>NW_004567125.1:29143078-29167515 GCF_000260355.1 Condylura cristata | reverse complement strand
AAGCTAGCATCACTTCAGACAAAAAAAAAAAAAAAAAGGAAAAACCAAAGCAATCATGCCTAAAGGAGAAAGTGGGCGGGGTGTTATTTTCTACTGGGTGTTCTGGTAGGTTGGCAAACATCCTAACAGATTTCAATGGTCAGGTGGGAGATGAGCTTTCTGAAGAAATGAGAATTAAGTGCCCGAGTGTAAAGACTACTCCAGTCAAGGTACTGAGAAAGGTGTTTGTGTGAGAAATTTAAGAACTTAAAGGAAGGCAGTGTGGTGAGGTAATGATAAAGAGGGAATGATGACCTATGATGTCAGAGGATATGGCTTAACAAGGTGATGTCCCTACAGCTGCTAAGACTTCAAGATACAGGAAGCACCACCTTCACATGTTGTTTCTTGTATTTTATGGATGAGTTTTACCAGGAGTCCTGAAAGTAGAAATGATCATTCATTTCCATTGATTTGTTCTCACTCTGGCATGTGTATCAAAGGAGTGTCTTAGAGTACCAGGCATTTTTGCCTCTACCCTCAGAACTGCTCATGACTCTTATAAGGTATACACACCCACACAGCCAAACACACAAGGAAACACAAATGGACTGTGGCCCTCTAGGGCCATAGGGGGCCTATCAGTGTCTTCTTTCCAAAGCTGTAATAACTTGGAAATAAATGACATAAGGGAAGTCATTGGCATAAGTATTTCTGGGAGAATATAGAAATAGTCTCAAATTCCATTTGGCAAGCCTTCCAGGGACGTGGAAACATGAACATCAGTCTGGTATCCCAGTGACAACTTTGTACCATGTAGTTAAAGAAATATTAAAATGTTCAAAAAAGGGATAAGGGAAAGAAGTAGACATGATATAATGATATAATAAGCTCAGAGGCTGTGATGAGGTTCTGGCAGCATTGCAACCCCAGTTAAATTTCCTTGATGCCGGGATAGCTAATAACACAGCTGCAGGCACCTGATCCACATGAGGAAGGATATCTCACTATGTGAAGACACCTGTTGATTGATAGCCCATGAGATAAAGGAGCAAAGGGAATAGACCAATTTTACAATTGAACACAGACACATAAAACAAACGTGGGGGTTTTAAAAGATGAGATGAAAAAAAGACCTATCTATAAATGACATTAATGCAAAACTTAGAGAATCAGAAAACCAAGGTTTGAATATTAGCTCTACCACGTTAGGTGTTTGTTCATGAAGAGCCAGACAAATCTATGTCAATGTCAATATCATCACTAGAGCAGTGGATAGGTGATCCCTAGGCAGTCAGTAGATTTAGTCAGTATCTGTAGAAAGCTTCCTCTGTCATAGTTCTCCCTATTTGTACATGAATGGTATCACTGGTGATGAGGTGATGTTTCCTCTGCCTCTCCAGTGTTTCCACTGCTTCCCCACTCATGTGAAATGAAATAATTGTAGAGTAAATCTCGTTAACCTGTTTCTTGCATTTCATTTATTCATTAAAAAATGCATACAAGAACTGGGGTACAGGGCCAGAGGTTCAAGGGGAGAGGATTTACCAGATACAGAGTGGGAAGAATAGGTACATGTACTGAAATACACTGCTGCGAGCAGCAGTGGGCAGGTCAGGAGAGGTCTGCCATGCCTTGTGGGTCACCTCCCTGGCTGGGGATCAAACTCGTGCTGCAGTGGCTGAGGATGGCTTCATAGTGCTGCTCTTGTTAACCCCTTGCACCACCAGGGAGGGCCAGTTCCTTGCATTTTAAATGCAATTGCTTTTCATGTCAAAACCAATCATGCAAGATGATACTGTAACATATATCCCAAGAGCTTCTGTGGCAAAATAACATTTACCTCTTTTGGCATGGGATTTCTAAGAAACACAGAACATGCTCAAATATATCTCATCATAAATATTTTTAAAAAGCTCTCATTTCACTGTATAGGCTCCCACATCTAACACTCATATTCCTATTTCTCCTAACTGCAAAACTCAGATATTCTAATCTTACTGGAGCCATTTGAAGTCTCTCATTTATTCTCATCTAGCTGGACTTTTTTTCTCTCATCATTTAATGATACCTATTAGTTTCTGACTCAAAAAGACACCTCTCTCTCATATTAAATTATTAGTTTTATATTAATTAGTCTAGGAAACAAGCCTGGCGATTTCTCAACTCTGAGTTAGATGGTTTGGTTCTGAAATGACTAGGTTACAGCTATTATTTCCATTTTCTTTGAACCTTTTTAGAAGTATCTACTGAGAGTTCAGACTCACCTGGTTTCTCTGAGGGGAAAGTTTCAGTGTAACTGAATTTCTCTCTATATGGTTGATAATAGAGACTGAAAGTTTGTTTCCAGAGAGTGTCCTGGAAGCCTTGGCTCCTGAGCTAAACCTAGGATTCCAAAAGCAAATATCATGCCTTGGCAAAAAAGACTGGAAATTTCTCAAATTGTACATCTCATACTGTACATACCAAGAGACAGCAACTAGGAATTATTTACAGCTCCCCTGTATCTGCTCATTAGTTTTTATTCTCATTATTTTACTCTTCTGGGTCCCTGTTTCCCTATGGGACACTGGTGTGAACACAAAGGAAACTCAATATTGTCAATAAGAATGAACTCATTTAAGTATAGTAGTCTAAAAAACTATTGTATAGTTTGAAACTAAACTGAATGAGAAATAAAAATCAACTTACATAAAGATATAAAGTAATAACTTTTAAATTTTATATAATTTACATCATTCTTGTACAATGAATGCTTCCTCCTTTCAGGTGTAGTCCTTGTGAAAGTCCCACCATCAATTCACCTGTGTCCCATCACCATAGTCCTTTGTGCTCTTTCCACCCCTGTTTTGATCCTTCTCTCTCCACCTCCTCTGCAGAATGTCACTGATTTATAGCTACCTGTTGATTTTGATTTTTAATTTATTATAATTACTTTCCCCTCCCCCCAACAATCCCCTATTTGTTTCTGCTACATTCATCCTATAAGTGAAACCACTGGTATTTTTCTTTTTCCTTCTGGCTTATTTCACTGACCATACAAGTGAAGACGTTTTGAAGTTTTCATTTTATAAAAATATGTGGACTCACATATGCTTATGAAATCTTAAGTGCAAATAAGATTACTTTTGAGATGATAGTTAAATGATTAGAAATAGCTCTAGTCACAAAGGGTCAAAAGGAATAATTGGTAGCAACAGAGTTTAAAATTAAGGTGGTAGTATAAAAAACTTCAAATAGCCAAAACTCTCCTGACTAAAACAAAGGAAAATGGAAGTATCACACTTCCAGATTTCAAACTATACTACAAAGCCATGATAATCGAAACTGCATGGTACTGAAACAAGAACAAACATACAGACTAATGGGTTTGAAGAGAAAACCCAGATATAAGTCTACAGTTTTATGGATAGCTAATCTTTGATAAAGGAGAAAAGAATATGCAATGGAACAAAGAAAATTTCAACAAATGGTGCTGGAAAAACTGGGCTGCTACATGCAAAAAAATGACCTAGATAACTACCTCACACCATAGACAAAATCAACTCAAAAGAAATTAAAGAAGTAGACATAAGTCCTGAAACCATAAAATATATAGAAGAAAATATTGGTAAAACACAACATGGCATACACCTCAGTAGCATTTTTAAAGTTATATCACCCAAAGCAAGGACAATGAAGGATAGGTGGGACTACTTCTGTATGGCAAAACAGACTTTACACAAAACAAAGAAACACCCACTGATTGGGGGAAAATTTTTGCACACAATACTGGTGATAAAGGACTGATCAAAAGATTTACAAAGAGCTGACAAAATGCAACAAAAATAAACAACCCCATCAAAAAAAAAAAAAAAAAAGGGCAAAAGAGCTAAAAAGACACTTCTCCAAATAGACAACTTTGGAGACAACAACTCCAAAGACACTTCACCAAAGAGACAACAGACATATGAAAAATTGTTCAAAATCACTTGTACTAAGGGAAATGAAAATCACAACCACAATGATATACCATCTCACATCAGTGAGAATGGCACATATTAAAAAAAAACCTAGTAACAACAAATAATGGCAAGGATGTGGAGAAAAAGGGACTCTTCTACACTGTTGATGGGAATGTAAACTTCTCTAACCACTATGGAAAACTGTGTGAAAGTTTTTCAAACTGTTAAAAATGGAGCTTCCATATGACCCAGCAATTCCACTCCTAGGCATTTCCCAAAGGAATAAAAACCTGTTCCACTATGTTTATTGCTGCTCTATTTACAATAGGTAAGTTGCAAAATCAACCCAAATGCCCAAAAATAGATGACTGGGTTAAGAAGATGTGGTTTATAAAAGCAACGGAATATTACTCAGCAATCAAAAATGATAAACTCAAGCCATTTGTAGCAACATGGATGGAGCTGGAAGGGATCATGCTTCCTGAAATAAACCAGAAAGAAAAGAAAAATAACAATGTTTTCACTTTTAGGAGGAATGTAAGGGATCAGGAAAAAAAAAGTAATTATAATAAAGTAAATATCAAAATTGACTATAAACCAGAAACAAACAACAGTAAACTCTGGAGAGGGGCAGAAGAGAGTAGAATCAAAACGGGTTGGGAAGAGCACTATAGTGATGGCACACGGGTGATTTGGTGGTGGGAAGTCTATGGGAACTACGACTGAGAGGAAAAACACACATTGTACAAAAATGAAGAATGATGTAATAGATCTATTTTTGTACTATGGTGAGCGTTCTGAGTAGAAAAGTAAATAGGTTCTCCCTTTTAACATACAGAAAGAAGGTAGCCCTACAAACATCTTGATGTTAGCACAATGAGAATTGTTTCGATGTTCTGACATTCAGAATTGTTAAAAGCATAACAATGTTTTGTTTTTTTTTAAATCACCAATGTGGCAATTTTACATTAATATTAGGAATGGAATACATTTGCTCAATAACATTTTATTTGGAAAGTAAGATTAAACATCTCCATTCATAACCTTATCCCCTGGGTAAATATGGTTTATTTATGAATGTTACCTTAAGTAGAAGAAATTTAAGTCGATATGAAATATTCAGCTACTCTAGCTGGTAGAAACTTTTCATGCATACATGTAAATGTATTTAAGATTTAGGCACCTTTGAAGCATTAAGATAAATAAAATCGATCCTTTAAAGTTACAGCTATAATTTACTTTATATTTTTGTGTATTTTATTTTCATGTTGATTCAAACTTTATTTTTATTTCTACCCTCTAACATTTAAATTTTCTTTCATTATAAAATATGCGATTAAAAGTGAATGTGTACCGGGCCCTCCCTGGTGGCGCAGCGGGTTGAAGCACTGCACTAAAAAGCTTAAGCCACTTGGCATGAGTTCGATCCCCGCCTGCCCCGGAGGAGATCCACATGGCGTGGCAGACCTCTCCTGACCCTCCCGCTGCTCCCCTCAGCAGTGTACTTTGTCGATCTGCCTGTTCTGCTCCCCACTCTGTCCCTGGTGAATCCTCTCACCCTCCGCATCTCTGGCCTGTACCCCAGTTCTGTATAAATAAATCAATCTTAAAAAAAAAAAGTAAATGTGTACCTACGTGTGAATATAGTTATTTGAAATATAATGTATACATAAACATTGTTGGACTAAGAAAATGTGTCCATAAGTTTCATTTATAGCTTCAGTGTCCATCTGAGATTATGTTTACTGTCCCAGTCCCTTTGGAATTGAGAAATTTGAGCATATGGAAGAGAAAACTTTGAATAATTACACTGAAAGTTTAAGGCGCACTATCTTGAACTATATACAAAGGGAGACATACAATATGTGCTGCAATTTTTGTTTTTATTCACCAAACAGTTTATAGTATGCAATTATACTCCAACAAATTACTTAAAAGAAAGCAACGTAGCAGGCATTGTAGGACTGAGGGTAGAGGCACCTGATTCACACTGAGCATCTCTTCTACGTGGGAAGAAAGAAAAGCAGGATATGTGGATATAGGAACCACAGAAGAAAGGAAAACAATTCACATCCTGTAAAATGGAAAATAAAATAGGACACAGCAATAGAGTAGGTTAGTAGAGATATTAATGTTGGTTCATGAGAGCACACCGAGGGTACACACATCTTGGATGAGCCTTAGAATCAAAATGTACAGACTTGAAGTTCAGGAGGAGAATAGCAGAGCTCAGAACAACTCCCTACCACACAATCTCTTTTGCTAAGGAACACATTTTAGTAACTCATTTGCATTTAGTGACTGGGTATCCAACAGTAAGCAACTGATACAAAAATGAAGTGAACAGAAGTGAGGACAATTATAACAGCCTGCTGCTGATTATTCTTGGCATTTGTTTCTGTATTTAAAGGTAACATTAGTAGCTAACTTATTTCAGTTTTCTTCAGAGAATTGTATTTAAAAATGTAACTGGGGCCTTCCCTGGTGGCACAAGGGATTAGCACAGCACCATGAATCTCACATAGCTGCTTCACGGAGAGTTCAATCCCGGGCCACAGAGGTGACCCACATGGCACAGCAGACCTCTCCTGACCTGCCTGCTGCTCCCCCCAGTCGATCTGCCTGTTCTGTTCCCCACTCTGTCTCTGGTGAATCCTCTCACTACTTCTGCACCTCTGGCCTGTACCCCAGGTCTGTATGCATAAGTAAATAAATCTTAACAAAAAATGTAATTGGAGTTAATTTGCAGGTGATCAGGAGAGCTTGAAAGGGCATGCGTGTTTATGCAAGAGCTTGGTGGGGGGACCAATTCATGCGAGAGGAAAGGGATTCAAGTCTTCTTATCATGCAAGGTGAATAGATCCCTGGCACACACAACATGAATATATAATAGACGATAATGATCAACAATAACTCATCATTACTTTCTTAGCTGGAGAGAATTTAGAAGGGTGGTTAGTTTTACTTTGGGGTAAGGAATGGAGTCATATAGGCAGAACTGGAAATTTTCAAACTCAAAATGAGGATAGTTCAATAAAAAAATTCAATCCTTCACCCTATGTGTAAATCTCTCAGTCATGGACACCAATTCTTCCTATTTTGATGAGTATATGTACAGTTTGTGACATATTTTGTGTATTAATACAATGTATGCCTTAAATATTGCTTCACCATATTGAATGTGGCTCAAAGGTTATTCCGGGTTAATTAAGATATATCTTTCCATGAAGAATTCTTGGTGAAATGCATTGGTAATCATTTGTTCAGTGATTAAGGTAAACGTCTTCAACACATGCTGAAATAATATAATATCCTTATTTGGAGAATAAACCCAGCTATAAACACACTATATATTAAAGTATACATTTCTGGAAGAGCTGCTATATAGTTAAATAATGAATGATGAATACAAAATGAAAAATTGTGGTTTCAGATTTTTCTGTTATAACATCATATAAATCACCTTAGTCATCAAGTATAGTTTGCTTTACTCATAGAATTAATACAACACAGTGATACTTTTAAACAAATAAAAGTTATTTGTGATATATGTCTTTTGAGTAAAATTAGTATAAATTGTCCATGGTGCCTCATTTGATAAACAGACCTTTGTGATGCATGTTGGAACAAATATGGTAAAGTAGGAAAAGAATATATTTCATCTAAAAGGGAGAAGAAATATTAAAGTGGGTTGAATATATTGAATAGAAGAGCTGAGATCAAAGAAATAGAAATTACAGGAAAGAAATTAAAGAGAAACATCTACTTTCACATACTGATCAAATAATCACAATTTCTACTCTGAGGATTTGACCTCATAATTAAGGGCACTTCAGACAATTAGTGTTTTTGTGGCTTCTTCTCAAAGAATGTTTTCAGGGCCCTCTTTATGTCTTTGTTCCTCAGACTGTAAATGAAGGGGTTCAACATGGGTGTGACCACAGTGTACATCACAGAGGCTATTGCACTCGAGTGTGAGCTGTGGGAAGAAGCAGTGCTAAAGTACACACCAAGAACTGTAGAGTAAAACAAAGAGACAACGGAGAGGTGAGACACACAAGTGGAAAATGCCTTATACTTTCCCTGAGTTGATGAGATCCCACGTATGGAAGAAACTATTTTAAAGTAAGAATAAAGGATCCCAGTGAGGGGACCACCACCAACCAGAACTGATAGAACATAAACCACCACGTTATCAAGAAAAGTGTCAGAACAGGCAAGTTGAATCATCTTATTGAGTTCACAGAAAAAGTGGGGGATTTCCAATGTGGCACAGAAGGACAGTCGCGACACCATTAAGCTTTGTAACAAGGAATCCAGGACACTGATGATCCAGGACACTAGCACCAAGAGTCCACACAGGCGGGGATGCATGATGACCATGTAGTGGAGGGGGTGGCAGATGGCCACGTAGCGGTCATAGGCCATCACAGTCAGGAGGAAGATGTCCAGTAATCCAAAGAGTATGAAAAAATACAACTGAGTGATGCATCCTTCATAGGTTATTGCTTTGCTCTGTGTCTGGATGTTGACCAGCATCTTGGGGATGGTGGTGGTGGTGAAGCAGATGTCCACAAAGGACAGGTTAGAGAGGAAGAAGTACATGGGGGTGTGGAGGTGAGGGTCTGAGATGACGGCTACAATGATAAGGAGGTTTCCCAACACAGTGATGACGTACATGGAGAGAAAAAGCCCAAATATGAGAAGTTGTAACTTCAGTTCTTTTGATAATCCCAGCAGGAGAAATTCTGAAATTTGGGTGTTATTCCCTAGTTCCATGTAGCAGAGGTGACTACCAGAAAACAGAAAATACCAGGGTAATGTCAGAAATGATCATCACAAGCATATTTGAAATGCTGTGATCTTTATTTTGCATTCAATAATCAATATCCATAATTTTAATTACCTGATCCCTTCAAGCCTGTTTGCCATCTGGAAACAGGAATTCCTGCCCCACTCCCAGTCTTTCCGCAGGTGGTCATGCATTCTACACTTTTAGTGAGAAAATCTGTGCTGCATTTAGGGAATATAAATTGAGTAATGACTGAATTTGAGGCAGAATGTACAGTGCTGAGGAACAAAAGTCCCTAAGATCCATTAATGGCAAAGTAATATAAGCA
Organism: Condylura cristata; assembly: GCF_000260355.1. Classification (NCBI taxonomy): domain Eukaryota; kingdom Metazoa; phylum Chordata; class Mammalia; order Eulipotyphla; family Talpidae; genus Condylura; species Condylura cristata. Next base: position 29,158,472 of record NW_004567125.1, on the reverse strand, counting down.
AATATAAAAATAAGATAAGTGAGGGCCCTCCCTGGTGGTGCAGCGGGTTAATGCACTGCAAAAAAGCTTAAGCCACTTCTGCACGAGTTGGATCCCCGCCTGCCCCCGAGGAGATCCACATGGCGTGGCAGACCTCTCCTGACCCACCCGCTACTCCCCTCAGCAGTGTACTTTGTCGATCTGCCTGTTCTGCTCCCCACTCTGTCCCTGGTGAATTCTCTCACCCTCCGCATCTCTGGCCTGCACCCCAGTTCTGTATGAATAAATAAATAAATCTTAAAAAAAAAATCAGATAAGTGATCTGATGTTGCCAGATGACAAACACACATCAATCATGTTTAAAGAGAGAGATGGAATGCTATATCTCGTGGGGTGTTTTATAGAATGACATACATTATAATGGAGACCTGTGGCAAGATCAGGTGGGATATATAAGTTTTCTCAGGAAATGTGTACTGAGGGTCTGAACATAATTCTGGACAGGGTATAGCCCTAGAAAGAGTGTTATGTTAAAAAGCCAAGGTTTCAGTGGAAGGTTCTGTGTTGAGGGGATGAACAAGAGGGAATAATGAACAATGATGTCAGAGTGTGGAGTGCCAAGGTGACTCCATGCTGCTGCTGAGACTTGAAGACATAGGAAGTACCTTTTTCACATGTTCCTTGTATTTATGTTGTTTTCTAGGAGTCTTGAGAGTAGAAAAGATCCTCTAGTTTCTATTGGCTGGTCACATCCTGACATGTGAATTAGGGACATGTTTTGTTGTATCTGGGTTAGATACCTCTACCTTCAGAAATACTCACGACTCATAAAATGTACATACACACAACATACACACAAACACATACTATGACCACCTAATCACTACACATCTCTTCTTTACCCGGCTGTAATAATTTGGAATTAAATGACATAAGTCATTGTCATACATTTTTCTTAAAGAATAGAGAAATAATCTCAAATTCCATTTGGCAAGCATCCCAGGGACATGGAAACAGTCCATCAGGCTGGTATTCCAGTGACAATTTTGTAACATGTAATTAAAGAAACAAAAAGTGTTTCAAGAAAGGGAGAAGGGAAAGATGTGGACATGAGTGGGAATAATGATATAAACTCAGGTGACCCCTCTGAAGTTGTAATGAGAAAACTTCCTTGGTTCTGGCAGCATTGCAACCCCAGTTAAATTCTCTTGATGCTGGGATAGCTAATAACACAGCTGCAGTAATAATACAGCTGCAGGTACCTGATCCACATGAGGAAGGATGATATCTCACTATGTGAAGACACCTGTTGATTGATAGCCCATGAGATAAAGGAGCAAAGGGAATAGACCAATTTTACAATTGAACACAGACACATAAAACAAACTTGAGGGTTTTAAAAGATGAGATGAAAAAAAGACCTATCTATAAATGACATTAACGCAAAACTTAGAGAATCAGAAAACCAAGGTTTGAATATCAGCTCTGTCACATGTTAGGTGTTTGTTCATGGAGAGCCAGACAAATCTATGTCAATGTCAATATCATCACTGGAGCAGTGGATAGGTGACCCCTCTCTCTGGGTGGTCAGTAGATCTAGTTAATATTTGTAGAAAGCTTCCTCTGTCATAGTTCTCCCTGGTTGTACATTAATGGTATCACTGGTGATGAGGTGATGTTTCCTTTGCCTCTCCAATGTTTTCACTGCTTCTCCACTCATGTGAAACTAAATAATTGTGCAGTAAAGCTCATTAGCATGTTTCTTACATTTTAAATGCAACTGTTTTTCATGTAAGTACAGACATACAGGATGATACTGTAACATATCTTAAGAGCTACTGTGGCAAAGTAATATTTACCTATTTTGGCATGAGATTTCTTTTTTTCTTTTTTAAAGATTATTATTTATGCATACAGAGCTGGGGTACTGGCCAGAGGAACAGGGGCAGTGAAAGAATTCACCAGACAGAGTGGGAGCAGAACAGGCATATAGATGAAGTACACTGCTGAGGGGAGCAGCGGGAGAGACAGGAAAGGTCTGCCAAGCCATGTGGTCAGCTCCGTGGGCCAGGAGTCAAACTTACGCTGAAGCAGCTGCAGCTAGCTTCACAGTGCTGCACTCCAACCCACTGCCACCAAGTGACATCCTAAGACACCTCTCTGTTTTCTAACATACTAAATACAGTAGTTCATCTACTTAGAAATAAACTTGACAGTTTCTTGGCTCTGTGCTAGGTGGTGGCACTGAAGTGACCTTTGGTAAGAGCTGCCATTTCCATTCTTTCTGAACCTTTCTGGAAGTATCTATTGAGCGTTCAAACTCACCTGGGTTCTCTGAGAGGAACGTCTCAGAGTAGATGTTTGAATTTCTCCATGGGTGGTTGATAATGGAGACTTAATCTCTGTTGCTAGTGAGGACAGTAGGAAGCCGTGAAGCACTGATCTCTGAGCTAAACCCAGGATTCCATAAGCAACAACCACACCCTGTTCATCTCAAATTGTTCAGGTTAAGGGACAGCAACAAGGAGATGTTTACAGCTCCCTGTGTCTACTCATTAGTTTCTGTTTCCATTGCTACCCCACTGATGAACACATAATTTCCCTATGGGACACTGGTATGAACACAAAGGAAATTATTTCTGTTGAGTCTATGTTCCTAAGAGACCAGATTAAAGTCCAAGAAATTCACTTTTTAGTGCTTCTTTCCATGAAACCACCTGTCTTCCAAAGGTTTAACCTCTTCCCGCCTTATCTTGAGCTAATATTTTCTCCAAATCCAAACTGATGACCTTATCTTGACTAGAACTCATGGTCTTTCAAAGTATTGACCGATGTTCAGGAACAGTTTTTGATCTCTCTGGAAAGGTGCTCTTTCTTTCTTTTATGAGAGAAAGAGCTCATCTTTGATAAAAACAAAACCAAAAACAAACCAATGGTACTCTGTCCCTAGGCTACATGATGCTTTTGACATATCAATAGAAAATTCATTTTAAAACCACTTATTATGCATGTTCTTTAATCCTCCCTTGAATCTGAATTATGTAGAGGGAGAGAGATAGGGGGACAAAGGAGGGCAGAGGTGAGAATGTAGGGCGGGAAGAGCCCAGTGGAGCATGGTGAAGGAATAGAGTGCTTTGGTGGTGGGAGAACAATGGTGACTACACATGAGTGGAGAAATCCTGTACTATTAAACTCTTGACAAGGATGTAAATCATTAGTAGTTTATAGGGAAAGAAAGTAGGGAAATAGTATTCTTTTTTATGCACCATGGGTACATCTTTGATTTTCTCATGGATTGCCTCATTTAATTTTTACCAAAGTGTATTCTCTGACGCCTGTTATATCATGAATTTCGTTGTACACTTGCAGAAGTAGGGCTCAGAGGGTGATGTGAACTGTAGAAAATTTTGAGTGGCTAAGGGATGAAATTTTACGGAACCCCATCAAGTTATTTCCAGTTCTCATGCTTTAGGTTAGTTGCTCTCAACCACTGTTTCAGGGGCAGTGGGCATCATCTCCAGAAAGTGTTGGTTGTAACAAGTTGGACTAAAGTGTTAATACCACATTATGACTCCATATTCTACAGTGTATGATGTCAGCACTAAACTTAGTTGTCCTTTTTCTCCACATCCTCACCAGGACTTGTTGCTGCTCTTTTGAAAATTGGCCACTCTCACTGCTGTAAGGTGGTATCTCAGTGTGGTTTAATTTGAATTTTCTTGAGGAGCTATTATGATGAGCATTTTTTTGTGTGTGCCTGTTGGCCATCTGAATGTCTTCTTTTGAGAATTGCCTATTTAACTCTTCTATCCAATTTTTTATTAGATTAGTTGTTCTTTCTCTTGAGTTGTTTGAGCTCTTTGTAGATATTTGATATCAGTCCCTTGTCAGATGTGTGGTGTGCAAATACTTTTCCCATTTAGTAGGGGGTCTCTTAACTTTGGTTACAACTTCTTTCATTGTGCAGAAGCTTTTTAGTACAATGCAGTCCCAATTGTTTATATTCTTATTTGTTTTTCTTGCTATTGGGAATGAAATCTGCAGAAGTATTTCTGAAGCTCATGTCATGGACTATTTCCCATGTTTTCTTCAATGTACTTTTTTGTTCAAGTCTTACATCCAAGTCCTTTATCCATTTTGAGTTAATTTTTTGTGTATGGTGGGAGATAGTGGTCAAATGCTTTCTCAGCATCAATTGATATAACCATGTATTTTTTTACTTTCCCTTTTGTTGATGTGAATTATATTGATTGATTTTCTTTTTTATTATTTCTTTTTTTACATCATTCTTCATTTTGTGCATTAAAAAAAAATCTCAGTTGTAATCCTTGTGGACTTCCCACCACCAGGTCACCTGTGTGCCATCACCATAGTCCTGTGCACTCTTCTCACCCCAATTTTGATCCCATTCCCCTTTCCACCCCCATAAAATGCCTATGATTTATAGTTGTCCATTGTCTTTGTTTATACTTTATTACATTTGCTTCCCCCTCAACCCACCCCCGATCCCTTATGCTCATGCTATGAGTGAAACCATCCAGTATTTTTTTTTTCTTTCTGGCTTATTTCACTAAACATGCTCCATCCATGTTGCTGCAAAAGGCATGCATTTATATTTTTTGATTTTTGAGTAATATCCTATTGTGTATTTGTACAGCATCTTTTTTAATCCAGTCATCTATTTTGGGGGATTTGGGTTGATTCCATGACTTCCCTATTGTAAATAGAGCAGTAGTAAACATGGGGGGGGGTGCAGGTGTCCTTTTGAATCTATGTTTTTGTGTTTTTTTGGGTATATACCTAGGAGTGGAATTGTTGGGTTATATGGAAGCGCATTTTTTAGCAGTTTGAGAAACCTCCAAACAGCTTTCTGTAGTGGTTGCACCAGTTTGCATTCCCATCAGTAGTGTTTATTAATTTTCTGATGTTGAATCATCATTGTGTTCCTGATATAAATCTAACTTGTCAAGGTGTATAATATTTTTTAAAGATTTATTTTTATTTATTTACACATACAAGAACTGGGGTGTAGGCCAGAAGTGTGGGAGGTGAGAAGATTCACCAGAGACAGAGTGAAGAGCAGAGCAGGCAGATAGACTGACATACATTGCTGAGGGGAGCAGTGGTCAAGGTAGGAGAGGTCTGCTGTGCCATGTAGATTGGCTCCCTGGCCCAGGGATAGAACTCATGCTACAGTGGCTGGCAATAGCTCTAACCCCTGCGCCACCAGGGAGTCCCCAGGTTATAATATTTTTAGTGCACTATTGGATTGGATTTGCTTAGTTTTTATTTAGGATATTTACATCTGTTTTTATTAGGGAAATTGACCTATAGTTTTCTTCTTTCTCTTTATTTGGTTTTGGTGTTAGTATGATGATGGCTCCATAAAATGTGTCTGGAAATATTCCTTCTTTCTTGATTTTTTTTAAAAGTCTGAGCAGGATAGATATTAGTTTGTCATTGAAAGATTGCTAGAACTTGTTTATGAAGTCATGTGGTCCTGGTTTTGGGAGAAATTTGATTACTGAGGAGTTACTTACAGTTCCTCATATCTGCTCCTTAGGCACATTTCCCTATTGTTTATGTAATCACTAAGTACATGATTTCCCTGCAAGGTCCCTATCTATACAGAAAAAAAAAAATATCCTAGTGGCTCTTTGATTCCCAGGAGATCAGGTGAAAGTGATGTGAATACAGACTTTATTACACCTTCTCCATGAAAATTCTTGACTTCCAGAGGTCTCAGCTCCCAGCACTTTATCTCACTCTTATGGTATACAGGTGAGTTGGAGGTGGGAATTTTATGGAGACTACACTTGAGAGGAGAAAGCAAACACTGTGCAAAAATAATGATGTAAAAATATAAATAAATAGATGAATAAACTGATTTGCACCACTGATTATGATAGGCATTATGCACATCAAACTAAAAAATAAAAAAAAGTAGGAGGTCAGAAATAAAATATACTAGCATGTTTAAGTCTACATCATAAGTGAGATCAGTGAAGGTATTTAAACAGAAAAGAATGACATCCACATGTGAAAAATGTGGTTTCTGATTTTTCCTCTACAGTGAAAACATATAAATGGATTTAGTTACCAAATATAGTTCTTTTTCTATATGTGGAACACATTCAGAATGATTTTTTCAGGAAAAATAATTAAAAATATTTTGGATGATATGATATATGTTACTTAAGAAGAAATGATTCTTAAGAGATACATATTTCCTCACTAAATAATAGGAATTACAAATTATTTCTGAAAAAAGTTTTGGAAAACTTTTGAAAATAACATAAGAGTAGACTGAGTGTGTATTAGAGTAGAAAGCATACTAATGTGATTTAAATATTGTATAGGAAATTTTATTGGCTAGAGGTCAATGAAATGGAAATTCCAGGATATAAATTGAAAGAATGAATTCAACTCCCCTGGTGTGATGACACAATAGCAATTTCTGGTTCTAAGACTCAGTCCTGTGTTTACAAGCACTTCTTCTGCCTCCAGAAAATTTTTGTAATATAGCAGCAACCCTAAAGATTTTTTTCAGTGCTCCCTTTATGTCTTTGTTCCTCAGACTGTAGATGAAGGGGTTCAGCATCGGTGTGACCACGGTGTACATCACCGAGGCGATTGCACTTGAGCGTGAACTGTGAGGAATAGCAGAGCTGAGATACACTCCAAAGCCAGAACCGTAAAACAGGGAGACGACTGAGAGGTGAGAGGCACAGGTGGAAAAGGCTTTGTGCTTCCCCCGAGCCGAAGAGATTCTACGTATGGAGGAAACTATTTTAGAGTAAGAGTAAAGGATCCCAACGAGGGGCCCTCCAGCCAGAAACACTGTTACAAAATACATCACCAAGTCACTAAGAAAAGTGTCAGAACAGGAACACTGCAGAACTTGGTTGATTTCACAGAAAAAATGGGCAATTTCCATGTTTGAACAGAAGGACAGTCGCAACACCATTAAACTTTGTAATAAGGGATTCAAGGCACCGATGCTCCAGGACATCAGGACCAGCAGCCCACAGAGCCGGGGGTTCATGATGACCGTGTAGTGCAGGGGATGGCAGATGGCCACGAAGCGGTCATAGGCCATCACGGTCAGGAGGAAGTCATCCAAACCTACAAAGAGAATGAAGAAATACATCTGGGCGATGCAGCCTTCAAAGGTTATGGCTTTGCTCTGAGTCTGGATGTTGACCAGCATCTTTGGGATGGTGGTTGAGGTGAAGCAGATGTCTACAAAGGACAGGTTGGAGACGAAGAAATACATGGGGGTGTGGAGGCGGGAGTCTGATCTGAAGGCCAGGATGATGAGCAGGTTCCCCAACACGGTGATGAGGTACATGGAGAGGAAAAGCCAAAAAATGAGGGGCTGCATTTCTGGTTCTTCTGATAACCCCAGAAGAATAAATTCTGAGCTGTGGGTCTCATTCCTTGGTTCCATGTGGGCCAGGTGATGGCTAGGAAAAAACAAGTAATGATTTATTTTTTATAAATGGGCATTACTCACTTAGTGAAACGCTATTATATATTTCTCTAGTCAAGAAATAAATACCAATAAGATTTTATGTAATATTTTCTTTTTTATTTTATGTCCTGTGTCTCTCTCCAGTGGATGAGATCATGTATTCTGCAGTCTCAGTGAATTATTGTTTCATACACATGGAGAATATGTGTGTATACTGGCCATCTTCCAGTCAAAGCGTATAGGATGCTGAGAAACACTAAGTAAACACAAGATCTGATGTGTCAGATGGTGACTGATGCTATGAAGAAAAAGAGGGCTGGTATAAGGAAAGACAAGGTGAAGGGGTTATTTTTTAATCTGGTGTTTAGGCAGAAGCTGGAACAAGGGCACATTTGGATAGAGACTCAGGAAGGTAGGCAGGAGATGCAAACTTACCCGAGTACATGCAGGGGGAACCACCTGGCAGAATTTTTGAGTGAGATACTTTTTGTCAGTTGAAGGCACAAAAGTAAGCCAATGCTTCAATGAATGGATAAGCAAGAGGGAGGTAGAGTCAGAGAATGTAGAGGAAGAGGGCTCCCGGCCGCTCCCTAGGCTTCAAGACCAGATTCCCTCTGCCATCTGCTGTTTCTTGCACTTATTAATATTTCCAAAGAATTCCATCGACAAAAAGGACTTCCTCTTCCCCAGTGAGTTTACACTCTTGTCTGTATACATTGGCAGAACTCTTGCATGAACTTGACTGGCCTCTAGCCTTGGATACTGAAAGACATGCAACAGCACATTTGCCTTGGGGGAACCCTCTCGAGGGCTGGGTCTGAGCTCCAAGAATGTGAGAAAATAGGTCATGCGAGCAAGCAGCCACGTGTGAGAAAGATTGCAAAAGACCCTATCAGGCGGTGTCCTGGTGGGTGTGAGGGCTCGGCCATCTGGGGCTGGACAGGGTGTTCCAAGAATTAGAACACCAGATATAGAGTTAGAATAAGTCAACATGCTATTGTTACTGCTTGGGGATGTGGGGTGTGTAAAGAGCACGCTGCAAAATAAAGGTCACGGCATGCTGGACATAGCAGTCATCCCTTTGTTTTATCCTTCACGGGCATGCCCCAGGTCCTGGACCCACTAGAGGTCCACATGTATATTAAGGTTTACAGTTTGGAGTATGTGTGTTCACCTTTGTCCCAGTAAAGAGAAATTTTTATAGAAATTAAGAACTTCTGGAATAAAGAATGTTAATAAGAGCGAAATTATGTTAAGAAGGATGGCTTCAGATAGCTAAAAAAAAGTAGACTGTATCTAAAACAAAAGTCAAAGAGAGAAAGACAAACATCATATGATTTCACTCATGTACGTAACTAGAGAAAACAAACTGATAAGTTAAAGTAAAAAAGTGAAAATTTAAATTGTAACTCCGATTAGTGGCTACCAGAAGGGAAAGGGGGAGTGAGTAAAGATTGGCACAAAAGTATAGTGAATTATAGACATATTTTTAGTCTTCAACTTAAGTTAGAACATTCACTTGTTTATTTTTAAAGACACATACCTGAAACTTGTACAGTGCTACAATGAAACGTTATTTCAATAAAAATTAATATTTCAATACCACCCACATAGTCACTGATTCAAGGTTAAATTGCCACATTATCATATGTAAAAGATATAGAAAGGGTTATTTCTTTTTCTATTTTTTTTTAAATTGAGGTAACACTGGTGTACAAGGTTGCTTGTATCTAGGGTGTTGCTCTCCTGTTCAGCTGTTGCTACTACACACCCAACACCGAACACTTAGCTTCCAGCATCATCCACTGTGCTCTGTTCCCACTTTGTTTTCTCCCCTCCCCCCATGATAGCCTCAGTTCCAAAGTTAGATTTCTATGGGCTTGTTACTGGTCTGGAGTTTCTTTGACTCTTTGTTTTGTTTCTCTATATTCCACATATAAGTGGGATTTGTCTGGTGCTTGCGTTTTTCTCTCTGATTTATAGAGCATAATTCCTTCCACTTATGTTGCAAATGCTGAGTTTATCTAAAAGAAGGGTTTTAAATAGTTGAGGAAACACTAGCTAAATTATCATTTAATTATAATCATGGTATTTATGATTTGTAGTGACCGCTCAACCATTTCTGTGAAAAGATAGAAAAAGACAATCAGACCTATTGTTACATTTCCCCTCCACAAAATATATAAACACTGACAATTCCCCCCCAAATACATAAATATGTCCACTGACAAACCACAAAGTTGTTGCAAACAACTCCAAATCTAGTATGAAAATGAATACAACCTGACCCCACTCTGAAATGTAAAGGTCTCACAAAGACAGTAACAATAGAGAAAACAAATGACTCACAACTATATTCAAACTTATAGTTATTTCAAAGTAAACTCCTTAGTACACCCCCTCTCAGATAATAAATAATGTCCCCCAACCCCCCACCCCAGGGCATACCCAGAGGAATAGAAGATACTGTACATCTGACCCATGAACTGAAGTTGCATGGTAGTATTTGCAAACAAGCAGTTACTGATCTTGATCGCAACATTGTAGGAAAATGATGGAATCTATAGCATCTTCAAAGTGGAAAAAGTGGATACCTTACAAGTTTCTACTCTATACTCCACTCCCTTTACTTTGGATATACTGTATTAAAAAATAATTAAGTTTATTTATTTTTGTAACATTGCTGATTTTGCACACTATTTGATGTCTCTCCTCGGAAGAGGTCCCTATACTATAGTTCTCCCACCACCGTAGTACCCGTGAACCATCAGGCTTCCCTTCCCTGTTTTCCCTCCCATCCCTTCTCCTCCTCTGATGTACCCCTGAGATCTATGGTCAGCTGGCAAATTTTGTCTTTTGCTGAACATATTCTATTTTTACTGGAAACATTAAAAATTTCCCAATCTTTTTCCATTTGATCAATTATTGATCTTTATGATTCCTAGATTTTATTCACTTGTTTCTCTAGAATCACAAATGAATAATTAATTAGGCAAGGGAGCAAACAAATGTTCTTGGCCCACATAGTCTCTGACCTTGTCATCCAGAGTCTACTGTATTGAACTCACCGTGGTGGGATTTCTGAGAGAAAGATCTCTGTGTGGAAGTCTGAATTTCTTATTGGATGTAGACTGAAGCTCTGTTCTAGTCCAGAGACTAAAGAGGAACAAAAATTGGTTGCCAAACTATACTTGGGACCCCTGAAAAACCAAACTAAAACCCAAATAAAAACTGTGCTCCGTTCATCCCAAGGTTAAACTTGAGAGACTGGACAAGAGATATTTACAGTCTCCCATCTGTGCTCCTTGGCACATTTCCCTTTTGCTCCCTCTGAGCACATGATTCCCTTTGGACACTGGCCTGCGTTGAAAGGAAAAAATTCTACTGATTGTTCTCAAGAGACCAAGTTAGAGTGAAATGAAAAGTTTTTTTTTTTTTTTTTTTTTTGTGGTCTGGTTTTACTTTTTTCCATGAAGTCTTTTTCATTCTAGAGGTCTAAATCTCTTAGCACATATTGCTTTGGGGAGAAGATCAGGGTGAGGCATGGGGTGACAGAAGTCACCAGAGATGGAGTTGAGGACAGAACAGATGGTTTTACTGAAATACACTGTTAAGGAAAGCAGTGGGGAGGGTGGGAGTCTGCATGAGGAGAACCTGAAGTTCTCTTTTCTATACTGTTTTCCCTGTTTTCTCCTAGAGCCGCCAGTTTGCACTAGTTATCTGCTGTGAAGTCTGATCTCTGGTACTGGCTTTTGACACAGAAACATGTTTGGCCTCCTCTTCTGCATTCCTGGAGCTGAACTGGCTCTTCTGTGCTGGTGGTCAGTTTTCTGGCCTTGTCCCTGGGGCAGCCTTGTCTACTCCCTTATCAATCTATTCCAGCTTTCCTAACCTACCTTGTGGGTCAGGAGTGGGAGCTTAGTTTTTCCTTTTATTGTACCCCAACACTTATCTCAAATCTCTGGCAAAGATTTCTCCATGTTTAAGATTGAGGAATGTCTCTTGACTGGGTCTTTTGTACTTTCAAAGCTTTCAATTTTGATGAGGGCACAGCCTGTGATAACTCTACAATAAATTGCTTTCTACTTTTCAACAAGAAGGAAATTGTGACCTTGGTACCAAAGTCCTTGCTTGATGACACATCTGTCATAACAATTACAAATCTCATATCACAAATTAGAGATGTCATATATTCCTTTAATGCAACGTCTTCGTTATTTTAATGGCTACACCTATGTCAGCACAATAATCTGAGCTGACACCTCCAGGATTTTGTCTACTTTCCCTTCTATAAAAGTCCATTTTATGATGTAGGACTATTATGAACTCCTGTGTACACACCAGAAATGGAGCTTACAGAGGCTTAATGATCTATTAAGCTTATAATTTAATTAGGGATGAGACTTTCATTGATTCTATCAGTATACTTCCAGTTCTCAAACTTGTTGGTAGTAGTTACCAGTAAGAGATAAAGTTGTTCCTCTAGATATTTGGAAGGATGCTGCAATCCACAGAATAGCCTAACACAAATGCTATTTTGCACAAAATTGACAGTGAGAAGGTGAGAAAAACTTTTCTAGACTGATACTTCTGTAATTAGCGTATGAATCACCCAGGATTCTAGTGTAAATGCAGATTCTGCTTCAGCTGGGCTGGTACACAACAGTATGCATTTCTAACAATCTGCAGCGATGCTGGTGCTGAATCTCCTAATTTTGTACTCTCAGAGTGGCAAGGTTGTAGTCAAGTGTAGGCAGTTTTATATCTTCACTAAAAATCATGTCTGCATGTAACTTGAAGAAATACACTTTGAAAATTGGGTATATTTTACATTTCATTATTTGATAAAAGCACCCTTGACTTTTACCAAAACAGTACACTTCTGAAAAAGGCTTCATAGTGGGAGAACAGGGTATCCCAAAGATGTCCACAATCTGATACCCTATACCTTTAAATATTGCATTTTCTATAACAAGGAGTATTAAGGTATCAAATGGAATAGCATGTTGAGTCAGCTGACTCTAAGGGGGGTAGCCCCTGGTTATCCATGTTAGATTAACTATAGTTTCACAGCTGACTTACAGCTATGAAAGATTATGGCTGTCAGAACAATTTCCTGCATTATAGTCCCATTTGAAAGTAAAGATATTCTATGAAATCATTACATTTAAGGATAGCTACTTAATAATAGCTAATTGAATGTTATTCAAAGAGAAGTGAAGGAGAAATTTCTACTTCTAACTTCTGATGAAAGAATCTCAGTTTCTGGTTCTGAAGGGGTCCAACCTTAGATCAAGTCACTTCCTAAGCACCATTAAAGTTTTTCCTCTATAGCTCCCATCATAGCACATTTCTCAGCTCCCTCTTAAGTCTTTGTTCCACAGACTGTAGATGAAGGGGTTCAGTTTAGGGTTGACCACAGTGTACATCACCAAAGCTTTACACTTGAGTGTGAGCTGTCAATACCAGCAGAGGTAAAGTACATGCCTAGGACTGTACAATAAAGTAAGGAGACAACGGAGAGGTGAGAGGCACAGATGGAAAATGCTGCACATTTCCCTTTAGCTGTCAAGATTCTTTGTATGGAGGAAACTATCTTAGAGTAAGAGTAAAGGAGCCCCAGTGAGAGCCCCCAGCTAGCAGCACAGCTGCATGATATGTCATCACATCCTTAAGAAAGATTTCAGAACAAGCAAGATGGATCACTTGATAAAGCTCACCAAAACAGTGGGGACGGCCCTCCCTGGTGGCGCAGCGGGTTAAAGCACAGCACTGAGAAGCTAAAGCCACTTCCGCATGAGTTTGATTCCCGCCTGCCCGGGAGGTGACCACATGGCGTGGCAGACCTCTCCTGGCCTGCCCGCTGCTCCCCTCAGCAGTGTACTTCGTAGATCTGTCTTGTTTTGTTCCCCTCTCTGTCTCTGGTGAAGCCTCTCGACTCCCCTGAGCCTCTGGCCTGTACCCCAGTTCTGTATGCACAAATAAAATAAATCTTTAAAAAAAAAAACAAAAAACAGTGGGGACTGCCAAGTCTGTACAGGAGAGTTGCCACACCATTAAGCTTTGTAATGAGGAATGCAGGACACTCAGGATCCAGGCCACCAGGACCAGCGGTCCACAGATTTGGGGGTTCATGATGACTGTAGTGCAGGGGGTGGCAAATGGCTATGAAGCAGTCATAGTGTTACCTGTAGTTGAAACTGTAAACTGTTTGGGTGGTGCCCCTGGAGGGGTTTGCTGCTAAAAAATAGAACTCCCCAGGAATATGGTAAAAGTGGGGTGGAGCAATGGAAAAAGTATATAAGGGACTGAAAAAAAATGGGCCCAAAAGCTCTCTGTACGAAAGAGACAGAGACAGAGAGAGAGAAACAGTACTGAGCTTTGTAGCACAGGCCACATGGTGGAGGCTATCATGCATGGCCTTGTCTGAGCAGTTGTTTTGGAACGGTTTTGTTAGGCTTGGCAGAGAGACAGGGAGACCCGGGGAGTCAGGCATCTTACCTAAGTGTGGTCTGGAGAAGAAGGGAGACCCAGAGGCAGGTGTCTTGTCAAAATGTGAGCGTGTGGCTGTTTGTCGGGTCGTTTGAGTGCTACCGCTGTTGTCTTGAGTGCTGTTTGTTTGATGCTGTGTCGGGCATTTTGGCAGTCAAGGAGCATCTCCTGTTGCAAATTTTGCTGTGCCTGTGAATCGGATCCTGGTCTATACTTCAGCTGCTGTGTGTCCACAATGGCAGGAAGACTCCATATAACAGTGTTTGTGCAGGACTGGAAAGTGCTGGACACGACTTTCAGTAAAGCTAATGGCCATTATTGGCCTCAGTAACTCTTTTTTCCCCTGGTTTGTTAAATAAATCCCTTGGTTATTATTTTCTAAGCCTGAGCAGTCTTGCAATTGTGCGTGTGGGTGAAGAACCCAGACAGTAACCAGTAAACTACTTGGGCAGAGGGGCTTTGGTGCGTTTGGTGTTCCATGCTGCCCTGTATCAACAGGCCAACACTGACAGGAGGAGCTTATCCAGTAGGCCGAAGAATAACACAAAATTCATATGGGTGATACAACCTTCGTAAATTATGACTTTGCTGTGTGTCTGAATATTCTGCAACATCTTGGGGGTTGTGGTGGAGGTGAAACAGATGTCTATGAAGGACAGGTTAGTGAGGAAGAAGTGCATGGGCATGTGGCGGGCACAGATAGTCGCCAGGATGAGGAGCAGGTTTCCCAACACGGTGATGAGGTACAGGGAGAGGAAGAAGCAAAAAATGAGGGGCTACATTTCTGGCTCTTCTGATTTATTCCCAGAAGAATAAATCCTGAGCTGTGGGTCTCATTCCTTGGTTCTATGTGGGCCAGGTGATGCCTAGGAAAGAACAAGTAATGATTTATTTTTTGTAAATGGGCATTAGTCACTTAGAAGAAAAGCTATCATGTATTTTTATGGTCAAGAAATAAATATCAATATGGTTTTTGTGGAATATTTTCTTTTTTACTTTATCTCCTGTAACTTTCCAATTGAAAGTTCTGCAGTCTTAATGAGATATTGTTTCAAGCACATGAAGAATATGTGTGAGGTCTGGCCATCTTCTGGTCAAAGAGTATAGGATGTTGAGAAGTGAAAGACTCTGTAGCTCACTGATTTAGAAGCAATATCTAAGCAAACAGAGATCAAATGATGTGTCAGATGGTGACTGTTGCTATGAAGGAAAAGAGGGCTGGTGTAAGGAAAGAGAAGGTTAAAGGTTTATTTTTAGGCAGAAGCTGGAACAAGGGAACATTTGAGTAGAGACTTCAGGAAAGTAGGCGGGAGATGCAGACTTTTCTAGTGAATCGAGTACATGCAAAGGGAACCACCTGGTGGAATTCTTGAAGAAGCTACTGTTTGTGAGTTGAAGGCACAAAAGGAAGCCAGTGCTCAAGCGAATGGATAAGCAAGAGGGAAGTAT
>NW_004567125.1:29107589-29141263 GCF_000260355.1 Condylura cristata | reverse complement strand
TTGCTGGTATTTATGATATTACAGTGACGGCTCCACCATTCCTTATGAAAAAATTAAGAAAAGGCAATGGAAAAAGCCAGTCTTATTGACTGTTAGATTCCCCCCCCCCCCAATATATAAACACTGACAGTTCCTCCAAAATCCATGAATATGTCCACTGAGAGAGCTGAACTTCAAACTGCAAAGTTGTTGCAAACAACTCCAGGCCTAGTTTGAGTGAATACAATGAAAGCAGCAATGAAACACTCTTACTCCACTAAGGAATTTTCATGACTTTGAAAGACGGTAATGATAGAGAAAACAAATAATGATCCAAAAGTATATTCAAATTCACAATAAAATTATTACAAAATAAAGCTCTTTATTATATGCTCTCTTAGCTAAGAATTCATTTTTTTTTCCTCAGGTGAATAACCTTATAATCAGAGTGTTAGAAGATAATGTACATCTGTCTCATAAACTGAAGTTGCTTGGCAATATGTGTGAGCAAGCCGTTCCTGGCCTTGATCTCAACCATAGAGGAAGATAGTTGCATACATCCCATCTTAATAGTAAAAAAAGAAACACAACCCTCACTCCAGTGTATATCCTCCAATGCTTAATAATCTTTTATCCACTCCCTTTAACTGAAAAACTCTTTGGACCTACTCTTAAAAATAAATTAATTTATTTATTTTCATCCATTGTTGATTTCTGTGCAGTATTTGATTTCTCCCCTATAGTTCTCCCACCACCATAACCTCTGACACATTACCATAGTCCCTTGTGCTCTTCTTTTCCCCCTCTGTCCTCTTTCTCTCCCACCCCTCCCAACCTGTCAACCCTTGCTGCCTTGCTGTATGCTTCCAACACATGGTCAGCTGGAAAATTTTGTCTTTTTTTTTGACATATTCTATTTTTACTGAAAACCTTTCAAAATTCTCATTGTTTCTCCATCAGGCTTTCTAGTGACCATTTATGAGTCAACATGATTCCTATGATGCCTGGATTATATTCATTTATCTATCTGGAATGGTAAATGAATTCTTAAATCATTAAGAATGGAAGCAAACATACACTTTCTTCTGGAATAAGTTGAATTGGCTCTCTGTTTACAAGAAGTAAATGTTATTGGTCCAGATAGTCTCTGATCCTGTCAGCGAGACTCTACTGTGTTGGAATCACTGTGTGGGATTTCTGAAAGGTCTCTGTGTGGAAGTTTGTATTTCCCATTGGGTGATAATGATGGAGACTCAGGCTCTGTTCCAGACTAGAGATTAAAGAGGAATAATATATTGGTCCCCAGGCAATATAAGTGAACCCTGAGAAACAAAACTGAAGCCTAAATCAAGTATTGCCCTCTTCATCCCAAGGTTAAACACTGAGAGCTGGATGAGCAGATATTTACAGCTTCCCACTGGTGCTCCTTGGCACATTTCCCTCTGAGCAAATTATTCCCTTCAGACCCTGGTCTGTGTTGATAGGAAAAATTTTCTACTGATTGTTCTCAAGAGACCAGGTCAGAACAAAATGAATAGTTTTGTTATGTTCTGGTTTTACCTTTTTTCTATGAACTCTTCTTCCTTTTAGAGGAGTAAATCTCCTAGCACCTTATCTCATATCTCAGGTAAAGTTTTCTCCATGTTTAAGACTGAAGAGGTCTCTTAAGTAGGTCCCTTGTGTATTCAAAGCATTGAATTTGGATGAGGGCACAGCCCATGGTAGCTCTAGAAGATTGTTATTCTACTTTCTTTTTTGTTTCATATTGGCTTAATTTTTATTTTATTTATATGTTTACTTACATTATTGTTCATTTAAAACCAATGTTTACTTCTTCCTTCCCTTACTTTGCCCACCCATCATCACCATAGTCCTCCACATTTCTCCCCTCCTCTGATCCCTCTTTATCCCCCTCCCCTGTAGGATATTTCTGTTTTTGTTGTGTTTTGTTGGGGGGGGGCTTGACCAGCAAGGCGAGGGGGTAGAGCCCCAGGGACAGCACGAGGAAGAACCAAACAGGTCTTTCGGTCTTTCGATGAGGAGGGAGGGAGGGAGAGGGAGAGAGAGAGAGAGAGAGGCAGAGAGAGAGAGAGAGCTTTATTCTTATAACAGCATGAGGGCGGTACAGAAGGTACAGGCGAGGGATGGTCTGATGTCTTAAAGGCCAATGGGGTTGAGGGGAGGGATCCGTTGTCATCTCAAGGAAGTCGAAGACTTATCTCGGGAGCCAGAAACAAAACTTATCTCAGGAACCCGAACTAGCTGAGTATGAAGGGAGAGGGAGTGGGGGAAAGGATTCGGGTATGCTGTTTTCTCAACCGGGATGTTTGCCCTAAGTTCTGATCAGGCATTGTTCTGTGTGTAGGAGGCAAGGTCCTGGTCTAGGTCCCCAACATTTTGTATTGTAGTAACAATACACTTATTCCCCCCATGTCTTATTTGTCTCTCTTATATTCCTCCTATAAGTGCAGCCATTCGATATTTTTCTTTTTAATTTTCTTAGTTTATTTTTACCTCATTTTGTGCCTTGAGTAGTTTTTCTTGAAATATTTCTTGTTAAAGTTCAATGCAATGCACATAAAATGAAGCCCAAAATTTAAAAAATAAACATTTTATCACATTGTGAAAATTGTAATGATGCTTCACGTGAAAATTCCATTGTGCTTTACAATTGTACCAAAAACAACAACAACAACAGCAAACCAATCCAAAAGCAAACAAAACAAAACTTTGGAATAAACCTCACAAAGGAGGTGAAAAAACCTGTACAAACTACAAAACGTTGATGGAAAATTGATACAAAGAAATGGAAGGACAATTCATGCTCATGGATTGGCAGAATTAACATCAAAATAGCCATTCTACCAAAAACAATGTACAGATTCAATGTAATTCCAATAAAAACCTCAATGGTGTTCTTCAAGGAAATAGAACAAGTATTGATGAAATACATGTGGAGTCACAAAAATCTCTTTTACCTAAAAAAAAGGGAGAAGGAAGGACTTCAGACTATACCACCAAATGATAATAATTAAGATGACATGGTACTGGAACAAAACCAGACTCATAGAGCAATGGAATTGAATTAAAAACCCAGACATAAAGCCACAGATATATGGACAACTAATCTATGACAAAAGAGCAAAGAATATACACTGGAACAAGGACAGTCTCTTTAATAAATGACTGACTACATGAAAGAATGAAACTACACTTTTACTTTACATCCTACACAAAGATAAACTGAAAATGTATTAAGGACCATAAAGTAAAAGCCAAAACAATAAAATACATAAAAGATAACATAGGCAAAACACTCCATGATATACATCACAGAAACATATTATTTTATTTTATTATTTGTTTTTATTTATAGCTTTTACATCACTGTGTATTCCCCGTAAAATTCCAACCACCAATTCACCCATGAACCATTACCATAATTTCCTGTGCTTTTCTCTCCCCTGTTTTGAACCTCTTTCCTCCCTCTCCCTATGATTTATGGATACCTGCTAATTTTGTTATTATTATTATTATTTTTTTCCTGATTCCTTATTTCATTCCACTATACTCCTCCTGTAAGTGAAATCATTTGATATTTTTCTTTTTTCTTGCTGGCTTATTTCAATGAGCATGATTCCTTCTAGCTCCATACATGATGCTGTGAGTGGTATTAGTATATTTCTTTTGATTGCTTATTACTTTTCCATTATGTTATATGCCACATTTTCTTGATCCAGTCATCTGTTATGGAACATTTGGGTTGTTTCTATTTCTTACCTATTATAAATAGAGCTTTAACAAACATAGAGGTACAGTTATCATTTTGAATTAATATATATTTTTTTGTCCCTTGGGTAGATCCCTAGCAGTGGAATAGCTGGTTTATGTGGTAGCTTCAACTTTAGTAGTTTGAGGAAAATCCACACAGCTTTCCATAGTGGTTGAGCCAGTTTGCATTCCACAGAAACATCTTTAAAGACTCATCCCCAAAACAAAGAAAATGAAGGAAAAGATAAACAGCTAGGACTATATCAAACTAAAAAATGTCTGCACACCAAAAGAGACAATAACCAAAACCAAGAGACACCCTACAAGTGGGAGAAAATATTTGCACTCCACACAAATGATAAGGGACTTATATCAAACATCTACAAAGTGCTTACACAACTCAACAAAAACAAAGTAAAGAATCTAATAAAAATGGGCCAATTGGTTAAAACAACACTTTTCTAAAGAGAAAATATGTATGGGTGACAGGCACATGAAAAAATGCTTAACATCACTTATAGCCAAGGAAATACAAATCAAACCCACAATGAGTTATCACCTCACAGCAGTAAGAATGACTCACACTATAAAAGGAAAACTTTTATAGTGCTGGTGGGAATGCAAACTAATCCAAACATATGGAAAGCTGTGTGGAGGGTTCTCAAACTACTAAAATGGATCTATCATATATGACCCAGGAATTTCACTCTTGAGAATCTACCTAAAAGAGACAAAAGTATTCATTTGAAGAAACCTGAAATCCTATGTTTATTGTAGCACTATTAACAATAGCTAAGATACAGAAATAATCTAAATGCCCCCAAATAAATGACTAAATCCAGAAGATGTGGTATATATACACAATGGAATACTACTCAGCAATAAAAAAGAGAACCTTGTGTCATTCACAGCAACATGGAAGGAGCTGAAAGGGATTATGCTCAGTGAAATATGTCGAAGGAGATTTAGGAGGAAGAGAGGGAAACTGAACAAGGGTTCAGAAAAAAAAAAGACAAAACTAGCAGACAAACTACAGAACTGAGACATAGCACAGGGGAGGAGGTAGGAGAGGAATCAAAACAGGGGAGAGAAGAGCACAAGATACTATGGTGATGGCTCAAAGGTGATTTGGTGGTAGGAATTTCATTGGGATTACACCTGAGGGGAGAAATACAGCATAATACAAAAGTCAACAATGATGTTAAAAAATACATACATACATACATATATATATATAAAATTAAAAAAAATTCCATGAAGCAACCTTTCGAGTCAAATAGTCTTTGCCTCATTTTAATGATATATGTCTCCATATATTTTATATATTTATGAGTAAATATATGTCCATAAATACATTATGGATAAATATATTTACATATTTATAAATATAAAACATGTTTATATATTTATGGATAAATCTCAGAAAAGTAGAAAAATGAAATTTTCTATATATTTTTATTTCTATATTTATGGTGATGTCTATCTTTCATTTCTCCTACTTTTTCGAGATTTATCCAATCTGTTGTGTATAGCATTAGCTAAGTAGTAGTCAATTATTTGGTTTATCAGTCAATGAACATGTGAGTTATTTCTAGTTGTTACCATAATTTAAATATTTCACAACTTTTCCATTATTTCATGATGCTTTATTACATCATACAAATTTACATACATGAATGTTTATTTGAGCTATATCAATTCATCAATTTTTACATTTATTTCTTTATTGAAATATATTTGATAGGTGGTATTGTATAAAGTTAAGGTGTAAACTTATTAATTTAAAACATTTATACAATTTGTCATTGTAGATAGTTGCCACAATTATCACATTCTATAATTATATATTTTTTTAGTGGTTGGAATAGCTAATATTCTTTTAGCAAATGTGATGATTATAATACAATATTGTTGTCTAATTCACTGTATTGTGCATTGGGCTTCTAAGATTGACTTATCCATTTTTGTCAATTTGTACCTGTATGCAATATCTGCCCTATTTCTTACAGCCAGCCCTGGTAACCTCCATTTTATTACTTTTTTGAGTGTGAATTTTTTAGATTCTAGATATGTTATGTCACACATCTCTGTGTGACTTATTTCACATAACCTAATGTCCTAAAATCTTTCCATGTTGTTGCTAATGGCAAGGCATCTTTCCTTCTCATGGTTGAATAACAGTCGCATAAGTATACATATATGTACATACACTTGTATATATATGTGGATGTAGATATAAACATCACATCTTTATTCAGCTATTCTTGGGCACTTAGTTTGTATGCACACTTTGGCCATTATGAATCACACTATAAGAAATGTGAGAATCATATGTTGCTGTAAGATCTTGTTTTTGTTACCTTTGGGTATATATACAGAAGTGGAATTGATGGGCCATATGGTAGTTTTATTTTTAATTTTTTGAGGAACCTCTATATTGTTTTCCATAATAGTTGAACAAATTTACATTCGTACCAACCATGCACAAGGGTTCCCTTTCCTCCATGTCCTCACTAACACACCAACATTTGTCATGTCTTCTCTTCTTAATTTTCCTCTAATATAAGGTACAAGACAGGGATGTTGTCTAACTCTCACCTATTATTTGGCACAATGTTGGAAATGTTAGTTGAGTAATTAGGTAAGAAAATGAAATAAAAGGCAATGAAATTTTAAAGGAAGAAATAAAAATTACTACTTGTGGATAACATACTATAAAATGGAAAACCTTATAAACTTTACTAAAAACTATTAGAAACAATAAAAAAATTGTTGGTAGCAAAATCAGTATGCAAAAATTAGTTGTGTTTCTAATAAGCAAACTGAACTATCAGAAGGAGAAATTAAGAACAGTATCATTTCCAATCACATAAAAAATAAATCAAATGCCTAGGGATAATTTAACCAAGTTGGTGAAAGACCCATACACTGAAAGCTATAAGATACTATTGAAAGAAACTGAAGTAGAAATGAAGAAATGGAAGAAAATTCTGCACTCATGAGCTGGGAGAATTAGCACTGTCAAAATAATTTTTTTTACATAAAACAATATACATATTTAAATTAATCTGTATATTGACATCTTTAAAGAAATTGAATGGCAATATTAAGATCTGTGTAGAACCACAAGGACCACAAATACCCACAAACCCTGAGAAAAAAAAAAGTGACAGTACCATGCTCCTTACTTTCAACCTACACCAAATCAAAACAGCATAATATTGGACCAAGAAAAGATGCATAGAACAATGTAACAGAATCAAGAACTCGGAAACTCACACCTATATGGACAAAAAAATTTGTTAAGAACATACAATTGGAGAAGAAAATTATTTTAAATAAATGGTGTGAAAACTGCAGCCATAAAAAAGTCATACAAAAGAATTAAACTAGATAGAATCTTACACCAAACATAAAAATTAACTAAAAATGGATGAAAACTAGAAGTTAAGACCCAAAACCCAAAGATCCATAGAAGAAAACTTCAGCAATAAGTTCCTGAATGTTGGCTTTAGAAACATGTTTGGGGATTTAACCCTAGAGGCAATGAATTGCAGCCTTTCAGAGTTGGCTCTTCCTCTCTAGTTTGTGAACTGCTGGTTCTGGTGTCTCAGATAATCAGTGTCCTGTGTTTCTTGATATAAAACTTACTGGTATTGTAGCTGTCCTGCAGAAGCTAGAAAATTCCCCACTATTTCTGTTGCCCAAAAAGGTGACTTGATTTGCTTGTTCCAATTCTTTCTTAATGATTTGGCATTTGTTTTGCAGTTGGGTTGTAGAGTAGAGGCCCCTGGCTGGGCTCATTCACTGTTCCTTTAAAATAGTTTCCTCTAATGTGAAATCTCAACTACAATAATAGAAAGCCTTTTAACATTTTAAATATCATCTGTTATATTTGTTATTCACACTCAGGCATTCCTCGAATGTTTGTGACTGATGAATGACTCACAGAGAGCTTGAATTTCTGCTGGACATGTGAGTTGTCACCATTTTTTCTGTTGAAACACACATGTCCTAAACTATACTGATTACTGGAAAGGACCCTCACTAGAATTTATTGTTTATACAGTTATCTGTATTCTATAAAATAAGTTTCAGTTAAAATACTCAGGGATGCTATCCCAAATTACAGAACAAATACCAAAAATACAAAGCAGCAGATATTATAACTGCCCTCAATACCTTTTTGCTTTGATTATGGTATCAATTAACTTTTGATGTAAAACAAACCATCTCTAAAGCTAAGAATTTAGGATAATGCCTATAACAGACAATGGTATTAGATGGTGGGGACTTATTCTGATTTCTGCTGGGGTCTTCATGAATCTGTAGTCAGGTGTATTCCTTTGCAGTATATTTCTAGGCCTCACCGTGATGCTATTAGTAGCTCCATTGCTCTCCTATCTTGAACAAATTTATATAGTTCACCCTGTTTGCATGGTAGTTTAAACTTCTTGCTTACAAAAAAAATTTTATTAGATGTGAGTTGTCTTAATTCAGTTCCACTGTGTTTATAGTTCACATTTAACGTTTTGTTTCTTTACAGTTAGAAAGTATAGCTTCCATTCCTATTGACATGTGACTCAGCTCTCTGTGCTCTTACATTTGCCCTTAGATTTATTTCCTTTTAGACAATTATTGGAGTATAATGACATACAATAAACTGCACATATTTAACATATAAGAATATCTGAATTAATGTAACATGCTACAGGATTAATTTACTTACAGTTCAATTAAAAATTTTTTTTAAAGATTTATTTATTTATTTATTTGTGCATACAGAACTGGGGTACAGGCCAGAGGCTCAGGGAGCGGTGAGAGGCTTCACCAGAGACAGAGTGGGGAGCAGAACAGGCAGATCGATGAAGTACACTGCTGAGGGGAGCAGCGGGCTGGTCAGGAGAGGTCTGCCAGCCATGTGGTCACCTCCGGGTCAGGCGGGGATTGAACCCATGTGGAAGCAGCTTTAGATTCTCAGTGCAATGCTTTAACCCGCTGCGCCAGTTCAATTAATCTTTAACTGAGATAATGTTAGTTTACATTATTTGTATTTGGAAGCATCGCCTCCCCCACTTTAAGTGCTGTCACATAGCATTCCCACCACCAATGCACCCATAACCTACTAGCATAGTGCGCTGTGCTGCCGCCCCCCTTTGTGTTAAGTTTCTTGCCCACCCTCTCTGAATGCCTCAGGTCTACAGTAAGATTTCAAGTGTTAGTTCTTTAGTTTGATTTTATCTCACTTGTTGTCTGGTGTCTCTATATTCCATATATAAATGGCACAATCCTGTAGTTTTCTTTCCCCTTCTGACTTATTTCACTTAACATAATCCCTTCTAGCTCTTTTCATGTTGCTGCAAATAGCATGAGTTTATCCTTTTTGATCACTGAGTATTATTCCATTGTGTACATATACCACATCTTTTAAATTATTTAAGGAGATTTATTTATTTATAAATACAGAACTGGGGTATAGGCCAGAGGTGCAGGGGCAGTGAGAAGATTCACCAGAGATAGAGTGGGGAATTGAAGAACATGAGAGTCGCCATTTTAGGGAGGAGGGGTAGGCATGCCTCTTGATTGAGGTGTGGGAGGGACATGATCTGGCCATTTCAGGAGACCACTCACAATGGCCAGCAGCCAGCCATACCCTACATGGAAAGCATGTAAAGGTCAACCAATCAGAAACTGCCCTGGCTTGTGTGCCAAAAAGACTATATAAGCTGTGCTCCCCTTTGTTCTGGGCGCTTCCTGTTAACCAGATGTTGCTTGTTGCGGTAGGGTCCAGGCTCGAGTTTGTATTAAAGTTTCCTTTGCTGTTGCAGCGGAGGCCTGGTCTTTTTCTCGTGGGGTGCCCTCATGGGTCCCGGTACAACAGGGATCAGAACAGGCAGGTCTACAAAGTACACTGCTGAGGGGAGCAGTGGGCGAGTCAGGGGAGGTCTGCTGCGCTATGTGGATCACCTCTGGGGTGGGGATCTAACTCACATGGAAGCTGCTGCTAGCTTCATGGTGCTGCAATTTAACCCACTGTGTCACCAGGGAGGGCCCTTTAAAAATTTTAAAAAAGATTTATTTATTTATGAGTACAGAACTGGGGTGCAGGCCAGAGGTGCAGGGGTGGTGAGAGGGTTCACCAGAGACAGTGTGGGGAACAGAACAGGCAGACTGACAAGTACACTGCTGAGGGGGGTAGTAATTCATACTGAAGTGGCTTCGGCTAGTTTAGTGCCATAGTGCTGCGCTTTAACCTGTTGTACCACCAGGGAAGACCCTCTTGAAAACTTAAAAATAGACTTATTTTTTCACATTGTTGTTCATTGCAAACATTACAAACATTTTGTGAAGTTTTGATTTTTTTCTTTCAGTTGTAAAATACACCATCCATAAAATTCCCACAACCAAAATCACCTGAAACCATCACCATTGTCTCTTGTGCTCTTCTTTCCTCCATTTTGATCCCTCTCCCTTCCTTTCCCTTACTGTATGTCTTCAATGTTTGTCTGCTAGTTTTGTCTTTTTTTTCCTGATGCCTTGTTTAGTTACCTTATATTTCTACAATAATTAAAATCATCCAATACTTTTATATTTCCTTCTGACTTATTTCATTAAGCATGATCCCTTCTAGCTCCATCCGTGCTACTGCAAATGGTATAAGTTTATATTTTTGATTGCTGAATAGTATTCCATTGTGTATATGTACCACATCTTCTACATCCATTCATCTGTTTTTGGTAATTAGGTGTTTCCATATCTTAGCTATCATAAATAGTGCTACAATAAAATAATAAGAGTGTAGGTTTCCATTCAAATGAATGTTTTTGTGCCATTTGGGTAGATTCCTAGGAGCAGAATTACTGCTCATAGGGTAGCAACATTTAGGTAGTTTGGGGGTCCTCCACACAATGTTCCAGAGTTGTATCATATATTCTTGGTCCACTTACCTGTTTTTGGGGCACTTAAATGGTTAGCATAGCTTGGTTATTCTAAATAGGGCTGCAATAAACATAGGAGTGTAAGGTTCCCTTTGAATTAGTGTATTTGTGTTCTTTGAGTCATTTGGTAACCAAATGGATTTTAGGCTTTTTCCTTCTAGTTCAACCCAAAATTCCCTTATTAAGGGAAGTCAAATGAAAGGATGAGAAGCATCTTGTTGATGCTATATCAAACTACCACACTTGTCATTTAAAACCAACAGGTTTATGCTTCTACATAAATACTGGTGCTCAGAAGTGGGTTTCATTTGAATAAATTCAAGATGTCTCTAGGGCTGTGTTCCCTCTGCAGAGGGACATTTCAGAGGACATTTCGTTTACTTTCCTATTGCATTTTCCAAGTACCACCTACATTCTTTGATTAATGACTCTTTTCCCATCTCCACAGTTATCTGCTTAATTTTTAAAGAACCATTCTAACCTTTGGTCTATCTTTATGTCTAACTCTTTCACATTTAGAGGAAAATTGTGGCTACTTTAGTCCCATGGGATAATGATGGCTAATATTTTCAAGGTCAGTTGATTGACAGCTTCATACCCTCTGATAATACAGTCACCCCTTCAGTGATAATAGAAATGTCATATTGACAGTTCCAGGGACTGAAGGCAACTTTTGGAGGACTTGATTCAGTTTAGTACAAAATCCTTTTAGGTCATATTTTGTATGAGATGTAAGGGTTTTCTATAAAGGAAAGAAGTACATGATTATTACAGGCTATAATGTGGTTAAGTATACTTTTCTTTCAAAATGACATGCGAAGATATTGTTGGTGAAAAGGGCCGGTCACTACCTATAATCTGACACTGCAGACAACCAGCATTTGGATACTCTAGTCTGTCTACAGACAGAAACCTGCAGTACCAACATCATTGACAACTTGTTGGAACTTCAGTCTTGAGGATCATTAGAATTTGCTGAATCAGAATATGAATTTGAATTGGAATCTCTGGTGATTCATATACACACTGATATTGGAGAAGTTTTGGGATAGTTTCCCACCTTCTCATTGTTGACAATAGAAAGGATAATTATTTATGTTGGGTTGATGTATTGTAGGTGTATAGAGACATTCATTAAATATTTTCAAACTTTGCCCAGGGTCAAAAATCATCTCTGACTACCAGAGTGTGAAAACCCAAAGCAATCAAACGGAAATCCAGTGATACCCTATCCTTTAATTGGTTTTTGTCTTTGGGCAGATTGCTGAAACCCTTCAAACACTATTTCTGCAACAGGGAATGGGGTTCTTAATAGTTCTATCTCATAGAACGGACTTTTGTAAAAATTAAATCAAATGATATTTAGAAGGGACTACATGGCTACTTTTAGCTTGTGATATATGAATGTGTTAATTGTGTCAGCAAGAAAAGGAAACTTGTGCCTAAGTTCTTGCTGAGGAACATAGTTCTTCCTACTTGTTAAAGAGGAGAACGTATTTTTAGGAACTGTTAGGGATTGGGATCCCATGAAATACTTTGAAGAAAGAAATGGTCTTAATTTAAACAGGCTTCTCATTCTTAATTTGGATACAACTTACATTCAAGTTTGTAACAAGGTATTGTGAAAGCAGGAGAACTAATAGTGTTGTAGTTAAGAAAAGAATTCCCTTCACTTCTAACTTGCCTCCTGAGAACAAAGTATCAATAGGAAAATTTTTTTTCTGTCCAGACTAGTGTTTCTTGGGAAACAATGTACATCCAGGTGAGAGGAATGTGCCTAATGAACAGACACATACGGAGCTTAAATAGATCCTCTTTTATAGTTAGTCAACATGTGACTAACATGGACTGCATGTGACATAGTTGTTGCATTTGGACTCCTATTTGTCGCTTGAGGACTGAGGATCCTATACTTTTGTTTGGAGACAGAGAGTCAGTCTCCATCACCAATTATTCAAGGAGAAATTATTTGCCATGAGACCTTCTTAGATACTCCATAAAATGAGTCCAACAGGGCCTTCCCTGGTGGCGCAGCAGGTTAGGGCACAGCACTGGGAGGCTTAAGCCACTTCCGCATGAGTTCGATCCCCGCCTGCCCCTGCCCCGGAGGTGACCACATGGTGCGGCAGACCTCTCCTGACCCGCCCGCTGCTCCCCTCAGCAGTGTACTTCGTCGATCTGCCTGTTCTGCTCCCCACTCTGTCTCTGGTGAATTCTCTCACCCTCCACATCTCTGGCCTGCACTCCAGTTCTGTATGAATAAATAAATAAATCTTTAAAAAAAAAAAAAGAGTCCAACAACACAATAGCCACTCCAAGTGTAGGCGAACAAAATAGGTCAAGATCATTGACCCATGGTCACCTGGGTAACAATGGAGCTAGCTCCGTGCCCAGAGATTACTGGTGATTGACTTGCTTAATTGGTTGATTAACTGATGTGTCTCTTTTGATGCTAGAATTCTTTATGATGCAAGGTGTGCTCTTGATAAATATGTGATGGGTAGGAAGCCAAATTAGAAGAGGAGGTGGGAGGGGCAAAGTGCTTCCAGTAAAGTGAGAACATGTCCGAGGAGTCTCATAGTTAAGGTAGGATGAAAACAGCATATTCAGTGTGGAGGGATGCAGTGAGGTGAGGGCTGTTGCTTTTGTTTTATGGAGTGTATTTGGCTTTGTTACTGTACTGATGACAGTAGTCCAAAGGATGATTGTAAATATTAAGTTGCAGTTCATGAAACATACCTATTAAGGAATCTTTTTTCTTTTTGAATATTTGTGTGAAAAATATTAGTAAGTGTAAAAAGATATGCAAAAGAGCCTTTTTTTACATACACACACACATGCATACACATGTCTGTGAAGCCGAATATGTCTGTTAATGTGTATAAGACATTCTAAACTTAGCCCATAAACGTGTGCAACAAAAGTGAATTTCAATGTAAATTATAAAATTTAATAAATAATATTTGGAAAATATGTACAAATATTGGATCATTAACAGTAACAAATACAACACCATTGTAGAAAGTCAGTAATGGGAAGAATGGAGTGATGAAGGAGCACATGAAAACTTGATTATCTGCTCAATTTTGGGGGTTAACCTAAACTGCTCTAAATAATCAAATCTATTAATCAAAAATGATAGAACAGAGTATTTCAAAGAAAGCTCTGTTTCATTTATTTTCCAAAAAATTTTAATTTCTAAACATTACCCATCGACTTCATTTACTATTACATGAAATTTCATTTACTAATATGAACTAAGCATGAAAGATGAGAACATCTCTTTTGATCAAACATCATAGGTTGAAATAACAAATTATTCATTATAATTTGAAATAAAGAAGAATGTGAATTACAGATTAAGAAAAAGGAAACTGAGCATTAAACTCAGCAGTACAGTGTTTATTGCTGAAAATCAAACAATGGTAATGGAAGCCCTATAGCAGCAGGCTGAGAGCAATGTAGTCCTCCCAGTAAATCCAAGGGTCTTTGCAGTAAAAAGAAGTAGGTAAACAGGAAACAGCTGTGTGAAGACATACAGTAAAGGGAAGGGGGGGGTTTCTTTTCCTTATTTATTTCTTTTCTCACATCTTGTTAGTTTTGGGGGAATATTTGATTTCTCCCCCATGGGGTATTTCCTGTGGTTCTTCCACCACCACAGCATCTGTGATTCACTCATTTTAAGATGGGGTACTGTAGACTGTATTTCTGTAGTGATGAGAAAGAGCCAAACCAATTAATTGCTTGCAAATATTACCTTACAATAGTAGTTCCTGAGAGACAGATTTTACAATCTGTCTCTTACTCAAGATATTCACATGAAAAATAAAATTTAACATGTGAAAAGGTATGTGAATGAATGTGTGATTAGAGCATTATCTCTGAAGTTGGATTTGGTTGTGAGTTAGCCATTTACTTTGTCTAGTGTCAATTGTTTATAAAAGTCTTTTGCATTTGTTTAAGAAAATCAGAATGATTTTGTTTCCTATTTCTGATGGTGTGCTTCTGAAAAAGAGATTGGACTTTCTGTCCGCCAATTTTTGGTATTTGTCATTTTGTATATGCACCAATGCATCTGTGGGGAATTGTGAATATTTGTACATTTTGTGTGATCAATTCTATCCCTCAGTCATATTGTGTTCTCTGTATTGCATTTTATTTACTTTTCCCCCAAAGAATTGTTATGTAACTTTAATATACTTCTCTTGTGCATCCTTTAGTCAAAAATGATAGTAAATGCTCTCTTGTATCTGAAATACCAACCCTTATACTTATCCCAAACTTGTTTCCACATCTCTGATAATCCTTATAGTTCCATCTGTTCTTTATGATTAGATATATTTCTAAAAGTTGTCTCACCTGTGCTCATCATCTTAGTGGCATTCGTCTAATCATTTGACTAAAGATGACCTTTCTCTCCTATAAGCATATTTTTTTTAATGGTAAGTTATATTTAGAATTAGCCAGCTGGACTCAATTTAGATCCCAGTTTTGCTGGTAACACCTAAAGCATCATAGTCAGGAGCCAGTGGAGATGCATGGTCTTCTGTCTCCGGCTCTGCTCGGGGTGCTGACCTTGGCCATGTCAGTGTCACAGAGCTTCTTCACAGCCTGTGTCCTCTGGTGCTTGCTGGCCTTGACACCCACCATGGACACAGTGTGCTGTCTTTCTCATGGCTGCCTTGGTGGTCAGGGGAACTGGACGATGGCACAGTGGCCCAGCCTGTTTCCCCTCAGGGACATTTGGGCTGCCTTGGGAGTCCTGTGTCTGGGGCCTCTGGAAGGGAGGTGATGTGCTGGTCTTCTTTTTCTTGGGGTCTGGGAAGCCTTCCAGCAGTGCTTTTGGCCTCCAAAGTGTTGGCTTTGGGTTTGGCCTTGAGAGGAGCATGTGTTTCTTTCTTTGTTTTCTGTGCCATCATCACAGGAAAGAAAATTCCATAAGCATATTTTTCCCATGTTTATCTTTGTTTTAGATTTTTATTCTCACTTATTCTTTTTCTTTTCTTTTTTTTTTTAGATTTATTTATTTGTGCATACAGAACTGGGGTATGGCCAGAGGTGCAGAGGCAATGAGAGGATTCACCAGAGACAGAGTGGGGAGCAGAACAGGCAGATAGTCTAAGTACACTGCTGAGGGGAGCAGCGGGCAGGTCAGGAGAGGTCTGACGCGCCATGTGGGTCACCTCTGGGGCTGGCAGGGATCGAACTCATGCAGAAGTGGCTTTAGCTTCCCAGTGCTGT
Organism: Condylura cristata; assembly: GCF_000260355.1. Classification (NCBI taxonomy): domain Eukaryota; kingdom Metazoa; phylum Chordata; class Mammalia; order Eulipotyphla; family Talpidae; genus Condylura; species Condylura cristata. The sequence continues at coordinate 29,125,334 of NW_004567125.1, read as the reverse complement.
GCTTTTTTTTTTTTTTTTAAGATTTATTTATTTGTGCTTACAGAACTGGGGTGCAGGCCAGCTCAGGGGCGGCGAGAGGCTTTACCAGAGACAGAGTGGGGAGCAGAACAGGCAGATCGACGAAGTACACTGCTGAGGGAAGCAGCGGGCGGGTCAGGAGAGGTCTGCCATGCCATGTGGTCACCTCTGGGACAGGCGGCAGGCGGGAATCGAACTCATACAGAAGTGGCTTTAGATTCTCAGTGTTGCGCTTTAACCCGCTGCGCCACCAGGGAGGGCCAATTCTCACTTATTCTTATAAACACATTTAAATACACATATTTCCATATACGATGAAAATAGAAGTTCCCTGCTACTTCCTCTCCACATCTTAAAGCCTTCCTGTTGTATTAATTTATTTCCAATTTTTTGCTAATTTAAAATTGAATATGTGCCCTTGTTGATCTCAAATGATTACTATTGTATATGTTTGTAAGTTAGTTGTATTATCAGTCAGTTTGTTACATGTAATTATTTTGGAACTATTCACATTTACCTAATTTCATATGCTTTCATACCTTCTTCATGTTCTTACTTTTAAAACTTCTTTTTCTTTTTCCTGGTAGTCAGTTCCACTGCATGGTCCCAGTGAACTTCACAAGAGTTACAGGTTTTCTTCTTTCGGGACTTTCTGAGGAACCCAAATTGCAGCCACACATATTCGGGCTTTTCCTCTCCATGTACCTCCTCACGGTGCTGGGAAACCTGCTCCTCATTGTGGCCGTCAGCTCCGACTCCCGCCTCCACACCCCCATGTACTTCTTCCTCTCCAACCTATCTTTTGTAGACATCTGTTTCACCTCCACCATCATCCCAAAGATGTTGCAGAACATCCAGACTCAGCGCAAAGCCATAACCTATGAAGGCTGCATGGCCCAGATGTATTTCTTCATTCTCTTTGTCGGTTTGGATGACTTCCTCCTGACCGTGATGGCCTATGACCGCTTCGTGGCCATCTGCCACTCTCTGCACTACACGGTCATCATGAACCTGTGGCTCTGTGGGCTGCTGGTTCTGGTGTCCTGGGTCATTGGTCTCCTGTACTCTTTGTTACAGAGCTTAATGGTGTCAAGTTTATCTTTTTGCACGGACTTGAAAATTCCTCATTTTTTTCTGTGAACTCCAGCAGATGATCCAACTTGCCTTTTCTGCACCTTTCTTAATACCATGGTGGAGCTATACCCACTTTCCCCCCAACAGGGCTCATTCAAGGCAGGACTTCCATCTCTAGCAGCTCAGTGTGCATGCTGAAGTGGAAAGATAGGGAGCAGAGTCCCCTCAGCTAGCCGCAGGCTGTTCTCCTTCCTCTAGGTGCACCCGATGTGGTAGGCAGTGGCTGTGGCTGCTAGGGAGTCAGAGATGTACACCATGGGTGCTGCCTGCTGTCTGGCTGGGGCTGGGGCTGGGGGTGCCTCCTGAGGTGGGCATTGGAATGCCCTTTGTTACTCTTCTCCCCTGTCATCCATGGGTACACACGCATACTGCCAAAACGCCAGATGTGATGGGCGGCCTTGTGGTTATATATGGGAATCAGTGGCACAACTAGGGTCACTCTCCTGAACTATAAAGCTTGGAGGGCCCTATGTGGAGGCTGCCCAGCAGCAGGAGTGACAGTGCTTAAGGCTCCTTGGCACTGATTGAGCTGGACACAAGCATGTGGGTGTGGTCATGTTGGGATAAGCAGGCCCCATCTGCCTGAGCAAGCTACTGCTCTGTGCTGCACTCCTCAGGGCTAGTGCTGGGGTATGGATGAACTGTCCCCAGGCAGGAGACCTGATGGTGGACGGGACCCGGGCGAGCCGTCAGATGGCGTCTTCTACACATACTGTGACTGGGTAGGTAAGCGACAGGCTCAGGGCTGGAGACCAGGGTCCTGACCCCTGTTTTTGTCTTCACCCAGACCTTGCTCCCAGATCCTTCTCAATCCCTTTTCCATCCTCTTTCTAAAACTTCCTCCTCTGCTTCCTTTTTTCCTTCCTCCCCTTTCCTTTCTGTTTTTATTTTAGTACAGGGAGATGCAGGGAGATTGGTTCTTAGCTAAGCATTTCTTTGGTTTGCTTCAGACTTCCCAGCAGGGAGGATGGTGCCTGTTGGAGCTGTGGTGGGGTGACCAGAGAGTGCTTCCTGGGTAGAATTTGGGGACATCTGTAGAAGGAGAAGTGGCGGGGTCCCGGCAGAGGGGGGCACATAGGCTGCTCTGTGCCCACATGGGGAAAGCTGAGCTAGTGTGCAAAGGTCCCAGACTTCCAGGCTGGATTTAGTGGCTCTTTCCTTTGTCCCTGACAGTTGAATTTGAGCCCTTGACCCCAATTCCAGGAAGCCTGGAGCATTCTCATCCTAAGTTGCCAACTCGGCAGACCCACCTCTCTGGTTTGGTGTCCTTGGGGGCAGTTTGGAGTTGGAAGGCATGTAGCTATTCTTGGCCAAGCTGGCAGAGATGAAGGCCTTAAGGGAGAGGCCTCCGGCTAGGTGCCAAGATGTGCTTCATTTACTCGAAGTAACTATGGGTGTCTTGTCTTTCTAGGGTCTTTACTTTGACACTCAGCTGACTGAGGTAGGGTTCCCAGAAGCCCACTCCTGACCCCAACCCCTGAGAGGAAGCTCCCCCTCTTCTTTCAGCAGCACTTCTTCCTGTGCCCCAGGGCTTCATGGCTGCTGGAGACCCTAGATGACTGCCAGTCCCCTGGCTCCAGGGCTTACACTTGGGCCCTGACCCACAGGCCACAGGTGGTGGCATCCAGGACTTAATTTACTAAATTGCCATAACTCATTAACCCCTTTTCACACTTAAACTCTTGGCACCCAGTGACTACAGAGGCAGAAGTTTGTGTTCTGCCCGCCTTACCATGTAGGTCTGGAGGCCTCTAATTAGCTTGCCGCCTCCAGGGAAATCTTTCCCAGAAATTCAGCCTCATTTCTTTTATGAATCTAAAACACTAGTGATCTAAGTTTCAGCAAATGAGTGTGGAGATGGGATGAAGGATTCCAATTTTTTAAAATAATATAACATAAAAAATATACTTATTTTTTATGCACAAGAACTGGGGTGCAGGCTAGAGGTGCAGGGGCAGTGAGAGGATTCACCAGAGACAGAGTGGGGAGCAGAACAGGCAGATCAACAAAGTACATTGCTGAGGGGAGCAGAGGGTGAGACAGGAGAGGTCTGCTGTGCCATGTGGGTCACCTCTCTGGCCTGGCTTGAACTTGTGCTGAAGTAGCTGTGACTAACTTTGTAGTGCTGTGTTTTAACCCATTGTGTCACCAGGGAGAGCCTGGATTTTCCAAATTTTAAGGTGAACCATCTTTTTAGCAGAGATTTGAAACCTTTTAGTGTGCTCTGAGAGCTCTGAGTTGGCGCTTAGCAGAGGCACTGAACAGAACTTAGACCATTCTGTTCCCTCTCACAGACCTCCCTAGCCCCTTTCCCCTCTTCTTCCAGAGTTTGAACTTTTCTGTTAAGCATCAATGTTCGTGCTGGAGCAGGTTTGCGCCCAGCGAGGACATTAGTCGTGTCTCCTCTACCTCTGCACACACCTCTGTTCTTGTCTTTCTGGGAGGCAGCTGAACACGAGGATTGGGTCATCTTGTGTTGGGTGGATCATGCTATTTCAGACAGACTCACCCTCCCAACAGTGATTACATTTGAACGGTGTGAGTCTCTCGGTGTCTGCTCACAGCCACTTTGCACAGGCCAACACCACTTCCACGTGGGCCAGAGAGACTATGAGGAGGGGGTGACACTTGCTTCTCCCCAAAGCTTCTTGGAAGCTTGGGGCTGCTCTAAAGCTGCTCCTTCAGCCTCCTGCTTCCCTCTGCCCCTTCTGGCCCCTGAGAAGAAAAGCTGTCACCCCGCAGAGGGGCAACAATCTCTGATTCTCAACAGGGAGCAGCCCTAATGCATGGGCTGGTTGATGTGAGATCAGTCACACCCACTGGTCTTCTAGAACTTTCTGGTGCACATGAAGAGAGGCAGAGCCTGCCTGGGGCCTGGTGTCCCTGGGTGGTCAGCCTGCACCTGACACAGAGCCCCTGGTGCAGCATCCCCATGTAGGCAGAGTGCTCTGGTGGTCTCTTTCCCCATTCAGCACCCCAGGATTTTTGGTGTTGTATGGGCTTTAGGAAAGAGGCTGAGTGTGATGTGTTGGAGAAGCCCCAGAGCTGCTGCTGCAGCAGGCGGCTCTGGGGACTCAGTGACACTGGCTGCAGGATTACAGTGGACGCTGAGCCACTGTCCTGATGGAGGGGCTGTGACCCGGGCGGTGCAGCCTGAGCACTCCATGCTGTGTCACGACACTGTGCCACACACAGGGGAGATTCTGACGCGTTTCTGAGGACGCATGTCTGTCGTCAGTGGACATGTGACTGACAGTGGGGTGCTGAGTGAGGGTCTGGGCTTCTCTCTCGGGCCTCACCCACATCCACCCTGTGTGAGGCTCAGGGAGGGTCAGCAGCTCACCGGGGCCTCTCGGCCAGCAGGCCCCACCCAAGCCTGCGGTTCCCTCCATTTCTAATTCTCTGCCTCCCCTCCTGGCAAGAGGCTCTGTGAATTCACTCTGCAAATAATGATCTTCTCTGATTTTCTTTTCCAAATGGACCTATCATTCTGTTTTCCTCTGCCTTTTGTATTTTCTCACTGCTTTGGACAGTGAGAAAGTTGCTCTGAGATGACAGATGTGAACCTTCAGAGGCCCTTGAGTAGTGTGAGTGATGAGCAGGGACCCACCTCTGTGAGGGTGGGAGCCAGAAATGTAGGCAGCTGGCGTAGATGGTGTGAGAGGCTGTGCTCTGGGGTCAGGGCGGCCCTCAGCTCTCTAAGCACCCTGTGGGCCATCCGTGCCTCCTCCAGGGGCTGCCCCAACACATGGCCCCCCAGACTCTGAGACACTGGATTTGGGAGGCGGCTCATCCTCACATGTCCTGTAATGGTTGTTGGGAGGGAAGATAAGAGGGGGAAAGCTGACCCCTTTCTGGCGGAGCGAAGGGCCAGGTCTTACCATCAGTTCGTTGGCCCTCTTTTGGCTGCTAGAAATCCCTGCACTATCATTCTGAACCAGGCCCCTCAGGCCAGTAGTTAGTCAGGCAGATTCACTCTTCCCTGTGCTCTGGCCCACAGGCCAGTGGAACTGTTCCCTGTTCCCAAAGCAGGTCTAGCGCTGGTCCCGGCACAGGAGGGGAGACAAGACCTGGGTCCGAGTGTCAGTTGTGTGACTTTGGGCAGTTCCGAACTGAGTGTCTCGTTTGTGTGTATGTGAATGGACACAAAGAGGGCCTGGTCTGTGTGCTTCTCTGGGGCCGGGCCCCCGGTGACAACCACGGTGAGAAGCCCTGTCCACACGGATGTGTTCTAAGCACATGTTAGTTCTGATCAGGGAACCCATGACTGTTACTATTGTTAGAGGGACCGTGGCTCAGCGCCCAGGAACAGGTCAGCTATGGACTGTGCTGTCCCGGACAGAGGACCCTGTGGGCTGTGGAGAGGGGCCCTAAGGCCCTCTTGATCTGGAGAGGGGAGACACTTGATTTTGGAGTGGGAGATAGCATCCATGAATGCTCTAAGGAGGGCCATCGCCACCCCTATCCACACAGTTCCCAGGCAGATGCCTCAGTCCAGCCAGCCACGTCCTCAAGGGGACTGCCTGCTCAGGAGATGACCTATGAGGGCCCATGGCGGGGGACAAAGGGCAGTGTGAGAGCGTACACACCATCATGTTCAGGTTCAGGGAGGCTGTGGGATGTTCAGCCTGGGCAGGCAGATGGGATCAACATCGGAAGTCATTTGTATCCAAGGTTAGATTCTGTCACTTTTATTCTTTGAGACTTTCATGCTTTTAGCTCTCTGTAAGGAACATTATTTGGTTAGCCTCACAACAGTCACAAACATTCTTTTCATCTAATTTATATATATATATATCTATTTTCCTACATCGTTGTTCATTTTTGTAGAATATTTGATTTCTCCTCTGAGGTGTATTCCCCATAGTTCTCCCAACACCTTAGCACCTGTGACCCATCACACCAGTCTCTGTGGATTTTTCCTCCATGGTTTTGACTCTTCTCCTTCCCACTCCACTGTATATGCTTCAGATCTATTATCAGCTTGGAAGTTTTGCTTTTTGCCCTGAAACTTTGTTGAGTTTTCCTATACTTCCCTTTATGTAAAACCATCTCTATGTATCTTTTTACTCCCCACTTATTCCACTTAGCATAATTCCTTCCAGCTCCATCTGTGTTGCTGCAAATGCATGAGTTTATCAATTTTGATCACTGACGAGTGTTCCACTAAGTCACAAAGCATTTTTTAAGGCCACCCGTTATTCCCACTTTTGATAAACATGGTGAATCCCAGAGGGGTTAAAACACATGCTCAAGGCTGCCCTGGCGGAAGCTGGCTGAACTAGGCTGTACCCAGGTTCCCTGTGTAAAGGTCAGGGCAGCCAACGGCCCTGCCAGCAGGGCAGAAGCGGCCATTTTTGAGTAGTTGCCCCCGAGGGCCTCTGGGTCGGCCAACACATGTGACCTTTGATGATAGAATCATCAAAGCGGGTATTTGTAGGCTGTCAGATTAAACAAAAACAAGTACAGCTTTGGGCCATTTGATGTCACCTCAGTGAGGCAGCTGCGAGGATTGCCATGGGAAGCATCTGCCTGGCTCCCTCTCATGGGGTCTGAGTATCCTCGTCTGCCTTGTGGGCTTGTGTGAGGCCAGGGTGTCGCAAGGCTGTCAGAGGTTTAGCTAAGTGGAAACAATAAACAGCACCCTCCTGTGAATTTTATATTCAGCCCCGATATTTAGCAAGCACAATTCTGTTGCTTAGCATATGTAAAGTTGTAGCCTATATGCGACTGTGCTTAAATATTAGCATTGTGTAAATACGTCGATCAATTCTGTTTTTTTTTTTTCAACTTCAAAAATAGAAATTTTTGCCTGGTATAGTCCTTAACGCAAAAGGTTTGAAGGCGCAGAGCCCCACAGCGCCACCTGCTGAGCAATAGGCATGGAGCACGCAGTAATTCTCAGGATGGACAGCAGGTGGCGCGCGGTCAGCACGCACAGAGCGCCGAAGGCCATCAAAAGCCAGACTGAGCCCACACCCCCGGGGGGAGGTATTAGGAAAAGGAAACCCCACGTGAGTCCTCCACCGTTCTAAGCCCGTCATATATGGTCTCATGCACTGCAGTACGCAACACTAACGAACCCTCTTGCTTGAAAGGAATAAAACTGTTCTTTGTTCTACACAATTTAGTTGTTAAACCTGGGATCATGCAAATACTTCTGGAGGATATGTAACTTGATATGGGTCACCTTCCCATCCACCAGGTCCCATGAGAGGAGAGCAGAGCCAGAGAGAGCCCTGCCCCTGCCCCTGGACCTTGCCTGGCCTGGCCTGGATATTGTCTTGGCTCAAAGGATACCATCCCATAACCACTTGGAGCCTTCCCGAGCTGGATGAATCAAAGCAGAATCAGACTGATGAGAAAAGTAAAAATGGATTCATTAGCATAAATGGTGTTGGCTTTATGACAATCTTGATATGATTTACAGGTAATGGTAAATATTTTGATGAAGCGACTCACAAAACAAACACTCCATGTAACTTGATTCCTGCAAAATGGATAAACAGTTCAGGAAGTCGTATCCAGTTTGCCTTCCCAAGTTCTCTTTCTAGGTTGTGCAAGTAGTAATAAAGACATTAAATTATTTAGCAAGAGAATGGTGAGTGGCTGAGTGTCACAAGACTGTTCTAAATAAATGAAAATGAAGTAAAGGTGATTAAACAATTATTACACTGTGACTCAAGGGGGCATGAGAGTGAAGGTGTGGGATGACCTATTTTAGCAGGTTAGAAACTGGTGGACGGTTATCAAGAAGAGGAATGAATAAATGGACATTGAGAGTGTTAAAATAGTGGTTTTAATACAGCACTAGTTAATATTGGAACAACCAAAGGCATGTCCTGTTGCTCCCCAGCACTGAAGGGACCCCAAACAAATCCATTCTATTTAACCCTGTTTAGAGAAATTGAAAATTCTCACCGCTGTGAGAAACCTCACTACCATATGCCTAGGAAAGATGTTAGACACGGGAATGAGACTCACAAAAGGTCCTGGGAGCCTGGACCATAGTCCTGCAGTGACCAAAGTCTTTGTGGTCAGGACAGCAATACGAGGTATCAGGACTACTGCTCAGGACTCCATGACTGGCCTTTGTAGGCCATTGATGAAGCCCTGACACAGAGAGAATGGGAGGATGTAAAACTGGCAGCATTGTTGAGATTATCAAAGTTGAAAGCTCAAGGAGGAACTTTAGTGAACCCCTATGCTTCTCAAGAAGCTTTGGGGACAAGCGAGTGCCACCTTCATAGTCTCTCTGGCCCACGTGGAAATGGTGTTGGCCTGTGCAAAGTGGCTGTGAGCAGACACCGAGAGACTCACACCGTTCAAATGTAATCACTGTTGGGAGGGTGAGTCTGTCTGAAATGGCATGATCCACCCAACACAAGATGACTCAATCCTCGTGTTCGGCTGCCTCCCAGAAAGACAAGAACAGAGGTGTGTGCAGAGGTAGAGGAGACACGACCGATGTCCTCGCTGGGCGCAAACCTGCTCCAGCATGAACATTGATGCTTAACAGAAAAGTTCAAACTCTGGAAAAGGAGAGAGGGGCTAGGGAGGTCTGTGAGAGGGAACAGAATGGTCTGACTAAGTTCTGTTCAGTGCCAACTCAGCACCTCTCAGAGCACACTAAAAGCTTTCAAACTGCTGCTAAAATGATGTTAAAATTGGAATCCCCCATCCCATCTCCACACTCACTAGATGAAACTTGGGTCCACTAGTGTTTTAGTTAAAAGAAATGAGGCTGAATTTCTGGGAAAGATTTCCCTGGAGGCGGCAGGTTAATTAGAGGCCTGCAGACCTGCATGGTAAGGCGGGCAGAACACAGGCACAAACGTTAGGTGCCCAGAGTTGTGTCTGAAAAGGGGCTAATGCGTTATGGCAATTTAGTAAATTAAGTCCTGGACAACACTACTTGTGGCCTATGGGTCAGGGCCCAAGTGTAGGCCCTGGACTGGCAGTGGACTGGGGTCTCCAGGCTGCCATGAAGCCCTGGGACATGGAGAAATGCTGTTGAAAGAAGAGGGGGTTCCCTCTCACACCTGACTGAGGTCAGCTGTGGGCTTCTGGGAACCCTAGCCCAGTGTTTAGTCAGCTAAGTGTTGAAGACCTTAGAAAGATATGAAACCCATAGTTACCTAGAGTAAATGAAACGCACCTTGGCACCTAGCCAGAGGCCTCTCCCTTAAGGCTGTCAGCTCTGCTCAGCTTGGCCAAGAAGGGCTTTATGTCTCCAACTCCTAACTACCCCAGGAAGCACCAAATCAGAGAGGCAGGTCTTCTGGTTTGGCACTTCTGGTTGAAAATGCCTCCAGGCTTCCTGGCCTTTGGGATAAAGACTCAAATTCAACTGTCAGGGACCAACGACCGCCACCAAGTAAAGCCTGGAAGTCGGGGACCTTCTCCAAAGTTGCTGGGGTTCCTCCTAGTGGACACAGAGCAGCCCATGCGCCCCTGGGGCCCCTCTACATCTCTGTTTACAGATGTGCCAATATCCTTCCCAGGAAACACTGTCCAGTCACTCCATCCTCAGCTTTCACAGGCACTAATCTCCCGCTGGTCAGTCTGAAGCAAACTAAGAAAAGGTGAGCTGGGAACCTCCCTGCAGGCATGCTTTTACTGGGAAAATAAAAAACAAAAAAAAGAATTGGAGAAGTACTGGAAAAAAATGGAGAAGTGTTGGGAAGGGACTTTTTAAAATTTTATAAGTACATTTTTTAAATTGTTCTTCATTTTGTACATTTTTTCATCTCAGTTGTAATCCTCATGGACTTCCCACCACCACTTCACCCATGTGCCATCACCATTGTCCCATGTGCTCTTCCCACCTCTGTTTTGATCTTGTTCCCCTCTCCTTCCCTGCAGAATGTCTCTGGTTTATAGTTGTTAGTTAATTTTTTTTTTTTACAAACTACACACACACACACACACACACACACACATATCCCCTCCCGACACCCCCACCCCTTATACTCCTGCTATGAGTGAAACCATCTGATATTTCTATTTCTTTCTGACTTATTTCACTAAGCATGATCTTTTCCAATTCCATCCATGTTGCCACAAATGGCATGAATTTATCTTTATTGATTGCTGAGTAATATTCCATTGTGTATATGTACCACAGCTTCTTGATCCACTCATCTATTTTTGGGCATTTGGGTTGATTCCACATCTTCCCTATTGTAAATAGCATAGCAATAAACATAGGGGTGCAGATGTATTTTAGAACTATTGTTTTTGTGTCCTTTAAATAGATACCTAGGAGTGGAATTGCTGGATCACATGGAAGCTCCATTCTAGCTGATTTGTTCTTCCATTTCTTCTATTCTGTTTTCTTGGCATTTCCCAGAGTTCTTGAGCTCCTCCACCTGTTTTTGATTATCCTCCAGATCTTTCACTCTCTTCCTCAGCTCATTGGTTGTATTTTTATCTTTCTGCTTGTTCTTTTAGCTCTTTAATTGTTTCCACCATGGTCTTTTGGAATCTTTGTCTGCTAGGTGGAGGTATTCTTCTGTTTCCATAATATTGCTCTCTGGGGAACGACTTTCTCTCTGGGGTTTACTATTTCCAGAGGGGCCTGACTGATAACTTGTGTTTTTCTTTTTCCTATTAGCTTTCTGTTTCGTTCTAAGTACTCCTGTGCCACTGTTGCTGGTGGGCATGGTTCCTAATACTATCGATGTGGTGTGAAAATGTCTGCCAGGTATCTAAGCCTCTGTGGTTGGCTACATGTCCAGACACTTCAGCTGTGGAAGATGTTCTGAGCTGTGCTTTGTTCCAGTATCTCCTGTTTTTCCAGCCCCCACTGTGTGAAATTGGGTCTGTCATCTCAGCCAGTAATAGCGAGGGGTCTCTTTTGCAGTTCAGTTTCTTCCAGTAACACATTGAGTCTTAGTCTTTGAGAGGTGCCTGCAAGAAGTACTTGGATGGGCTGGTTTTCTCTGTTGAACTTCTCACTTCTTCTAGGTGTGTTTCAGCAAAATAATGGAGTTGAAAGAGGAGGGTTGGGAAAGGGGAGGATGATATAGAAATGTAATAGGAAAGAAGGTGATGGGAAGAGGTGAAGGTTAAATGGGGGTACAGGGAAAAGGAGGAGGAAAGGAGGGGAGGTAGCAGAGGGAGAAGAGACAGCAGTAACAATAATGTTGAAGGGGAAGGAGAAAGCTAGAGAAGACAGAAAACGAGGGTAAAAATGAAGGAAAGGCACAGATTTTTACCGGCTGAGCAATGCAGCAACAAAACAAACAAACTAGCAACAAACGCCTCCATAGGTAGGGGGAATTATCTCTCAGACGCCTGATGATTCCCATTTAGCTAGTCCTTGTGGTTTTAGGTTGGTCTTCTGGGGAGCATCCTACGACTGGGTGGAGTAGCCTTCACAGGTCTGCAGTTTTGTTTGGCTTTCTTTTTAGTCCCCTGAGGAAGTTGGGCTAGCAGGTCTGTAGAGGGGAATAGGTTTCTTTCCACCCAGGGGCTCATGGTATTTAGAAGCCTCCAGAGTAAGGGCTGGCCCTAGAAGGCTCTTCCTGATGGCTCTCCCTCAGGCAAGCCACCTGGTTTCAGGCGAGTGTGGCTGCAGATTTTGTTTGGTCACTAGGTGGCTCCAGAGACTTCTCCCAGTAAGATTTCAGCACTGGGCTTATTCACATAGGTCTCTGGGAGGTGGTGGTGGTGGTGGTGGGGGGCATGGAAAAGAAGGCTCCCCAGCTAGTTTTCCTGCCTGCCAGCCCCACGCCGTAACAGTACAGCTTATCCCACTTGCTCACCTGTTGATCTTTGTAGCCTCTGATACCCCAGGTTTCTTCCATATCCTCCAAGCCATCTCTGCTGCCAGTTGCCAAGCCGGCCACCTAGCAGTTTCTCTTTACCTCCTGGGCTCTGGGCACTGGCTGTGTGGGTGGGGTTGGGGAGCAGGAAGCCATTATTGCTTTTCATGAGGGAAATGCAGGTCAAAACCACACTGCAACATACTAGTGAGAATGGCATATATTAAAAAGTCCTCCAACAAGTACTAGAGAAGATGTAGAGAGAGCAGAATACAATGACACTGTTAGTCCCACAGTCAGCTGATAAAGTGATCCTTTAAAAACTAACAATGCAAACACCATGGGAGATAACAATCCCATAACTGAGCATCTGACCAAAAATCACGAACCATCAATTCAGTGCTCTTCAATGTTTACTCAGCATTATTTGTAAAAACTAGGACATGGAAACACCCTAAGACGTCATTGATAGGGTGTTGAGTCATGGAGAGGTAGCATATCACACCATGGAATACTATTCAGCTTACGGAAAGATTTAATGTTCCATTTACAGAGAAAGAAAGAATGTAAATTTATACTGTCACATATACTATTTTACTAAATTTTTTAAAAGTTTTCTCAAACTGTTTGTGGCCCCAGTTCTCCACGTGTCTGTATATCTACGTCTTTGACTCTATGACAATATAACAAATCCCACCAGGATGTGGAATCTGTTTCTCCACCTTAGTACCTGGACTGGATTAGTTTCTGTCAGATTGGACCCAGGACTTTGGAGAAAGTGACAGCAGAGCCTAAGAAGATGTGGGCATTTCTGCATCTGTTCCTTGGAACTCGCCTCAGAAAGATGAACAAATCCAAGCAGGTCTGTAGAGGAATAGGATACAAGAAGCAGAAAGCATAGTTCCAATTTAGGCAATGCAAGGACAGCCTACATTTGATGAGCCCACAATCCACTAGCATGTCCAGTGAAGGTCACCAAACCTCCCCTATTGACCCACAGCTAACCAAATGCACCAGGAGCCCAATAGAGATCAGAACAACTCACCACTATACAAATCCATTTTTATTTAATACATTTTATCAAATCAATTGCTTTCAGAATGGTTTCCTATGCAATCATATTTCACTGATACAGTAATCAAAGCAGACATACTTGAAGATATTTAAACAATCAGCTGCTTCTTATTTTTGGCATTTGTTCTAATACTTAGAGACAATATTCATGACCATTCTGTTATTCAACCATATTTCAGAGACCATATTAAAAGTTTATGCCATTGTGGGTCCTTTTCCAGTAACCAGGACAGGTTAGAAGCTTACATGTATTTGTAGAGAAAAAAATTGGTAGTCAAGAATCGTTTGACTACACAGGAGTTCAAGTTCTCGTGTGAGTCATCTTTCATTGTAAACATTGAAGAAAGTCTTGAACACGAAGAAGATATATAGTGGATGACATGTACATTATGTCCATTTGCTGCCCCTTTAGTTGTGATGACAATATTAAAAGGGGAATTATTTCACTTAAAGCAATGGATGATTTCATATGTGTTAGTGGTACTGGATGCTATGCAATATCAGAGGAAAATAATCCAATAGAAGCACAGATAACACACCATCAAATGCTACATCCCAACATATAAAACTCTCAAATATGAACATTAAATATTACTTCAATAAGTAGATGTATAATAAATATTTCATGATATAGCAGTGTATAAAGCTTTGATTCATTGCATTGAGTCATTTATGACTCTGTGTACATTAGTCAATCTTTATAGATTTGTGATTCCACGTAAACTCCACTTAGAGACATATACTTGATATGTTATTTGCTGTTGCTCTGTAGGCATTGCCAACAGAGCTGAAGAAGAGAATAGGATCTTAACGAGTAGAATAATAATTCTCCATCATAAAACAAACTATATGCTAAAGTTTGCAATCTCAGGAAGAGCAAGAATGGAATACAAAGGTATGATGTACACAAAAGTGAAATATACAAACTTTAGGAAACTGGAAAAATTTCTGGCTCCACGGTTTTGAGCTATGGGATGGCTGGCACTTCTTCACCTAAGGGCAATGGTCCCGTTAAGCTGCCTTCCCAAAGAGTCTTCTCAGAGCCCCCTTGATGTCTTTGTTCCTCAGACTGTAGATGAAGGGGTTCAGCATGGGTGTGACCACGGTGTACATCACTGAGGGTATTGCACTAGACTGTGCATTTTGGGAAGCAGCAGAGATAAGATAAACACCGAGGAGTGTACAATAAAATAAGGAGACAACTGAGAGGTGGGAGGCACAGGTGGAAAATGCTTTATACTTCCCTTTAGCTGATGAGATTCTTCGTATGGAGGAAACTATCTTAGAATAAGAATATAGGATCCCAATAAGAGGTCCCCCAGCCAGGAGCACAGCTGAACAATACATCACCATGTTATTTAGAAAGGTATCAGAACAGGCAAGTTGGACCATCTGCTTGAGTTCACAGAAAAAGTGAGGAATTTCCAAGTCTGTGCAAAAAGATAACCGTAACACCATTAAGCTTTCTAACAAAGAGTGCAGGTGACTGATGGCCCAGGACACCAGGACCAGCAGCCCACAGAGCCGGGAGTTCATGATGACCGTGTAGTGAAGAGGGTGGCAGATGGCCACGAAGCGGTCATAGGCCATCACGGTCAGGATGAAGTCATCCAGCCCTGTAAAGAGTATGAAAAAATACATCTGGGTGATGCAGCCTTCATAGGTTATGGCTTTGCTCTGAGTCTGGATGTTCTGCAACATCTTTGGGATGATGGTGGAGGTGAAACAGATGTCTACAAAAGATAGGTTGGAGAGGAAGAAGTACATGGGGGTGTGGAGGCGGGAGTCGGAGCTGACGGCCACAATGAGGAGCAGGTTTCCCAGCACCGTGAGGAGGTACATGGAGAGGAAAAGCCCAAATATGTGTGGCTGCAATTTGGGTTCCTCAGAAAGTCCCAAAAGAAGAAAACCTGTAACTCTTGTGAAGTTCACTGGGGCCATGCAGTGGAACTGACTACCAGGCAAAGGAAAAGAACAGGGTTAATATTTTCATTGTGTTCTCTGCAGCGCTGTGTGGTAGTGCACTTACTGCATCATTGTGACAACATCTTCTCTTTCCACAAGGCTTTTTATATAATCTACAAGCAGGGGAAGAAGATGTCAGAGAATGGAGATGAAATTTGGACCTTCCACACTGTCACTTCCTTTCAGTTTTCCATCAAAGATGATTTCATGAAAGGCTGACACATAAATCACCAACAGCAAGAACAAAACTGAAAAACGGCTACTGCTTGCTCACTCTTCCAAAGGACACTATTTACAATAAAGGCTCTTTGCTCTTCCCCCAAAACTTTTCAATCAGGAAAATCTAGGCTCTGATCAGCATCTCTTAAGAAGTGTCTTTCTCTATGACCTTATCAAAAAACCTGTCAAGCTTGACACTTGGAAGGACTTGCAGATTAATATTCTGCCTTTGAAATCCTCTGCTGGGAAATTGGCCCTAGCACTTGGTTTCTTGACTGTGCTACTGGTTTGTTCATATTACCAACAGAGTGGTTGGTTAACAGCAAACTCTGTCCCGTAGTAAGAAGACAGTCCCTCTTCTTGCTCCCTTTTATTACCAGGGGTCCATTTGGCTCCAATTTCCTGTTGAGAGCTGCCAATGACCACCAATTTGAGTTTGGGAATGAGTTTTTATTTATTAAGCTGGGTACTAAACCTACAGTTTTGCCTAATAAGCTCATATTCTTTGCATGGTGCTGGCTCCACCCAGATCCTCCAGCATCCCATCCTACAACTCCAATTCCATATAGGTCCCTATTTCTGGGTTCTTTCTCTGTGGTCATTAACTCTGCCATGTAATCCAAGTGGCTCTGGCACAGAGATGAACAAGTGAGGGTTTCCCTAACCCTAGTCCAGTACCCTCTCTGGATTTGGGGACACCACTTAACATGCCTTCCTGGGTGAGATGATTAATTTTAATATAAGGGCATTACTTACATTGATCCAATTGATTTTCTACAATAAAGAAATTAATTTTGATATTAAAGGGCCTGTTCTACCATTTCTGATGAAGAAATTCCCAGCTTCTACCCCCAAATCTCAGGTATTCCAGTTTTAATGATTTTTTTTCATAAATTCTAGGTTTATAAATTGCATTTAATGTTACATGGAAAGTAATTGTTTAATAAGTGGTGGCATACTGTCTTGGTACCTTGTAACTCAATGTAAGAGCAACCGGTACATTCTACATCAACACTTCATAACTACATGTACAACCTGTGAATGGGAAAACGATCTTAAATAAAACAGAGACTCAAAAGTAAGGTATACATTTTTAACTAAATACATTTAAAAGTGTTTATGTCTAAAAATACTTAACCAAAAATCATTGTGCAACATTAGTCAGTAAAATCATTTGAAAGACATAACCATAGGAAAATAGACATCATATATGGCCATATATGGCCACATACAAATTGTTGAACAAAGGTATGGATTTAGCTCAAACTCAATGTATAGTTCACAAAAACAAGTTAATTTTTTTCATAGCCATCAGCCTTGGAAAAACTAAGATTTACATTGATTAGGGTTGGGACTCTTCATAATTGTTTGGCATACATGTGAAATTCTATATGGTTGGGGAAACAAACTTAAGACAGGTATAAATTCAAAAAAATACAGATATCCTGAACTCAAGAGTTTCTCATTCCCAGCACAACTGATATTCTAGACCAGATTGTTCTCTGTAGTAGGGTCAGTAAAGTGATTACAGGAGGCTAGGTCATCCTTGACCTCTCCCAAACCCTCCCCAGTATGACAGTGGGCAAAGTTGTCCAAAGTTAGAAGCATAGGATGAATTTGGCAATCTCAACACATTTTTGTAACAATGATATAGTAACAATAGTTCAGAATCTGATATATCAGCAATTGTGTGAGTAGCACAGTTAAACCATGAAATGTAATACAATCACTAAAATCATAAATCAACATTATACACATTGATTAGGGTGAGCCAGTAAGATACTGTTGAGTGAGCGGAAATAAAATAAATTATGGAAGGAAGTTTCATGTGTTATGATTCCTTGTGACAAAAAGTGTTTTTTGGAAAATGTACTAAATAAGCACAGGCTTCTGAAGGTTTGGAATCTCTAGAAACACAAGCTTTAGTGACATTTGCCCACTTCAGGGAGAAAACATGTATAAATTAAAGTCTTGGCCCAAGAATTATATAGAAATTTAATTATCCAATAAGTGTTATCTAATAATAGAAAAGTTATCAAAGGAGAGTGTGAAAATCATCAAAAGCCTCTGTGGTAAGCATAGGACTATGTTCATGTGTTTGAGTGAAGGTCTGTCAATATGTACGTGTTTCAGTGCTGTGGTGGTGGGAGAATTATGATGAGGACTACACCTGAAGGGAGAAACCAAATACTGTCCAAAAATTTATGTCAAAAGAAAGTGAGTAAATAAAATTTAAAGAGGTAATATAGAAGTGTTAAAAGTATGAATATGGAGAAATTATGAAAGCATATGAAATTAGGTTAATTGTAGTGGTTTCAAAATACCTACGTGTAACACATTTTGAAACCACAACTAAGTTATAAACACATAGTAAATATCTGAGATCAACTTGGGCACTTATTCAATATTAAATTAGCAAAAAATTAGAAATAAATTATATAATAGGAAGGCTTTTACAATGTAGAGAGGAAGTAGCAGGGAACTTCTATTTTCATCTTATATGAAGATATGTGGATTTAAATGTGCTTATATGAATGAGTGAGAATTAAAATAAAAATTAAAAAAA
>NW_004567125.1:29106022-29107335 GCF_000260355.1 Condylura cristata | reverse complement strand
GGTTGTTCATTATTTTTGTTATTTTCTCGCCTGGTCCATTATACTCCTGCTATGAGTGAAACCATCCGGTATTTTTCTTCCTCTTTCTGGCTTAAAAAATTAAAAATTTAACAAAGATAAACATAGAAAAATATGCTTATGCACTTTTCTTTCCTGTGAAGATGGCACCAAGGTAAAGAACAAAGCACCTGCACCAGGTGCCAAAGCCAAAGCAAAGTTTTGGAGGCCAAAGGCACTGCTGGAAGGCTTCCCGGTCCTAAGAAAAAGAAGACCAGCACATCACCCACCTTTCAGAGGCCCCAGACGCGGGAATCCCAAGGCAGCCCAAATGTCCCTGAGAAGAAACAGGCTGGGCCACTGTGCCATCGTCCAGTTCCCCTGACCACCAAGGCAGCCATGAGAAAGACAGCACACTGTGTCCATGGTGGGTGTCAAGGCCAGCAAGCACCAGAGGACACAGGCTGTGAAGAAGCTCTGTGACACTGACATGGCCAAGGTCAGCACCCTGAGCAGAGCCGGGGACAGAAGACGGTGCATCTCCACTGGCTCCTGACTATGATGCTTTAGGTGTTACCAGCAAAACTGGGATCTAAATTGAGTCCAGCTGGCTAATTCTAAATATAAGTTTTTAGTATAAAAATATGCTTATAGGAGAGAAAGGTCATCTTTAGTCAAATGATCAGATGAGTGCCTCCCAGGGGATGGGCATAGGTGAGGAAACTTTTGGAAACATACCTAATCATAAAAACCAAATGGAACTATAAGTAATATCAGAGATAGGGAAATAAGTTGGGGATAAGTATAAGGGTTGGTATTTTAGCAATAAAGATACAAGAGAATATTTACTATCATTTTTCTTTAAAGGATACATGAGACAGATATTAAAGTGACAACACATTACTGTCCATTACTGTCATATAATTTCCTTCCAATTCTTTGGAGGAAAATAATCAAAAATGCAATGCAGAGAACACTATATGACTGAAGGATAGAATTCATCATATAAAATATATATTATATATATATATTCACAATCCCCCACATATTCTCCATGTTTGCTAAATGGAAAGTAGCAAAAGTTGGTGGACAAAAGGTCTAAGTTTATTTGGAAACATACAATCAGAAACAGGAAACAAAATAATTCTGATTTCCCTAAGCAAATGCAAAGGACTTTTTTTTTCTTAAAGATTTATTTATTTGTGCAGAACTGGGGTACAGGCCAGAGACTCAGGGGTGGCGAAAGACTTCACCAGAGACAGAGTGGGGAGCAGAACAGGCAGATCAATGAAGTACACTGCTGAGGGGAGCAGTGG
>NW_004567125.1:29102859-29104687 GCF_000260355.1 Condylura cristata | reverse complement strand
ACCAATTCAATCCATGATGTTTCATCGAAGAAGTAAAGATACACTCACTTTTGATGCTTGATTCACATTTAATAGTAAATGAAGTCTCTAAGTAATGCTTAGACATTAAAAATTAGTGAAATTAAATGAAACAGTCTTTTCTCTGAAGTATTCTGCTCTAACATTTTTGATTAATAGATTTGATTATTTAGAATAGTATAGGTTAACACCAAAAATTGTGCAGGTAGTCAAATTCTCATATGCTTTTTCATCACTCCATTCTTCCCATTACTGATTGTCTACAATTGTGTTGTATTTGTTACCATTAACGATCCTTTATTTGTACATATTTTTCAAATAATGTTTTATTAAATTTCATAATTTGCTTTGATTTCACTTTTGTTGCACACTTATGGTTTGAGATAGGTATAGATTATTTTGTACACATTAACACACATATTCAGCTTCACAGATGTGTATGTATATATGTATATTTACAAAGAAAGTCTTGCATATCTTTTTACGCTTATTATTTTTTTCACACAAATATGCAAAGAGAAAGAAGATTCCTTAATAGGTATGTCTCATGAACTACTTTTGCAATTTTACATTTGCAATGATCCTTTGGATCATTGTCGACATTACAGGAACAAGCCAAATAATGCTCCATCTCTAAAATAAAAGCAAGTGCCCTCACTTCGCACATCCCTCCACACTAAATATTCTGTTTTCATCCTAGTGTAGCTGTGAGATGTGTCTGGAATAAAAGCAAATGCCCTCACTTTGCCACAACCCTTCACACTATATGTTCTGTTTTCATCCTACCGTAGCTGTGAGACTCCTTGGATATGTTCTCATTTTGCTAGAATCACTTTGCACCTACCATTTCCTCTTCTCATTTGGCTTCCTAGCCATCACATACTTATCAAAGACACCCCTTGTAAAGTTGACCTCAATTTTTAAAAAAGATTTTGTTTATTTATGCGTACTGGACTCGGGTACAAGCCAGAGGTTCAGGGGTAGTGAGAGAATTCACCAGAGACAGAGTGGGGAGCAGAACAGGCAGAGTGATGAAGTAAATTACTGAGGGGAGCAGTGGGAGAGACAGGAGAGATCGGCTACAACATGTGGGTCACCTCCCTGGCCGGGGATTGAACTCATGCTGAAGTGGCAGCAGCTAGCTTTAACCTAGTGCTGTGCTTTAACCTGTTGCACCACCAGGGAGGGGCCTGACCTCAGTTTGTAACACCATAAAGAGACACATCAGATAATCAAAAAATTAAGCAAGCAAATCACCAGTGATCTCTGGGCATGGAGCTAGTGGATTGTTATTCAGGAGACCATGGTTCAATGCTCTTTTTCCCACACATGGAGTGTTTCTGGGTTGTTGGACTCACCTTGTGGAGTATCTAAGATGATATTGTGTCAAATAACTTCTTCTTGAATAACTGATGATGGAGACTGACTCTCTGTCTCCAAACAAGAGTATAGGATCCTCAGTCCCCGAGCCACAATTGAACTCCAAAAGCAGCAATCATGTCACATGCAGTTGGTCACACCAGTTGACTAACTATAAAAGAGGATCTATTTAAACTCCCTGTGTCTGCTCATTAGGCACATTTCTCTCACCTGGATGTACATTGTTTCCCTGAGAGACACCAGTGTGTTAGAAAAGAAAATTTTCCTATTGATGCGTTGTTCTCAGGAGATGGTTAGAAGAGAAGGGAATTATTTTCTTAACTACATCCACATCAATTCTCCTGTTTTCCTGAAGTTTAACTTCACAATACCTTGTCACAAACTTGAATCTAAGTTTGACCCAAATTAAGAAAGTGAAACCTAAATTAAG
>NW_004567125.1:29099997-29101004 GCF_000260355.1 Condylura cristata | reverse complement strand
CTGTTGTTTCCTAATGATTTCTATGTGTTGAGACACTGTGTTGCTGGTATTGGCTGACATTTCTTCCGGGTGCTCCTTCTGGGGTGCTGAGTGCTGGTAGCCAGACTTGGTCTAGCACCAATGCATCAATCTTCCACAAGGGTGATGATATTGTATGATAACAGGTGTCGTATCTGTTGACTCCCCTCTCTGTATATCCATTGTTCTATGGAGAGGATGATGGGATTCCTAATTTCCACCATCTTGTTGGTGGTGGTGGTCCCCACTGTTGCCTGATTTCTTCATCGGGGGTGTGAGGTCGGGGAACTGTGTGCTCCTCTTAGCAATGACCCCACTCCCAGCCTGGTTTCCAACTCGGATAAGATACTGTGAGTTAGTAGTGATGACTCTACCACCACCCAACTTGTAGCTATGGCCAGGTGCTATGTGCTGGCAGTCACACCCCACCTGGCCTCCACTGTCCAGGACACAACACACTCAAGGCAGCCCTGTTGCTACCTGTATTTCTGACTATGGCGGAAACCTGTCTGCTCTAGCAGGCTGCAACCACATCTTGCCAGACTTCAGATAATGGATAGTTGCTGTGTGCTGGCAGCCACACCCAACCTGTCTTCTACTATCACAGAGAATCACCACTCAAGGTGGGAGCACTACTGCCAGGTTTCTGGCTGTGGTAGGGATCCAGGTCTCTGCAGGCTAAGGCCAGGTTCCTGCCTTGTTCCCAACTCTGACAAGTAGGCTGAATTTTATCTTTTCCACTGGTCTCACCCCCTCCCTCCAGTTACCAGTCAGGGTCAGATCAGTTCCAAGTCATAAAATTGGGACCTGCCATAGTCCCACTCCCTTACACACGAAATTAACCTGCTGATTTTTGTTTCACCTTCTGGAATTTTTAGGTGATTCAGCTTTTCTCAGTCACTTTCAGATTTTTTCTCTTCCTTTTCTTTCCCTGATCAAGGTGTTCTGGATTTGTAGGTGGAGGAGGAGAGAAGAGGTCCTGGTCTTCC
>NW_004567125.1:29082779-29084123 GCF_000260355.1 Condylura cristata | reverse complement strand
TATATTCTTTGTGTTCCATATCGTATATTCACTGTATTAAAGTCCCTTTTCATTAAAGTTTTATATGTTTTGTCTTGATGCGGTGGATGGCAGACCCACTTAGAGCAGGCAGGTTTGGGGCTTCAGGGGTGCCCCCTCTCTCCCTGTCCTGTAATGTAAGGACATCTTTAGACAAACAGAAACTCCATAATTTTGATATGACTAAACCCCCACTACAAAAAATACTATAATCAGTGCTTAAGACAAAGCCAACAGAGAGATGAACAAGAACAGATCAAAAGAAGGAATAAAATCACAAAAAGACAAACAAAATGGCAAATACAGAGACTAATGTATCAATATTAACTAAATGTAAATGGTTTAAACACATCAGTAAAAAGCAGAGTTGCAGGCTGGATTAAAAAAAAAAACAAAAACAACCTTTTGTTAACTCCAGGAAGCAACTTAACTACAAAAGATAAAAATAGAGGCATGTTAAAGGATGGGAAACAATCTTCAAGAAAATGGACCAAAAAAGAAGGCAGGATTAGCTATACTTATATCAAATAACATAGAGTTTAAACTAAAAAAGAGACATAGATGGCCACTACATTATGATTAAGGGTACAATACAGCAAGAAGACATAACATTCATAAATATACTCACCAAATGAAGGAGCACCAAAATATATCAGGAAATTATTTTATCTATGAAAACATGTTAGAGAAAATACAGTTGTAGTAGGAGATTTCGACACAATACTCTCAACAGTGCACATATATCAACAAGACAGAAAATAAGCAAGGAAATTAAAGCTCTAAACAAAGACCTAGACCTCATGGACTCAACAGACATCTATAGAACATTGCACCTAAAAAAAATCCAAGCACACATTTCCCCCAAAACCACATGAATCATTCTCAAAGATCAATCACATACTGGAACACAAGACACCTATCAAGAGATACATTAAGATCGAAATTATACCAACTATCTTCTCTGACTATGAAGGAATCAAAGAAATAAACTATGTGAAGAAGGAAGAAATTATCCTACTTTGAGGAGACTGAATCCTATACTATTGGAGGACTATTGGATCAATGAGGAGATCAAAGAAGAAATTAAAATACCTTGAGAAGAATGATAATGAGGACATAACTTTCCAAAACATACGGGACACATTAAAAGCAGTTATAAGAGGAAAATATATAGCAATACAAGCTCCCATGAAGAAACAAGAGAACTCAAAGAAACAACCTAATCTCCCACCTTAAAGAACTGGAAAAAGAACAACAACGAAAAACCCCAAAAAGCCTTCAGAAGAAAGGAAATAATAAAGCAGAGATAAATGAAATAGAAGTTAG
>NW_004567125.1:29058845-29082154 GCF_000260355.1 Condylura cristata | reverse complement strand
CACAACCTAACAAAGACAGCACAAAAAATGAAAACTTCAGACCAATCTCCCTAATGAACACTGATGCAAAAATCCTCAATAAAATCTTAGTCAATTGAATCCAACAATGCATCAAAAGAATAATACACCCTACCAAGTGGGATTTACCCCAGGGGCACAAGGATGGGTGAATATATGAAAATAAATTAATCTAATCCATTACATCAACAAAAGGAAAAATAAGAACCATATAATCAAATCAAGAGATGCAGAGAAGGCATTCGACAAAGTTCAACATACACTTACGATGAAGGCTCTTGACATTCTAAGAATAGAAGGAACATACCTCAATATGATAAAAGCATATATGGCAAACCCACAGCCAATATTATCTTCAATGGAGAAAAGCTGAACGTCCTTCCTTTAAGTTCAGGAACAAGGCAAGAAGTCCACTATCACCACTGCTCTTCAACATAATATTAGAAGTCCTAGTCAGAGCAATAAAACAGGAAAAAGATATACAAGGAATCCAAATAGGGAAACAAGAAGTAAAACTATGATTATTTGCAGATTTTATTGAGGATTTTTGCATCAGTATTCATTAGGGAGATTGGTCTCACGTTTTAATTTTTTGTGGTCTTTGTTAGGTTTTGGTATTAGTGTAGTGTTGGCACCATAGAATGCCAACATGGCAGAAGCAGCAGGCAGGTCAGGAGGTCTGCCATGCCTTGTGGGTCACCTTCAGGGTGGGGATTGAACTTGTGCTGAAGAGGCTTTAGCTTCTTAGTGTTGTGCTTTAACCTGCTGCATCCCCAGGAAGGGCCCAGAGTGTATTTGGAAGTATTCTTCTTTCTCAACTTTTTAAAGTGAGTTTATGTAGAATAATTTACATGGAAAGCCCTAAAAACTCCATAGACAAACTAGTCAAAACAATTAACCAGTTTAGTAAAGTAGCAGGATATAAATCAATGCACAAAAGTCAGTAGCCTTCCTATACACAAAAAACCAATCAGAAGAAGAGTAAATAAGGAAAAAAATCATCCCCCTGTACAGTTGAAACAAAAAAAGAATCAAATACTTGGGAACAAACCTAACAAAAGTGGTTAAAGACCTATACAAAGAAAATTATAAGACACTGTTAAAAGAAATACAAGAAGACACGAGGAAATGGAAAGACATTCCCTGATCATGGACTTGAAGAATTAGCATAATTAAAATGGCCATCCTACCAAAAGTGATTTATAGATTTAACACTGTTCCAATAAAAATCAATGATATTATTCAAAGAAATAGACAAATATTGATGAGATTCATATAGAACCACACACATACACACAAAACTAGAATAGCCAAAACTCTTCTGACTCAAACAGAAGAGAATGGAAGCATCACATGCTCAGACGTCAAACTATACTACAAAGCCATAATAATCAAAACGGCATGGCACTGGACCAAGAACAGACATACATACCAATGGATCTAGTAGAAAACTCAGACAGAAACCCACAGTTTTATGGACAACTATACATCACTTCACATATGCAAAGTAGTAAAGCAAATAGGTACTCAGGTCACAGTAGATTTAAATGATTCAATGTGTGTGAGAGAACTGGAAAACTACCAACAATTTACAATAAATAACAAACTTCTAAAAAATATTTAAATTAGAAAAGGCATCGCCAGAATAATTTGATGATATGTCTATCTAAATGATAATAAAATTGAGACATAAAACTTTGGGTGCTGAATAAACTGTGCTAACAGAACATTTATATTTGTGAATGAAAAAAATTCCTTTGATAAACATAATTCCTGTTTTCTTATTATATTCATCTAGTATGTGTTATTATATTCTTATCAGGAGACTTAAAAGAATCATAGGAGGACTCACAGTGAGGATGGCTTTCAGGAGTATCTGAGTGTCCTGCAGAGGCAGCAGTCATAGTCTCTACACAAGTCTCCACCATTTGTACTCAAGATGCCAGTGGTCAGCCAGATTATAGACAAAAGAGATTTGAAAGAGATTTGGAGAGAATGAGGAATCTCCAAAACATTTACAACATTCCAGCTACAAAATATCATGTATGAAAACATTAAACCAGGCTTTACAAACTAACTCTATCCAAAGATCTCCCCTGTGAGGAGCAGGAGGAAACAGATTCAAAGGACAGGAAATCCATTGGTAGTTGGAGAGGGGTGGTAGGGGGGGAGTAACAGTTTACTACCTTAAGGAGCTGATGAAGTCACCTCACATACATATGTCAGTCACCTGCAAACTGTAGTCATGAAAAGTTATAATACATTTAAGGTATAGAAAACAATTTGATAAAAAAATTGTTAGAGATTTTAATTTGCTAATATACACATTGCAAAGATTTTTAGTTAACAGAATTTATGCTATTTGAAGTCAATTTAAACATTGAAAAATAGTTAAGTACAGACTTACACCGAATAAGAAGTCTACATTCTTGTTTTGCATATTCACCACATACCTGGGTAAAATCCATGGAGTTCAATCCAAAAATATGACCACATTGTAGGGAAGAATGGGAAAAAGAATTACATGTTGTGCTAAAGATACAAATCAGTAGGAAATGCCCCAAATGCAGCATCTGTCTCAACACTCATCTCCCGAGGGAGGCTCTTACTCAGGCTGAGCCTCCACAGCTGTCCCTCAGGGGCTAAACCTGCCTGGGACAGCTGAGGTTTCCACATGGAAGCTATCCTGGGCCTCTGGGGCTGAAATGCAGGTGCTTCCTGTTCTGAGGTCCCTGGGGCAGAAAGAGCAGGCTGAGGGCTCTGCTGGCAGTTGCTGCACTTGGGGAAGCAACTGTCATCGCCCTGCAGGGCTGGTCGCGTGTCTCTTGCTGTCCATGTGAGAATTGCTGCCTCTCCCTGCCTGTTCCTTAGCAGGTGGCTGGTGCTGTGGGGGTTCCATCCAGCTAACTGATTTCTGGGAACTTACTTGAGGGCAGAACCAGGCAAACAAAGAAATCTTACATGGGGTGTTGTATGAAATGCATGTATGGATAACATAGAAAGTTTAAGTGGTCCCTAAATAGCAGCTATATATTTGCTAAGTAACATAAAATTGTGTTTACTTACCTAACTACTGACTTCAATAAAAAAGTTGTCCTGCTATACCATTTAAAATTCTTTCTTTCCTTCTTAACTCAAAAGAAATAGTTTCCAGTCTATGTAGAATGTAGGACTCAGTTTCACCAGACAGGTTCTCCAGCACTCCCACCTGGAACACTACAGCTTACTTCAAATTAGGCACTAATTTGCTGGGTGACACCTAGCGGCCAAGAAGGCAAACCAGAGGGACCACAGGTCTCCTGTGATTTGCCCAGCGTGCTAGGCTGATATTTTTAAAACCTCTGCTTTGGGGTCAAGATGATTGAAACAATGGCCAACTGTCCTACACTGACCAATTTTGTTTTGTTGGTACCCACTGCCACTTCTTCACAACCAGGGGAGCCTTGGTGAAGAAGAGGTGTCTGTTTATCACCAGAGGAGCTGGGTGGGTGTTCAATTGTTCCTGACTGTGACCTACTGGTAGCCCCAGCTCAGAGTGGGAGAGGGGCCGCAACCCCAGATGTCTGTGCTCGTGCAGAGCGGGGCATGGGCCTGGTCTCAGAGGCTCTGCTTGGGTCTCAGCCTGTCTGCTGTCTCTTGAGATGCTGTCAGAAGGCTTTCTGTGTCCTCCTGTTGTAGAGTATTTGCAGAGTGGAGTCCACTTCTCAGGTAGTATTTGCAGGCACAGGTGCTGACCTCAGGAACCGGAGCACTTCAAACCAAAAGTTGGAGAGAATTGCCATTGAATAGGGTTAACTGAGCACAAGTCTGTGGCACAGCTGTGTGTATGCATCTGGATGTGTGGATATCTAGAATAATGGCAACAGCATTGCTCAGAAACCCAAGGATAATGGGACCTGACATTAGTTAAGCGTTGGTGTAGAAAACTGAATTAACAACAACAACAAAAAAACTGTGGAAAAGTCCCTGTATTAGCTCATCCATGCACTCACTGACCAAACATGTTCCACACCTTGTTTTAGTTCCAGCAAGTAAATGGTACTGAGCAAAATGTCCCTATGGATGGTCCTCCCCACCCAGGCTACACTGAGCTCTTTCACATCCAGCCCCTTGGAGGGGCATCATACCTTTCTCTTCCTCTGTGGCAGCTCACCTGCCACCCCCACCTGCCCGTGGTGCTGCTGCTCTGGGGGTCTGCCCTGTCACTTCCTCCCTCTCCTCATCCTTCAAGCTCTTCTCCATCTTGCTCTGATGTGTGTGGGGTCCTCCATCAGGAGGGCCACCTCCTCAAATTCCATATTCTCCAGGTGCCAGAGTGTGGTATGTTTTTTGGGGGCTCCCCCAGCCTGCGACTGCTCTTCCTTGAAGCCCATCTGCCCATGTTCAGCTGCACAGGTGGATGAGGACTGGACCTGCAGCTGGTCCAGTCTCCTTGCAGCCCAGTGATCTCACAGTCAAAGGGGAAAGAAAGAGAATGAATCACACCTTCACAGTGCCAATGTTGGTCCCTTTATCTTGCTTTACATTTTAGCCAGAGCTGTATGGAGATCTCTTCACATCCTCCTACTCCCCCTTCGAAGACTGCAACTCAGTGACCGTTAGGATATTTGCAACCTGTATTTGGGAAGCTGTGATGTTACTATTATCATGTCAACCTTGCTGGTTAGTCCAAGGCCAGTGACACAGGACATGTACATAGCAGGGGGCAGGCAGGCCAGAACCCAGACTGACATCCTCAGTCAGGAAAGAATCAAATGTCCCTGAGAGACTCAAAAAAACCTGCTACTGAGAGCACAG
The DNA here is from genome assembly GCF_000260355.1 of Condylura cristata. NCBI lineage: Eukaryota > Metazoa > Chordata > Mammalia > Eulipotyphla > Talpidae > Condylura > Condylura cristata. The sequence goes on along the minus strand of NW_004567125.1, from coordinate 29,077,339 downwards.
TGCAAGTTACCCCAGTGGAAGTGAAGGAAACACCGTGTGACCCCATGATAGTGAGCACCACATTGGTGATGGTGCGATAGGACGTCAAGGCAGCAAGACACACTGGAGACACACCTGCACCTCGCCCCAGGTCACGAGGGTGAAGGGGGCACTGGCAGGCCTGAAGGTGGGCTCCAGAGGGAGGAGTTTGTAGGGGTGGGCTCAGGACAGGCTTCAGGGGCCAGGGAGGATGGGAATGTGGGGGTGGGGGTGACATGGAGGGGGATCTCTGGGTAGTAGGAGTCAGAGAAATAATGCAAGAGAGGACATCATCTCTGAGCTAAAGTGACAATGACATGACAACTCTACTGTAACACATGTCTCCTCCTGCCGGGACCATCTACTTGGGTGACAAGCTTTTAGGTTGTCTCAACATTATCTATTTACTCCACAACCTGATTGTGTGATCTTTAATCATATACACAAGTGGGACAAACAGATGTTGATGCTGATGGAGTTTTCAGAGCTCTTCAGTGAACTGTGTAGTATAGGTATAGGTGATGGCCTCTCCTGCGTTCGGGCCCACAGGGAAGTGCCAGCACAGGGCACAGCTACTCCTGAGTGGTTGTGTCCCTCACAGGGGTCTCTAAGCCAGCTGCTGTGTGCAGGGAGTTATTTAAGAGACAATGGCAGTTTTGGGGCTGTGATGTGAACGGAACCAATGCGTCAGTATCCTGGGGGTTCACAGGGAGTCACTGTCAGGGTAACAGTGTCTGGAGTCCAGAGGGAACCTCAAGGGCTGTGCAGCAGAGACCTGAGGTCCGCTCAGGAGTGCCAAGTCCTCCATGGGGGACACTGTTCTCATGAGCATAACAACTTGGCAGGGGAGCTCAGTGCCCAGCCAAGGGAGCTGTGAGATCTTGGGGTCCTCAGGCAGAGCTGTGGGCACAGCTGGGAATCTCCAGGGGAAGCACAGAAAGTGCCATGAGGAGAGCAGGATAACAAGCTCCCCTCCTGTTCTGTGTCTTAAGAGTAAAACCCACAGAGTAAGAGAATGGAGCAGAGCTGGGTTCATATGGAAAATACCTGGATGGTCCCTTAGTTTTACTGTCCTTCACAGCCCCAACTTTGACACTTTCTAAATACAACACCTTTCCACAGCTACCCAGCCACCCTCTTTCATCCTAGATTTTGTTATCGTGGGAGACAGAAACGGATGTTTACTTTTGACTAATGAGTTTGGATCGCCCTAAAAGTGCTCATGTTCAAATAAATGATAAAGCAGGTACATAAAAGGTAGGGTCCATTATTTGTTCCCCAAAACGATTCTGCTCAAGTGCTTCTTGTGCTTTTTGTTCACTTCTTGTGTGGCTCCTACCCTTCAACTAATATGCAAAATTTCTTCTAGGGTGACGTCAAGCATGTGTACCTTCCAATCTCAGGAGCAGACTGGAGAGATTTCCTCAGTTCAATGATCACCTGGTCTATGCTCATGCTAACACCTATGTGTGCAATAGTTTCATCTACATCAAATATCAAATGGAGAAATAGAATGAGATCAACTGACACAGATGCAGATTTGTTTAATGTATCTGCTATAGTGAAATATTTTGCACATTTCAGAAAAATGGGAATAAAAATAGATACAGAACATCCTGACCTGTTAGAAATTACCTACTTCCACAGAGAGGTAACAGCTTAAAACAAAGGAAAGGGATCCCAAAAGGACATGAATCCTGACTAGAGTCTTTGAATAAGAAAAGCAGCCAGTGAATGAAAATGATAAATGTTTTATGCGATGGAAGTATCCATGTGAATCAGTTGAAGACAGCATCGTACTCTTGTGCTAAATCCAGTCACAAAGTTTTCTGGGTACAGTCCTCCCACATTTAGAAGGGGCCCCCACAATTTCCTGAACAATAACAGAATTGCCCCCCGTGTCCCCAGCCCTGGCTGGAGCATGGGTTATGGTTACAGACTCTCACCTTGGGCACTCCAGGGGTGTCGTAACCCCAGAGTAGATGCTGAGACTCAGGTACAACTGGGAGGTTTATTGGGGTGACACCTAAGAGACAAAAGACAAGGGACAGGATGGGCGGCGAGACCATTCAGATGATGGGGCAGAGGCCTGGTCTGAGTCTAGAACAGCCACGGCCTGTGTCCTGGCTCAGAGGCCTTTCCAAATGCCTAGGAGACCTGAAAAGCAAAGACATTGAGGGTTAATTCACTGTGACCTTTATTTATATGAGAATCTGTCTTCACCTCTTGGCCACGATGAGCCCTTCAGAGTGTGGTTGCCTCTATGTGTCCGCTGCAGGAAAGATATTTGCTTTCTGGTCTCTGACCAGGTCCCTAACTCACACATTTTCACAATGATCATTGCTAGCTGAACAGGTAGAGGTGAAGCCCAGGAAGGAAGCAGTTCCTGGCTTTATATGAGTCTCAGGGATCTAGGTGTAAGGGTCTGAAGGTTTTATGGCTAGATTTACATCAGTAAATCTAGAAGATTTACTGGGCTAGAAGAAACCTCATATGATGGTCTGGGAGGAGCCTACTGTTCACCTGTGAGCATGAAGCATGACCCATGAGTGTCTGGGACACTGCAAGGACTGACTGCATGGGCACACCATTGTCTCCCCTCAGAGGCCGCACTCCCTCTTGTCCTGTCTCTCAGACAACTTGTGAGGCTTTGAGTAACCCCCACTGAGACCTGATGCCAGGGCCTGAGCACGGGGACATAGGTGTGAGCCCAGGTGTCTTGAGGTCAGTTTGGGGAGATGCAGAGGTGACAGGCAGGCAGGGACCAGAGGTGGCAGTGGTGTGGAGAAAGCATCCATCAGGTCAGGGCCTGGCCAAGCTGGTACTCCCCCAGAAGGTGACTCAGCTGGAGTCCGGGCAGCTGCCCCCTGATCGGACCCTGACTTCTAGTGTCATGGGGCACACTTAGCACACAGAGCATCCTGAAGCACAGACAACCCGCCCAAACCTCAGGGCTGCTGCGCACAGAGTGGGACCTCAGAGCTAGTGTCTTGACCGGAGTTTGGCTCAAGCCCTCAGGGCAATAATGACCTCTGGAGGGGACCGTTGCTTTGTCCACTGAACACAATGGGCAGACACACGCCCCCAACTCTCTGCTCAAGCTTCTGACCTGGCAGGGTGACCTCAGCTCTGAAGTGAAGCCAATCATCTCCCACAGGCACCTCCTCCTTCCTCCCCCCTTCCAACATTCACTGATTTGTGAGTGTCAGTCCCTCTTTTGTGCCCTGGGGCATTCCTGGCCATCCATCATGGGGGCCACCATCTCTGTGTCATGAACTGAGGTCTCTTCCCAAAGACCACCTAAACTCCCTAGAGTGATGGGTACATCTTATCCCTTGGAGACCCAGCATGGGACTACAGACATGGTCACCAGACTCCCTGCACTCTCAGCCTGCGCCTTCTCCACAAGAGACACCTGCTGCAAAGCTCTGTGTGCAACAGTGGCCCAATTGCCCTCCCCCACCAGTGCAGCTGAGGTGGTGAGTGAGGAAGGAGCAGCCTGCAGGCTCCTGGGGACGAGCAGTGACACTGCCAAGCTGCAGGGAGCACAGAGGCAGAGACGGGGCAGCCACGGAGCTGCACACAAAGACACAGTTTCCAGAACAGCTCAGGAGAATAACTGAGGTTGTCTGGCCTGAGAGGGCCATTGGTTTACCTTGCTGGTACACAGCTGCCATCACTCACGTGAACTGCACCAGGTCCTGAGTCTGACGAAGGCCACAGAGGTGATGGAAGTTTATTTTCCCTTGTAGACATGGTGAGTAAACCCTCCCCACCTCCATCACCTTCCATTATTTCCATCATTTGGGTCCTTTATCAGTGCACCAGGCTCCTCATTAGCCCTACTGGCACCAGAGCCAAAGGAGGGCATGAAGACACCACAGACCCCTGGCTCAGGGGATTTCTCTCTACCTGATCACCCAGGTGGGAACATATCAGGGCTCACAGAGCTGGAATCTCACACTAAATCAGAGCTTCCCCAACGCTTATCAAGACAGATTGCCACTGCAATATAGGTATAAAAATGGTTATAATCATAGATAGGAAAACAGCAACACACATCAACAGGAATAGGGGGTTCCTTTTTGTGAGGACACAGGTGTATTACTCAACCTTTCATTCTCTATATGAATGGTCTTCCATAGAAAATCAGGTATTATATAAACCTATGTGAAAAGAAATGCACATAAATGAATATAAAAATGGATACAGATTCAGAGAGCCATAGGGATGGGGGGTACATAGAAATCAGTGACTGGCACCCCTTGAAATAACCATTTACTGTACAGGTGCTGGGGTTTTTCCAGGCAAGGTGTGGATTGCAAAGGACAAGAAAGACTTGGTTGGTTGAGGAGGGAATGAAGCATCACAAGGAGCCTCACAAGTGATTCCTACCTGTCTCTGTTCTGCCTCCCAGGTGCTGCAGCCAATGCTTCCTCCTCGATGGACTTCAAATACTCCTTTATTCTTCCCACAATCACTAATCTTGAGATAGAACAATATTGCTCATCAGCACAAATGCCAAAACCCAATTCTTTTACTTGACCTGAAAGTGTGTGTTTGAGGACCTCAAATCCACCCGGAAGCAGATTCACCACAACCTGCACCTGCTTTGAAAGGCGGCGGCTTCCCTGCGCTGCTCTGCAGCTCCTCTCCAGCTCACACGCCAGGATCTGTGGGGAGACAGACACGTCAGTCTTCCCACAGTGCTGGGAAGCAGAATGAAGGAGAACCAGCTCACCTAGCAATTCTGAGCGCTCATCTCCTGCTGTGCAACTTGAAAAGAGCAACACAAGCAAAGCCCAGGGATACAGCTCCTGGAGCTGGCAAACATTTGTTTGTGGAGCTGAGGTTGTCTGTGAGGAGAGACAGGTCCCCTGGAGTTGGTGGACACGTTGGCTACCCTCAGTTTTGCGACAGGTCCTTAGTTTCTTGCTTGCTACATTGTACATCATTAGTAAAGCACAATATAAAGAATCATTTAAAGTCAATTTCTAAGATCCTAATTAATCTGTTTAATGGAAACATTTTTTCAAGATCATAGAAACATGTCAGGGTCCAGGCTGTGCTAAGAGCTCTGCAGCTCCTGAAGTGTCTCCTGTGGTGTCCTCTGCTGTCCTCGTGATTTGGAACCTGGCCCAGCGACTGTGTGCCCTGTACCCCGGCTGAGCAGAGGCAGGAAGACAACATCTGAGACACACGGGTTATTGTGTGGGAGGGGAGCTGCACACCCCAGTGGTGGGCAGACACCACCATAAGGGTCTTAGTCCTGGACACGACCTTGGGTAAAGTAAACAGCCATTCTTGGCCTGAGTAAGTTTTGTTTTTCCTAAACCTGGGCAGCCTTACAGTTGTGCACATGGTTGAAGAACCCAGACAGTATTTGGTAAAGTGTGGGCAGAAGGGCTGTGGCCAGTTTAGGGACCCTGCCATCTGGTGTCAGTGTCTCTCCCCACCCAGTCCCCTGGGGTTTTGGTGCTGTGATGGGCTTGAGGACAGAGGCTGTGAGTGGGATGTGTTGGAGCAGCCCCTCGAGAGTCTGGAGCTCCTACTGTAGGGAGATGGCTCTGGGACACAGAGACGCCGGCTGCAGGGTCAGAGCGGATGCTGAGGCACTGTCCTGACGGACAGTGCAGTGACCCAGGTGGTGCAGCCTGTGCATCCAGGCTGGTGTCGCGGCGCTGTGACTGCCACACACAGGGGGAGCATCTGACAAGTTTCAGAGGACGCATGTCTGTCGTCAGGGGACCCACGTGACTGGTGGTGGGGTGCTGGGTGAGTGTCTGGGCTTCTCTCCCGGGCCTCACCCACATCTCACCCTTTGTGAGGCTCAGGGAAGGTCAGCAGCTCACCTGGGCTTCTTGGCCAGCAGGCCCCACCCATGTCTGTTGTTCCCTCCACTTCTAATTCTCTGCCTCCCCTCCTGGGAAGAGGCTCTGTGAATTCACTCTGCAAATAATGATCTTCTCTGATTTTCTTTTCCAAATGGACCTATCATTCTGTTTTCCTCTGCTTTGTGTGTTTCCTCACTGCTTTGGACAGTGAGAAAGTTGCTCTGAGATGACAGATGTGAACCTCCACAGGCCCCTAAGTGTCCTGAGTGATGAGCAGAGACCCACCTCTGTGAGGGTGGGAGCCAGAAGGGCAGGCAGAGTTGGCACTGGCACAGGTGGTATGAGGGGCTGTGCCCAGGGGTCAGGGCTGCCCTCAGCTTTCTTAGCCCCCGTGGCCCATCCGTGCCTCCTCCAGGGGCTGTCTGAAGGCCACACGGCGGCCCTGCTCCCCCAGCACATGGCCCCCCAGGCTCTGAGACACTGGATTTGGGAGGAAGCTCATCCTCACATGTCCTGTAATGGCTGTTGGGAGGGAAGATAAGAGGGAGAAACGTGACCCCTTTCTGGTGGAGTAAGGGCCGGGCCCTACCATCAGCTTATGGGCCCTCTTCTGGCTGTCAGAGATCTCTACACTATAACCTGGCCAAGGCCCTTATGGTAACTTGTTAGCATTCTCCCCTGTGCTCTGGCTCTCAAGCCAGTGGAACTGTCCCCTATTCCTATCTCAGGTCCAGTGCTGGTCCCGGCACCGGAGGGGTGACAAGACCTGGGTCCAAGTGTCTGCTGTGTGACTTTGGGCAGTTCCCTAAAGAGCTGAGTGTCTCGTTTGCGTGTATGTGAATGGACACAAAGAGGGCCTGGTCTGTGCTCTTCCCTGAGGTTCAGGATTCCAAGAGAACCACAGTACGAAGCCCTGTGTCGTGTTCCGAGCACATGCTAGTTTTGTGGCGAAGCCCATGACTGTTTCTCTTGTTAGAGGGGATTATGGCTCAGTGCCCAGGAACAGGCTGCTGTAGTCTGGAGCTCCTTCAGACAGAGTAGTGAGGGTCCTGAAGCCTCAGCTAAGCCCTGCTCAGAGTGTTGAAGAGCTGGGGTGTAGGCCAGAGGTGCAGGGGTGGGAGGATTTACCAGAGACAATTTTGGGAGCAGAACAGACTGACCAAAGTCCATGCTGAGGGGAACAGTGGGTGACACAGGAGAGGCCTGCGTCCTGGTCAGGGACTGAACTCACACTCAGTGGATCCTGATACCTTCATAGTGCTGAGACTTAACCCCTTGTGCCACCTGGGAGCCCCCTGTCCATGTCTTTTTTTAAGGTAAGCAACAGAAAACCTCAAGGTTGCTTGGAAATGACACTAGTCACCTAGACATGGGTTCAAGGGATTAGTTACTCATGTTAACTGTAGGATTGATGCTCTGACATCTGTGGGTCCTCCTTCTCTGGCGACTGGAGGGGGTTGCTGAGAGGAGGGTACTCCAGAGCTCCAGAGCACAGGGCCAGGTCCCCAGACTTTGCCCCCACACAGTGCTGCATGTGTTAGTGGGGACGTCGGCCTCTGTGGTTATCCATCCTCCCTCTGTTCTCCCACCTTCCTCTATCTCAGCAACTCTCAGTGTCTGGTCTGCAAACTCACCAGCTTCAGTGTTTCCCCATCTTCCTGGAACCCCCATAATCACAGGAAGACAAGGCCCACAAAGTGTTTTCTCCTAAATTTTCAGATTTTCAAAGCCCAGATCTGATATTTGTATGTCTTCCTGTGATCATGTGAGTTATGAGGAAAAAATCATTTTGTCATCTAAATGAGAGGGTGTGGAGGTTTTGTATTTCCACATACCTTACACTGCTCAGCTCCTCCATCTGGCTATTTCTGTGGTATATACTTTGTAATAAATCAGGATCTAGTGAATTAGTACTTTCTGAGTTCTATGAGCAGCTCGAGAAAATGAGGGTTGGGGAAACTGATTTATGAGTTCAGGTGTGGTCAGGACACAGGTAGGAGCAACCTGGACTTCTGGCTAGCACATAAGTCTGAGACGGGGGGGTCTCAGGAACTTCAGATCGCTAATGGTTGGCCAGGAGCACAGGTAAGAGCCTCAACGGTGATGGTGGCTGAAGGGGAGTTCAGGTTGGGAGATGTAATCCTTTGCCATCTCTAAGTAGTCAGTGGCAGAACTGAGCAGAATTCACTTGGATTCCTGCACATCTTGCTGGTGACAGAGAATTGCTTCTTGGTGTGGCGAAACCTCCCCCCTAGACTCCCACTGAAATGTTTCCACCAACCTTACATGTTCCTACCGACAGCCCATCTCTTCCATTTTATATAACATCACTCTCTTTTGCAATAACTTCTGGCTTTCTGCATTAGAGTCTTTTTCACCAAACCCATTCCTGGAGGACTCTTAACCTCTTTAGTTCTCTAAGACTCAAAACACTCAAGTTTAGAGGGGAAGTTAGGGTCCATCAGGAGGAGAAGTTTGGAGAGATAACTGCAGTGCCTACTGAAGGACATGGACTTGCCCATATTCAGTGAGGACATCTGATGTGCTGTGTAGTGTGTTCACCAGAACCCAACAGCCAATAGTTCCTTTCCTTGTCCTGCTCTTTCCCTTGTTAGATACATGCATTCACGTGTTATTAGCAGTTCTTTCTCTATGATATGAAACCTCAAAAAAAAGATCACTCCTTCCCTAAATTTGCTCCGGCCAACTGGAAGGAGAATAGTGGGTGAGGACTCGATATGTGACTCTGAGAATTCATCTGTCAGCGGGCACTTGGCTGTGGCAGTGTAAACAGTGCTGCAATGATCAGATGCATATCTCTCTATATCGATTGTTTGTTTAGTATTTTCTTCCTTTGGGTGAATGCCTTGGACAGGTTCTCTGGGTGGTGCCCATTTCTAGACACACACTTTACATGGAAATTTAAAGACGTGAGAGCAGGAGAAACACTGGGAATCACAAGGATACTCAGTCATAAGGCCGTGGACACAAGCTAACAAATCTGTACTTCAGATACCTTGAGGAGGAAAATATAACAAATATGCACATGTGGACCACAGACACAGACTGTAGGGCAGACAGAGTTGTATACAAACACACACACACACACTGACATAGGCAACAACTGGGAGAGACCGGCACAAAACCCAGATATAGAGAGGGAAATATATATGGGCAGGTAAATTCAGATTCATAACCAGAATAATAACCGTAACATATATTACACACATACAAACTCACCGGGACATTCATGTACCCAAACACACAGGTACTACTCACACACAGGTCTCACAATGGACACACTCGCCAGGACACACAAATACACAGATGCAGACAGACCTCCACCATGAAGAGCACAGATGCCCAGAGGTGGCCGCTCCGTTGTAAACACCTGTCCACCACTGACAGATGAAGAAACTCACATCTATAGGTCCATTCCTGCAGATTTCCCTGAGCACAAGCATGTACAGGCTCCCAGACACCTGCAGCCCACAGGACCCCAGACAGCAAGGCTCTCCATGGGGGTCACTCCAGGCAGATCCTTTTATCTCACTTTGGGTCTGGTCTGACTTCCATCCCTTCTCCACCTGGTGTCCCCTTCTGTAACTTTGAGAGGAGCCATGAGAAGCAACCTGTGAGCCAGTGCGTGGTTGCTCATGGCCAACTTAAGGTTTCCAGACTACACCCCTGTGTATGGGCTGTGGGAAAAAGGGGCTGAGCTGAGCTTTGGCTATTAGACTTCTTGGGCATTTGGAAGTTAAGCTGCTAAAGTAGAGGGCAGTTATTCTGCTGGCGATTTGGTGAAGTTAAACTGCCGTGATTTCAGCATTTAAAATTCTAGTGAGGAGGGAATGTCTGTGGAGAAGCCATGAGCTTATAACATATGGGCTCACTTTTGACCTTGATCCCTGGCAGGACATGACTACTGGCCTCCTCGCTACATGTAAATTTCTCTGCTCTGCCTTTTCTCCCCGTTAATGAATCCTTTCACGGGTGCTTCTGCCTTTACATCTGCTTCTGGATCATGTCCTGCTGCCTTGAGTAGGCAGGCACCCACCAACTGGTCAGTGCCTCCTGAGACCAAGACTCTGGAGGGAATCGTGACTGGCCTGCCACACAGGCCAGTTGTGCCCAGCCTGTCTTGGGCCTGCCAGGCTGTGTGAACAACACACCAGGGTGATGACACAGAAACTGGGAAGGAGCCACTTAGAGCTTCACAGGGGTTTGTGATAGACACCGAGTACAGTCTCCACTGAGGGTATCAGGGATCTGTGAATTATCCTTAAGGTTTCAGTTTTAAAAGAGAAGGAATCTCACTGAGGACAGGCTCTGTTGTTTTGGGTCTAGCCTAAAGGGGCTTGTTTTCCTCTAAGGACATTCCCCGATGGCAAGTTTGGCAGCCCTGGTGTCCACTGTGGTGTTAGTTCTATTCTGATCAAAAGTGAAATGTCATTTGTGCTCTGTGCTCTGGTGTGCTGACTTCCAGCAACTTCTGAGTCTCCATTCAGCTTTTGGAGTCACCTCAAGGGACTCTGCATCCCCCTGTCTGATGAGCACCGAAAGCCTAGTAGAGGTGAGAGGAGGGAATATCCCCTCCTAGTGTATCCCCTAGAGGGAACCACTAGGAGTGGTGGCCAGGAGCTGAATGAGCGGTTGGCTCTGTAGTAAAAGTGCCATGCACAGGGTGGATTTACCCAAGTCAGCAGAGCGTTCAGTGCCGTGTCAGTGTTGGGAAAGTCTCACCCTCCTCATGGGTGGTGTTGGCTGTGCTCGGCTGCATGTCCACACACTATGGCTGTCTTCTTCCTACGAGAGAAAAAATTCCTCTGTGAGAACCTGGAGTATCTTGACTGCCGGGTGCGCCCCACCTCCCGCCTCACTCACCACCATGCACTGCCCCGACCTCAGCTGCTGGTGGCCCCATTGGGTCACGTCTGGCAGGAGCCCATTACGGACACTGGCACCCACACAGCTTCATGGGGGTGGAATGAGGCGCCATGGCAGGGATGGGCCCAGTCAGTGACCACATGGTCTGTCCTGTGCATTTGGTCCCCACTGGACCCTGTGCTGAGGGCTGCTGCATCATGGCAGACTGTGGTGGCCCAGAACCCTGAACCTTTGCCACAAGCACACATTTACTGATATCAGCCATGAGGGAGAAGATGAAAATGGTCACAGTTGGGGCTGCTTTCCGGAGTGGTTTCATTTGCTTGCTATGGGTTTATCTGTGAATAACGTGGTAAGCTTATCTTTTCCTAAAAAATACTTCTCATTTTTATAAGATGACCACTTGACTTTATTTTACTGATAATACATTCCAGAAATTCTGTTTTCCATTTCACGGTGATTATATTAGGTTTTAGTGCACTCATGAAATACTAAGGTGAATTATTTTTTATATTTTTAGCTAACTGCTATTCTCAAAGCTTTATTTACAAAGTATAAAATCTCACAGAAATCTTTTTGAGCTTCAGAAATATGAGATTTTGTGCTGAGACTTCACATTAAACATTGCAAGAAAATCTCATTGATTTTAGAAAGGGATCAAACAATAAGCAGTAATTAATTTTTGTGAGACGGCTAATCCTAGTATTTTTTTTTTAAAGATTTATTTATTTGTGCATACAGAACTGGGGTACAGGCCAGAGATGCGGAGGGTGAGAGGATTCACCAGAGACAGAGCGGGGTACAGAACAGGCAGATCAACAAAGTACACTGCTGAGGGGAGCAGTGGGCGGGTCAGGAGAGGTCTGCCGTGCCATGTGGTCACCTCCGGGGCAGGCGGGAATCGAACTCATGTGGAAGTGGCTTTAGCTTCTCAGTGCTGTGCTCCAACCCGCTGCGCCACCAGGGAGGGCCAATCCTAGTATTTTTAATAGTAGCTACCCATCTCTCTCAGTCTGTATTTATGAACATATATATCTTCCATGTAGCTTGTCATTGTTAACTTTAGCACTCTTTGGTAATCCTTTTTCCCATTCTTCCATACAGTTTGCCCACATACTCAAATTGGAGTCCATAGACTTTACCCAGGTACTTCATGAATATATAAAACAAGATCTAGGCTTTTCATTAGGTGAACTGTATACTTCATTGTTTTTTGAATTTCATAAATTCTGCTAAATATTGAAACATCTTTAAATGTGTCTGCTAACATAATAGAATCCCTAGTGATTTGTGTATCAGATTTTTTCCTATAATTTAAGTGTGGTACTTTTTGTGTCATGAGTACAGTTTGCAGGTGATTGACATCTGTATGTACAATGACATCATCTGCTCATTAAGGTAGTAGACTCACCTGCCACCCTCTCCTCCCGCTCCCACTGACGATTTCCAGGTCTTTTGAATCTGCTTCTCCACTCCTCACTGAGGGGATATGTTGCTAAAGTTAACTTCTGGAGGCTGATTTAGTGTTCCTATACACAATATATTTTAGTGTGTATATTGTAAATGTCTTGAAATTTCCTCAATTTCTCCTGCACTATTTCAGCTTGTCTATGACTGGCTGGCATTTGTCAGCTGGCAGCCAGGTTTGCGGGACTTCTCATAAAAATAGTGGGTACTCAGTGGGTACTCTGTATTGTTACTGAAAGCCATCCTCACTGGGAGTCCCTCTATGATCCTTATAACTTTACTGATAAGAACATAACAAGACATAAATTATAGCCTAGTGTAGTAAGAAATTAGAGGGCTCTATATTGTTATTTTCCTAATGTAGCCAATATTCCTTCAGCGCCTCTGTCTGCCTCTGTCTGACATGAGAAACACCCAGTGAACACAGGAGAGGTGAAGATGAAACCGTGTTGGACATCACCCTTCCTGCTTATGCTTCACAGGGGTTTGCAGTGTGCCCTGCAGCAGTTCCCTAGGAAGCGAAAGCTGCTCTGAAGAGACATTCCCCAGCCGTTCAACTACTGTCCACACCCTTGCTTTCTGTTTGCCACCAGTCATCTGTCCAACACAAGCTTCTCAGAGGCTGCAGGATGGCAGTGTGAGGAACATGGATTGTGGGTCATGGGCAGAGGGGCCCTGTGGAAGCTCCCGTGTGTGTAAGAAAAGGCAGGCTGGTCCACTCAGGTCTGCTTAAGGCAGATGAAGTTTGTAGTCAGCGAGTTCAGGTGGACGGGAAGCTCCAGTCTGTGACGGCTCACTGTCTCCCCTGCGCTGGGAGAGTCTGCATGAGATCCTTTCCTCTGGGAGTGCGCAGGTGAGGATGGGCCCCAGCATTCCTTGGTGCCTGACACAACTGCTCCTCACCTGCCACAGCCCCTGACTCCTACCTAGTCTCACCCCCACTTGGGAGGGTTCCATGTTTGTTTTTCTGTCTTATATTGTTGATCAGCCTTAAACATGTCAATGCATCGTCCTGTCATGGTAATGCATTCACCTATTTGTGCAACCATTATTTTAATGTCTTTCATCACCTCTGTCTTCCAGTCACCGGTGCAAGGACTGAACACCTGCACACAGAACTGAGTGACCTGAGGTCCTTCATGTTATCCTAAGACAATCCTGCATAAGGTAACAGATTGAATTTTCCTTTTTTAACCAGTCAGATTCTGCTTTGAGTACTCCTCCAGCCCAGGAAGATCCTAATGAATGTGGGGGTGTCCGCGGAGCCATGACGATACCAAGCTGCGGGCAGGGTCAAGGGGCAGCGGCAGGGGTGCTCGGTTCTGCTCTCTCCTGATGGGGCCTGGTGGAGAGGAAGTGGCCGAAGTCAATGCACATCTTTTCCAGAAATATTTGTCAATGTAATTTGATGACTAATAAAATTCCTAGCACCATACGCAGAGAAAATACTGGTATAGCTGGATTCGAAGTTTCCGGTGAACCTGAAAAGAACAGTATGAGGAACAGAGGGTTCTTGCCAATTGCTTCCTCCACCCTCCCTGATGAAGTCCAGCTTATATGTAGGCACTGGGACAGGTGGGAAGTCTCAGATAAAAATAAATAAATAGTTGGCATGCTGGTAAATAATTAGGGAGACAAAGATTCAACCCATAAATATGATGATTCACTGACAGTGCAATGGGCGTGTTTCATTTATTTATTTATTTGCTGTTGTACAGTCTTATTTTTTAAAACTATAGTTACCATTCACTTTAGTACAATATATGGTTCCCCCATGATATGCCCCCCACCAATTCACCCTTGCACCAATGGGCGTTTTAAACTAGGACATGATATTTTTCTGTGTGAAGAAGCAAGAACTTAAACACATAAAACATGCCATGAGGAATACCTGCTTAGGTTGGAAAAGGGTGTCTGCGACTTTTCCAGGATAGGAGCGCATTTTCTGGAGCCCTGACTCATGCATGCCATGTGAAGGAGTCAAAGGAGGCCGATAATGCTGTGTTACGTGCTCTGGTATAACTCTGGGTGGGACTGACTGTACAGGTCAGGGGTCCTCATTCTTCTCCCCTCTGCAGAACATCAATGGTGTAAGACCTGGCCTTTGACTGCCTGAGACATCATCAGGTGTCTCCCATCCTGGGAGCAGGTGTTGACTTTTTTCTCTCACTTTCTAGCTTCCGATTCTACTCATATCGCTATCATTTTATTTTCAACGAACTTAATTCTTAAGCTCTTCACTACTCAGAGTGGTCTTGGCAATTTCAATAATAATAATAGTCACAATGGGGAGCTGTCAGAAAGATTTCTTAGCCTAAGCAATTGTGACACATGAAAAATCTCTTCACAGAAGACAGATAAGCAAAAATAATACCCGAAAAAAAATCAAATTACCCAGTCATATAGGTTGACCACATTACATTTCAGATGTTCAGAATTGTCATTTCATCCATATTTACATTATCATATCCCCACCAAATGTCTACTTTGTATCCACCACCCTAAAAAATCCCTTAAACCAAATCCTCCCATTTTCTATTCCCTTTCCCACTGGTCATCTCAACTTGTTCTCAGACCTATGAGATGTTTGCAATCAATTATATTGTCAACTGGACTGAGTAGCGGATTGCCTTTGAAGATTGAAAAGTAAAATAAAGGATTTTTCCTTTTTTTTTGTAAAAATAAAATATTAAGATAAAACAAGTTTTGTCACAGCTGTTATTTTTTCAACATTTCAGTATTTTCCACCTGGCTTAATATGACACACACAAGCACTACAGATACATTAAAAGCACTCACGGTATCTTTTCTTGTTGTTTTTTACCTTGTGCTGAGATCTATAGACTCAGCAAGTGGGTTCAGTTAATTCACAGAGGTCCTGATATTTACAGTGGGGCATGTTCATGTCTCAGCTTCTCTGAATTTCCATCAGCAAGACACAATTTTAACCTGTTAAAAAAAAAAAGCAAATTGCATTAATACCACAATGTGTATGATACAGGACTTTCCATGTGCTCAGTGAATGAATCTTTGTGAATTAAACCTTGTTAAAATATTGTCAGAAAAGTCAAACATTGGGAACCAACCCCAAGGGCAGGGTCTGTGAGGCTCGTGGATTAGAGCCCCTGAGGTCAACATGGACCTCTGCTCCACTCTTAGCTCCTGAGGGAGCTTCTTAGTCAGGCTGAATCTCCACAGCGGTCCCTCTGGGTCTAAACCTGCTTGGGACAGCTGAGGTTCCTACAGGGAAGCCCTGGGCCCCTGCAGCTGAAATACAGGTGCCCTCTGCCCATGCTCCCTTGGGCCTAAAGGGCAGGCTGAGGGCTCCGCTGGCAGTTACTGCACTCTGGGAGCGACTGTCATGGCCCCTGGAGAACTGATCGCGCGCCCCCTGCTGCCCATGCCGAGGACTACGGCCGCTCCCTGCCTGATGCTCAGCAGGTGTCGCTGTGGGGGCTCCGCAAGCTAAATGATTGCATGTGACAACATGCCAATCTCTGTGTGTGTGTGCGCGCGCGCGTGTGTATGCTGTGTGATATATGGTCCATTTCTGCATTTGTGTAACTTAAAACATTTATGTGCTTCCTGATAACAGCTGTACATATGCTAAGTAACTTAAAGTTGTGCTTAATTACCTAAATTGGCTTCAGTAAAAGTTGTTCCCCCATACATTTCAAAATTCTTTCTGTTCTTCTTAATTCAAAAGAAACATTTTCCCGGCAGTGTGGGATGTAGAACTCAGAGTCCCCAGACAGTTCTGCAGCACGCCCACCTGGAACACTACAGCTAACCGCGATGGGCAGTAACACGCTGGTGACACCAGGGCCATGTCCGAAGGCAACCAGAGGGCCACACGTCTCCTGTGATTTGCCATGTGCGAGGCTGATATTTTCTCTAATTTTTGCTTTAGGGACCACGACGAGTGAAACTCTGGCCAACTGTCTGCGCTGACCAACTTGTTTCTTCAGGCAAACACTGCCACCTCTTCACAACCCCAGGGAGGCTTGGTGTGAGGAAGCACTGTTGACCACCAGAGAAGGCTGTGGTGTCTCTGGCGTCCCCGCTGAACTGATGGGTGAGTCCAGCTCAGAGTGGGTGAGGAGATGCAGCCCCCGGGTCTGTGCTCATGCAGGGGGATGTGGGCCTGATGTCACAGGCTCTGCTTGGGTCTCAGTCTGTCTGCCGTCTCTACAGAGGCTGTCGGAACACTTCCTGTGTCTCCTATCACACAGTACTTGCAGGGTGGAGTCCACTTCTCAGGTAGTATCTGCCAAAAGCCTTTGACATCACAGGTGCTGACTTCAGGAAACTGGATTTTAAAGACAGAAGGTTTGAGACTATTGCCATTGAATAGGGTCACCCAGCACATGCCTACAGCATGATGGTGTGTGTGCATGTAGATTTCGTGCTATCTACAATGATGGCAACATCATTTTTCAGAAGCTTCAGGAAAGCGGGACCCACCATGAGTAGCACTGGTGCAGTAAAATTTCATTAAGAGGACCATGTGGGTGGAGTCCCTGTTTTAGCTTTTTCATATACTCATTGAATAAACATTTTCCAGACCTTTTTTTTTAATCCAAAAATAAATGGTATTGAGCAAACTGTCCCGGTGGGGGTTCATCCTCACCAGGTCTTGTGGGGTCAGCAATCTAGTGAGTCCTTGTCCCGGGGAAACCAGGCCGCAGCACTGTGCTCCTGGAGGTCATGCAGCCTGGGCTGAGAGATGGCACCCAGTTTACCCAGGGCGACTCTCACAACTGTCCTGCTTCTCTCTGTCTGTCACCCAGAGTTGTGCCACCCTAAGAGGGAGAGGTACCCAGCTACAAATGTTGTCACATACGAAGTACTGAGGGTCCCGTGTGGCACAGGCAGTAGAGCCCACAGGGCATCAGGCTTCCCTCAGCACTTCACATGCCAGCTGCCGGGGGACATCACAGCTTCCTCCTCCTCTGTGAGGGCTCAGCTGACACCCCGAACCCCGCCCAGGCTCAGCTGCCACACACACACCCACACTGGCACTGCTGCTCTGGGGGATGGGTGTGCCCTGTTGCCTCCAGACTCCTCCACACTCATCTCCGTCCCCCCAATATGTGTGGAGTCCTCCATCAGGAAGTCCTCCAATTCCACATTCCCCAGTGCCCTCTGCCCAAGTGCAATGTGGCTTTGGGTGGGCTCCCCAGCCTGTCTCTGCTCTTTCCCAAGCCCATCTGCCCACGTTCAGGTGCACAGGTGGGTGAAGCTCCTGGATACCTGCATCTGGTCCAGTGTTCTCGCAGCCCAGTGATCTCATAGTCAAAGGGGCGAAGAGAGAAATGAGCCACACCTTCACCATGTCGACGCCGGTCGCTTTCTCTGGTCTTGCGTTTTACGCAAAGCGCTATGGACGTCTATTCGCACCTTCACCCTCACCCTCCCAAGACGGCAACTCAGACACATTTAGGATTACCTTCCTGTATTTGGGAAGCTGTGATGTTACTCTTATGCCAACCTTGCTGTTTGGTCCAGCAGGCTAGTGACACAGATGATGACGTACATGGCAGGGGACAGGCACCCAGAACCCAGGCTGACATCCTCATCAGGACTAGAGTCAGGTCTCCCTGGGAGTCCCTCCAAGACAGCTGCCACTGAGAACGGAGTGCACAGTACCCCAGTAGAGGTCAAGGAACCATGGTGTGTCCATGTGCATCATGCTAGTGAGGGGGTCACAGTCAAAGCAGGAAGAGACCCAAGAGACACCACCACATCTCACCCCAGGCCCCGAGGGAGACAGGGCATAGGGCAGGCCTGAAGGTGGGCTCCAGAGGGAGAGTTTGTGTGTGGGGTCACGACAGAATACAGGGGCCAGGCAGGACTAGGAAAGTGGGGATGTGCCTGACAAGGAGGGGAATTTCCTGACGAAATAGGAATCAGAGAAGAAATCACCAGGAGAGGACATCGTATGTGCACTAGAGATGATGACATGACACACTGCTGTAGAATACATTCCAAAGTACCCCAGCCACTATTCTCTTTCATCCTAGGTTTTATTAAAGTTGGAGACATAAACATATTTAATTTTGACTAATGAATTTGAATTCCCTTGAAAATGCTCATGTCCTAAACAATATCAGACTGACCCATGGCACAACCCCACACTGCCAGGCATGGGTTGAGTGTACAGACTCTCACCCTGGGCACCAGGGGTGTCAAGTACCCCAATGCAGACACTGAGACTCAGGAACAATTGGCAAGTTTATTGGGGTGACACTTAAGAGCAAAATGTGGATGGGCGTGGAGCACATTCAG
>NW_004567125.1:29055820-29058295 GCF_000260355.1 Condylura cristata | reverse complement strand
TCACAATGTTCTAAGTCAGGTAGACCTGCAGGGTCAAACTTCTGCTTCATTTCCTTATTTACTGTCAGATGCCCATCAGAGTCTCAGTGGGTATAATTTACTAACCCATCTCAACGTTTTCCATTGATCATGCATCATAAAGCTGTAATCTTTGACATTTAGCCCTGTCACATATGCCAGACTTTGAAATTTAAGGTCTGTCCAATGACAGAAACCTATAAAGGACATGATTCATGCTACAGTAGGCAGCTTGTTTCACAATTACACATACTGACACTGTCCTCAGTGACATTTGTATGAACTAACTTTCTACAGAGCATTGGGGGCATCAGGAAGTCTTTAGGAACTTCATTTTGTTCTTTGATAAACAACTTTCCCTCCATGATCTCATTCTCTACATGACTTCAAACCTTTTCTGATGTCATTAAATATACTGAGTCGAATTATAATAAGCTCAAATCAAAAAGGTAGGGCTTTGACCTGCTGGCATCTACTACGTGAACTCACTTGTAATTTTCGATTTCTTCAACAATCATTTGAAGTTTGGTCTCGAAAGCCTTAAGCTGATGTTCCTTATTAATTCGTGTCCACTGTTTCCACTTCAGCATCCTGGTTTGGAAAAAAGAGAGGTGAGACCCAGCCTCGCTCAGGGAATCTGCCTTTCTCAGAGCAGGGCTAGAGGGCAAAGCCCCCTCCCGCTCTGGCCTCACCATTCTCTCTGCAAACTTGGTCTGGTTTCAGCCTCTCTACTCAGATCCTCACTGCTTTTAAGTCATTAACACAAGCACCGGGGGAAGCTCCCTGTACTCAGGCTGGTGTTTGAGAAGTTGAAGCTGTTTTCTTTCAAAGTGGAAATATGCACGTGAAATTCCCACCTTGAAATACAGTGAGATCCTTGCCCAGTTCACTTCCACATGCCTTAGAGTCAAGAAAGGGAGCAGATCCCTCCTTACCTCCAAGGGAGCCTGATTCTGAAGCCCAGTTGTGTTATCCCGGATAATCAGTCAAAAGACAGAGTCACAGGCCAGTTCTGTTCTAATTCTAACAACAGCCCTGCCAGTCCTCAGGCTCTGGCGTGGAGCCTTGCCTCCTACTGGGAAAAGGCCCACCTTATTGCTGCTAGTATTTACTGAACCATCAATGATGGGAAGTGTCCCATCCTCAGGGTATTATCTCCAGGAAGCAATTTCCCATGGGCAGCAAACAGCTTTAGGGTGTCAATTTCCTTCACCATGACCCTGATCATAGCCAGCGTGGGTAGCAGAGATAGTGCTGAGAATGCTTTCTTTTCTCTGCCGCCCTAGAATGCTTAGCTCATGCTGACATAGATGAACTATATATTTGTACACACAAAATAAAAGACTCCAAGCAGTGGGCACCAAGCCAATGCTAAAGAGAGAAAGTACAGGCATTCTCTCGTAGCCCCCCTAGTGTTTCTGCACCAATTGCTTTCTGCAGCGACTGTGATACTTATGGTTTTGTTGTGAGTTCCTGACATGAAAGTGAGGTCAGGCCAATTTTACTGCCCACAGAATACAGAGATCACAGTGTGGGAAAGTTGGTGAGGACATCAACTTTGCACTGTAGGCTTGCCGAGATATATAACACTGAGTCTTAAGGAAAGGTCAGGAAAAATTTTACTCTGGAATATGGATTAGGGGATGCATATTTACTAGTTATCCCAAGGATTAAAAAAAAGGAAATAGTAGACAGAACATGACACATCGGACTGAAATCAGAAGACCTTACACATCCCCCAGTCCAGGGGGCCAGAGGGAGAGAGGGAAGGCCAGGAGGAAGGCCAGCCTGGGTGGAGGCCAGGCTGACTCCCTGCAGTCTGGCCCAGACACTGATCTGCACACACCCACTGAGGGCCCCCTCTGCCTGCCTGGGCTTGGAAGGCAAACGAGGGAGTCCAGGGTCTGCCAGCAAAGCTGAGCCCTGACAGCTACAGGTTTGGCTGGACCCAGGGGAGTTATATGCGCAGAGCAAAGATGCACAAATACCACCCTGCCGTCACAGGGCTGGTTCCACAGTGAAGACTGAAGCTGCAGGCTGTATGAAAGGGAGGAGATGGCTGACTCCTCTGATGCCTGTCAAAGTAAATTCCCTTCTTTCAGTCATAGCAAACATATTTTGAAATAGATTTGGCTCAGTACTTGGCAGCAATAAACAAGGAGCTGACAGGTTTAGACAGGACTAAGTGGAGAATCGAAACCTTTAGTCTAGTTGAAATAATCTAGATAGGGGAATAAATGCTGATGGTTCCTCCTCTGCTCCATACTGCAGACAAGAATGAGAAACAATCAGAACAGAAAGAAATATGCAGATCATCCCAATAAATGTAGGACGGGCAGGAAAGTTACTGTACTTAAAGAATCCTGTGGCCCTCCCTGGTGGCGCAGCGGGTTAAAGCACTGCACTGAGAAGCTAAAGCCACTTCCGCATGAGTTCGATTCCCGCCTGCCCCGGAGG
>NW_004567125.1:29053831-29055363 GCF_000260355.1 Condylura cristata | reverse complement strand
CAGGGGGGAAGACAGAGACCCCTGATGGCAGGAAGCCATCTTTCCCTCCCCGGTGCAAATGCCCTGGCAGCTTGGGGGTTTCCTTTCCGCAGCCACACACCTTCCATGCGCTGCCTCCTGGAATTAGGGACACTCTGTGTGGCCTGGGAGCAACTTGCAGCCTGTGAGGGAAAGACAGATAAGGAATAATTTTCATGATGGTCCATTGTAACTGCATGAAGCAGGAGGGATAGTGCTCTGACATGGTAAAATTGCAGAAAAATAAAACAGAAAAACCAACATGGAGCCATCTGAAGTGTGGGTAAGAAGGACTCAGAGGCTGTGGAAGTTGAAGAGCAGTTGAAGGCACCAGGATGGTGGGTGACGCCTGGACCAGTGCACCGCAGGAGGGAAGGACCCTCCCAGCACAGGGTGGACAGTGAGCCAGTCACAGACTGAGCCTTCTGGTCACTTGAACTGCGCTGACTGCAAACCTCGTCTGCCTTAAGCAGAGCGAGTGGAACAGCCTGACTTTGCTTACACATGGGAGCTCCACAGGCCCCCTCTGCTCACAACCCAGGGTCCGTGTTCCCCACACTACCATCCCTCAGCCTCCGATTAGCTAGTGTTGTACGGATGGTGATGGCAAACTGCAAGCGAGGGTGTGGACAGCTGGGAATGTCTCCCCAGAACAGCTTTCGCTTCCTATGAAGCTGCTCCAGGGCACACAGCAAATCCCCTGTGCAGCTTCAGCGGGAGAGGCGGTGTCCAGCACGCTGCATCTTCACCTCTCCTGCGTTCTCTGGGTGTTTCCCATGGTAGAAGGTGGCGCTGAAGGAACACTGGCCACTTTGGGAAAATAACATCCTGATAGTCTTGGAACTGGGAGCTTCCTCCTGCCATTAGGCTGGAAAGTGCCCACAACAGTCAGCAGCTGCTCAGCTCCCAGGCACCGCACTGCACTGTGTGAGGCCAGGAGAGACTGGGCCAGGAATCTCCCAGAGCCCAAGGCCTCAGTTCCTGAGTTTTACTGACATTCTCCCCCAGAGGGCTCATTGGGTCAGTGATTGTCACTCATTGCTTGCAGCTCTGCCTTTAGAGTGGAATCCAGGCAGCCAGCGGGGGAGTTTTACTGGAAGATTGAGTTCATTATCAGAGAGCATTGGGGTTCTCTCCTGTTTTGATAAGACTTCTTTGGACTTACTGTTATACATAAATATGCAAAAATAGAAGCCAGGAACTTCTTGGTGTCCTAGGAGATATGTTGGAGCGCTGTCACCTCTATGACCTTGAGTTTGATCCCAGCCAGGGAGCTAAATCTCATATGGTGCAGCAGCCCTCTCCTGCCTCGCCCCCTGCTCCCCTCAGCAGTGTATTCGAGTAGATCTGCCTGTTCTGCACCCCGCCTACACCTCAGTTCTTCAGTGCAAAAATTAAACAAACATATGCAACAATGTATTTCAAATTTCCAAATATTAATGACAACCACAGGCAAACCTGCCTTCTGGAGTATAATTCCTTGTACAAGGGCTGGAGGGAAGACTGTACACTTA
>NW_004567125.1:29050535-29051974 GCF_000260355.1 Condylura cristata | reverse complement strand
TTTTACTTTATAGAACATTCCTAAACAGAGCATAAAGGTAAATGAAATTTTGGGTCAACTAATCTACTTACATTTCACTAAAGAAACTTCAACATGTGTAATTTAGTTCATGTCTTTACCAATTTTTAATAAGAGACCAAAGCATCATTGACCTAATTTTTCATTGGTAAACTCACTCCACACTGACTTCTAGAACCTGGGATTGCTTTTAGAGTTAGGAAAAAAAAAAAGTTCTGTCATGAGAAGAAATGACAAAATTGCTTTTCTAATTGGTGCCTCTTTCATTCACCAGAAAGCACTTTTGATATCATATACTGTGTGAGTAATAGATGATTTGAAAACCATTTTAATGTCCCAAGTATTAGGATTTTTCCACAACACTAAAAACAGAAGGTCTGCTCAAGTGAGAGAGAATGACAGACAGAGAAAAGGCAAAATCAATAACAGGAACAGCAAACACCCCAAGAAATGTGCTTCCCAAACACAAGCCACGCCCTTGGACATGAACTAAAATCCAGACAACCCAATATGAACACCAAGTGAAGACACATTTTTTTCACCCCTACACAGTGCAGTGCCAATTAAAAAAAAAAATCAGTGTACTAACTGAGACTAGTCTCATATAACTCACCAAGGTATTGGACTATCACTACAGTGACAAAAATTCAGTCTGAATAATGTTACTGTAATAATCTCCATGGGGCCCTCCTCTGGGGAGCAACCGATTTAAAACTCAGCCTACGAAGTTGGTCACAGCCACATGGTGTCAGTTTGATCCCGTCTCTGAGGTGATCCACATGGAACAGCAGACCTCTCCTGTCTAGCCTGCTGTTTTGTGACAGCAGTGTGCTTCATAGATTAGCCTGTTCTGCTTCCCACTTTGACTCTGGTGAATTCTCTCACCACCCCTGAATTTCTGGCTTGTACCCCAGTTCTCTATACATAAACGAATAAATATTTAAATGATGATAATAATAATTTATATCACAAGGGGCAAACAGAGACTCCAGATACTGCTTTCAATTCACAGTTACTCAACCACAGTACATTCCCTGCCCCTTCCTACATAATCCCACAGGCCTGGGCAGAGGGAACACTTTTACTGAGAGAAAATGTTTATAACTTGTTTTCTCACTGAGAATACATCATTGCCTGGATCACATAAGTATTTACTAAATTATTAGATTATTTTACAAAGCTGACTTCCATTTCAACTGTTAGTGTTCAAGATAGTCATCTGAAAAGAAAAAAAAAATAAAACAACATAAAACAGTAGGACTCCTGGTTTCCAGTCTGGCTTCATAAGAGTTAGGAAGGTGCCACTCCTGATATTTACCCAGAAAAAATATTACAAGACTGAAATCAAAATCTTCCCAGATCTATCAGAGACTGATGGTTCAGGACACTGTTGCCGGCAGAAGGAGACACACACCCACAGC
>NW_004567125.1:29048740-29050098 GCF_000260355.1 Condylura cristata | reverse complement strand
GTCACCCAGGAGTCCTCCCTAACTCATTTCCTGGATACCACACAAATGGTCTAATGGCATCCTAACAAGGCACAAATGAGAAAGACCACCACTGTGAACAGATAGCAGCCTTTATAATCAAAATTAGTGTCACAGAGGTAATGGAACTAGCATGTTCTTAATTTGAAATTACTTAAAAGTAGTATGAAAATGTGGAATACAGGCAAGAAGAGACATGAATACAAACAGAAAGATGAATATTCCAGGAATTTGAGAAATGAAACATCATCACAGAAATAAGGAATGCTGTGTCAAGTATCACAGAATGATCTGAAGAAGACTTCAGCTTTCTCCTCAGAAAGTATGCTGTTTGTGAAGAAGTGGAAGGAAAAATTTCAGATGGGAAGTGAATGGACAAATGAATCTAGAAATATGTATCCAGGTAAATCATCCTTCAGAACATACTCTGAATAAGGAAAGTGATCGTGAGTAATGAGACCTAGTATTTTATGATGAAAGGATCACTTCTTCAAGAAGGCATGATAGCCTCTGTTTGTATTCATCAAACTACAGCTATCAAAATATATGAAGAAAATACAGAGAATTGCTAGGAGAAAATGCTGAGTCCACGGATACAGCTGAGAAGTGATAAATCATCTCCCAGGCCAGGGCAAAGCCAGCACATAGAAACCCAGGAGGGCGCAGCCGACCTGAGCGCAGTAGGGAACCTACTCTCACTCACAGATCAGGTCGCCATAGCAGCAAGTCAGGGCTCTCAGCCACTGGGACATTCAGTAACACGGACCATACGCAGGACCACACACCCCTTCACATAGGCAACACAGTGTGCACTCACCACAATGGATTTAAATAAATCAGGACAGAGAGAGAACTGGAAAACTAAAGACAACTGCATGAAATAACATACTACTAAGAATATAGGAGTGAAAGAAGCCATTACCAGAGAAACTTTTTAATACGTTGATCTAAATGATATTGAAAAGAAGACATAGAAGTTTTGGGTGCTGAATAAAATAGGTATAGAGAAAATTTATCATAGCGAATTAAATAAAACTTCCACTGACAATGAAGTAAACTGCTGAGGGGAGCAGCGGGCAAGAGGAGAGGGAGGTCTGCACTCAATGTGAATCACCTGTGGAGCTGGGGATTAAACACGTACTGAAGCAGCTGTGGCCAGTTTGCTGTGCTGCCTCTACCCCTTGAGCCACCAGGGAGGGCCATCTTAGTATATTCTGATCAGTAAACTTATATAAGGATCATAGGGGTACTCACAGTGAAGATGGATTTCATGAACAATACACCATGTCCCACGGAGGCAGTGATGACAAGTATTTTTATGAGAACTGCAAATCTGGCTG
>NW_004567125.1:29041145-29041682 GCF_000260355.1 Condylura cristata | reverse complement strand
TAATGCAGAAAACCAGTAGGCACTGCAAAGGAGACCTATGTTATATAAAATGATGAGATGGGCTGTCAGTAGGAAATTCATATGGTTCTTAGAAATATTTCCAGTGGGAGTCTATGGGGGAAGGTTTCCCCACACCAAGAAGCAATTCTCTGTCACCAGCAGGATATGCAAATATCCAACTGAATCCTGCTCACTTCTGCCACCATCGACCTATAGACGGCAGAAGGACAACATCTCCCAGACTGACCTCCCTTCAGCCACTGTCAGCATCCAGGCTCTTAGCTGTGCTCCTGTCCAGCTGTTAGAGATCTGAAGTTCCTGTGACTTCTGTCTCAGACTTATGTGCTAGCCAGAAGTCCAGGTTGCTGCTACCTGTGACCTTACCACACCTGGTCTCATAAATCAGTTTCTCCAACCTTCTCAGGTTCAATTCATTTGCTTGATTCCTCACAGAACTCAGGTATGCGGAAAACACTAGGTCACTAGATCATGCATTCGTGTGTGGAGCCACCATCTGTCACAGCAGGGTATGGCAGG
>NW_004567125.1:29037244-29040216 GCF_000260355.1 Condylura cristata | reverse complement strand
TAAATATATTGTTAGCCCATATTATTCATTTTTGTACAAAATTTGATTTTTATTCCTTTAGTATATTCCCCATCAATCCCCTGATATCACCTCTGAACAATAATCACTGTCTCTTGTGCTTTTCCCTCCCTGTTTGGGTATCTCACCCTTCCTCTCCCTTGTTGTATGTTCCAATGTACAGTTTCAAGCTATTTCTTTTCTTTTTGTTTTTGATGCCTTGTGTGGTCAACCCATACTCCTCCTATAAGCAAAAACATCTACTATTTTATATTCATCATTTTATATTTCAGAGCAGCATGACTTGTAGCTCCATCCATATTGCTGCAAATGGCATGTGCTCATTTTTTTTTTGACTGTTGAATTATTATTCCATTGTGTTTAGATATGACATCCTCTTAATCCAGTCATCTCTTTTGGGGGCATTTATGTTATTTCCATGTCTAACATATTGTCAATAGTGCTGCAATACTCACAGCAGTGCAGGTTTCCTTTCAAAAGATTATTTTTGTGCCCTTTGTGCAGATTACCTGAGTCATAAGAAAGCTCCATTTCATTAGTTAGTGTACTAAATACACCATTTCCCTTAGTTGTACCACATCTTCTTGATCCACTCACTTTTTTGGGGCACTAAAGTTGTTTCCATAATTTGGTTATTGTAAATTGCACTGCAATCAGCACAGGAGTGGTAATTTCCCTGTGAATTAGTCTATTTGTGATCTTTGTGTAGACACCAGCTAGACACACAATGCAGAGGACTACAGATGTCTATGGATACATGAGGTGCCCAGCAGAGATCAGAATAAATCCCCACCACGTAATACCATTGGCTTTTCAAGGCATTATGCTAACTTCTTAGCTTCAGAAGTACTTCTGATACATCAAAAAGTAAACTGATATAATAAACTGAGCTGGGAAACCAGGGTATCTGTGATCCTCCAGTGGAACAGAGAGAAGTGGCTTTACCCACAAAGGTGAGCAGTTTGGTGCTCTGGGCGAGCAGGGCTCTTGCTGGGCCCACACCTGCGCGGTGGTTCTCAGCAGAGACAGGAGGTTCCACCAACAAGATGAGCTGCAGGTACCTGGAGAACACAGCCCTTCCACCCTTGTTGTGTACAAGGAACACCACGATCTACCCCTGGAATCGAGAGAGCACAGCCTCTGCAAACACAGGAGAGCGGCATAATGGGAGCGCTGAGAAGGGCGGCTGCAGGCCCTAACCTGCCCTCATTTTGCAATTCTATAGAAACATGATGGGATCAGCTGTCAGGATATACTGTGGGCACCCGCTGGACGTCCTTGTTGGCATTCCATTGTTGGAAGCCAGGAAGCCCTTGATCCATTTCGGGAAGTGAGAGAGGAAGGGCTGCACAGCCAAATACAGGGACGCGACAATCCCCTTCTGGAACTGAGTAAATGCAGGCGGACAGGTCACCAGAGAGCGCACAACAAGGTATCATGGCATCAGTACTCCTGTGGTGTTTTGGCTTAACTTTCCTGCGCTAAGCCTGACCACCATTCCTGACACCCTACAAGGAGAGCCAGAAGGGATGCCCGCCCGTACCAACAGCATGGTGTCACAGAACACATTAGAAAAGCAACAAAAGGGAGAAGGAAAAAATAAATAACCAAGCAAGCACTCAGGGGAAGGACGCACCACAGAAAGAGAATCAGCCACCAGAACTCAACACAATGACGTGGAAGAATATCATGTCAAGATAGAGGATTTTAATTTGTATTGATTAGCAAAAATAAGACAAGAATGATATGAGAAAATAATTAAATGAGCTGAGGAGTGAAACTGACCCTTAAAGAAGGAAATTCAAGAAATGCAGGTCCTGAAAATATTCATGGAGGAGCTACAGAACTCTGGAGACAGCAAGAAAATCAGAATTGATGAAATGGAAGAACGAATCTGAGCTCTCAAAGACACAGAATTTGAAAAAAAAAAAAAGAAAAAGAAGTACAAAGTAAATAGAATGAAGAAACATTTTGAGGCTAGCTGACCCTTGTGGAAACACATTGTAAGTGGTATAGGACTCCCAGGAGTTTAGGCCAGAGAAAAAGGAATCTAGAATGTATTAATCAAGGAGAACTTCCCAAGCAAGATGAAGAAAATGAAAACAGACATACAAGACGTGAGAACACTGGATTACCACAATGATAGGGAAACTACAGCAAGACATATAATTGTAAATTTCAAGAACCCAAGACTAGGAAACCTAATGAAGCTGGCCCTCCTTGGTGTTACAGAAGTTACTGCATAGTGTTGCCAGCAAGCCACAGCTGCTTCAGAGTGAGTTTGGTCCCAGCCCTGGAGGTGACCCACGTGTCTGTGCAGACCTCTCCTGACCCGCCCACTGCTCCCCTCAGCAGTGTATTTTGTCCATCTGCCCATTGTCCTTCTTACTCTGTCTCTAGTGAGGCTTCTCACTGCTGCTGGAACTATGCCCCAGCTCTGTATGCATAAAGAAATCAATCTTTAAAAAAATAGTGAAGCTGACAAGGGGGAAGAAAAAGATAACCTATCAAGGATAACCAATTAGGCAGACATCAGGCCTCTCTGAAGACACCGTACAGATAAGAAGAGAATGGAATAACACATTCAACAAACTCAAGTCAACTGAAGCCATCATAGAATACTTTACCCCACAAGCTCTCCTTAATATATTAAGGAAATATAAGGAGCATCTCAGACAAACAGAATTGACAGCAATTTATTGCTAGGAAACCCCAACTCCATAAAATACTACAAGTTCTAAAGACAAAACAGAGGATTGAAGAAGTCCAGAATAAGACCAGGAATAAAGGAACAAACAAAATGGCAAAAACAGACACCAACCTAACCATAAAAACCCTAAAGTTAAATGGACTCAATTCACAGATACACAGACACAGAGTAGCAGCCTCGATTAACAACAAAATCCAGCCCTCTGCTGCCTCCAGGAAAACACTGAACTACAAAAGACAAATAT
>NW_004567125.1:29035818-29036674 GCF_000260355.1 Condylura cristata | reverse complement strand
CAAATTCTTTTGTTTCCGTTTCTCAACTCTGTTCACCAGAGATGGTCTCCGGCAAGTCCTGATGTACATAACATGAAGAACAAATAGACCAATTGAACATTATCTATTTTTTATTTTTATTTATTTATTTATTTTTATTACAAAATGAACATTATCTATTAAACAAAAAATATAAGCAAGAGTTAGGGGGACTGTCCAAAGGACAGAACACATTACCCTGGGTGAATAGATATGGGCATGGAAGAAACAACAAGGAAGAAATTAACATAAGAATTGGGAGGCAAGTCAGTGGTAATCAGGTCAGGCAAGAACTTGTGACTTTATATGAAAATACAAGGAAAAGCACCCCCTGCTGGAAAAACTAATACAAGCTCATTAGAACAAAATTCTGAAGGAAAACGCTCACCAAGTCTTGATTTGAGATATTTTTATTTCTCAGACTGGTTTGCACCAGGAGTACTTTGTGGGATATTCCTCACGTTTTCATTCCTTCTCTGGTTTTTGCTGTCATTCTCTACAGAAGAGCTCATTGAATCAGTAATCGTCACTCATTGCCTGTGCTTCTGATTATGGAACGGGATCCAGGCAGCAAGGGTATTTCCCCTGAAGTTTGAGTTCATCACTGGAGAATAGCAGCTTTTCCCTCTTTGGATGAAGATTGTTCTGGCCTCACTTTTCTACGTGAATACAAAAAAAGGGAATCCGATTTCGATAGTAATAGTAATTCCTGACAAACCTGCCTCTCGAGTGTGGTTCCGTCAGTATTTCTGAATTTCTGACGGAGGTAAGAGGTTACATTTATCTAGCTGTCTTTGAATGTGATGTGTCTATAGAATAAATGAACCAGAACCAGAGT
>NW_004567125.1:29018373-29020610 GCF_000260355.1 Condylura cristata | reverse complement strand
AAATTCCCACCACCGTATACAGTGAGAACAATTTCATAACTGGATTCAAAGTTTCCAATGAACCATGAAAAGAACTGTATATTAGGAAAACAGGTTTCCTGCCACATGCTTCCTCCACCCTCCCTGATGAGGTCCCAGCTCTGGGACATGTGGGAATCCTCAGTTAAAAATAAGTTAATAAAGTTGGCATGCTGGCAAATGATTGAGAAGACAAAGACTTATTCCCATAAATATGGTAATTCACTGACTGTAAAATGGGCATGTTTCATTTATTTTGCAGTTGTTATATAGACTATTTTTTAAAATTATTTATCATATCATCATTCATTTTTGTACAATATATCATTCATTTTTGTACAATATATGGTTTCCCCGTGATATTCCCTCTACCAATTTACCCTCGCAACATTACCATAGTCCCGTGTGCAATGGGACATGATTATTTTTCTGTGTGAAGAAGCAAGAACTTAAACACATAAATAAAATATGTCATGAGGAATACCTGCTTAGTATGGAAAAGGGTGTCTGTGACTTGCTCCAGGATAGGAATGTGCTACGATTTTGCAGAGCAGATTCCATGATTCCTGTAGGTGCTTACAGCAGTGTGATTTCTCCCCTGCAGATATGTTGATGATGGAACAACTATTGTAGGATCACAATACACAGACAGGATTCCTTCTTCAAAAATCATGATGCCAGTTTGCATCTCGGTGTGCTAATAATTGTTATTTCATTTATATTTTGTAAAGAGTTCCTTTATTTTCAAAACATAATCTGTTTGAGTCATTAGAATCTAAATCATTTGATCTCTATTTGTAAATAATTTGGGCACCCATGGAGTGAACACTGCAGTTATCGACAGCCAGTCTCTGAACTGACACTGTAGAGAGAGGAGGTATGAACAAAGAAACAACCCCAGTTCAGTGCTTCACCCTTTCTGAGGCCACCAGAAAAGGTCTCTAATGGATGGCAATACTCAAGACTAAAAAACCACATTTCTTTGCCAATTATGTCTGTGTTATTTGAAGATTTATCATTTTTTTCTGGCATGTTTTTTCTAGAGCCCTGACTCGTGCATACTATGTGAAGGAGTCAAAGGAGGCAGATAATGTTGTGTCATGTGCTCCAGTAGTGAGACTGGGCATGATGGTCTCTACAGTACAGGGGTCCTCATTCCTTCCTCCCTCTGCAGAACATCAGTGTTCACAGGAGACTTTCACTGCCTGTAACATCAACCAGGTGTCTCCCACTCTGGGAGCAGGTGTTTACTTATTCTGCCACTTTCTAACTTCTGATTCTACACCTATCAATTATCATTTCATCTACACTGAACATAATTCTTGAGCTCTTGGCAATTCATTAACAATTACAGTCACAGTGGGGAACCCTCAGTGAAATTTGTTAGCCTAAGCTTTTGTGATATATGAAAAAACTCTCCACAGAAGGCTGAGAAACAAAATACATGAAACAAATCAAAATTACCTGAAGTCACATAGGTTGACCACATTATATTTCAGGTGTCCAGAATTGTCATTCCATCATATTCCCACCAAATCCCCACCAAATGTCTACTTTGTATCCACCACCCTAAAAAAAAAACCTTTACCCCATTCCTCCCACCTCTTATCTCAATCCCACTGGTGCCTCAATTAGTTCTCAGACCTATGATATCTTTGTAATCAAATATATTTTCCTATGAACTGAGGAGCTCAGTCCCTTTGATGATTGAAAAGTTAAACAAAGAAATTTCCTTTTTTTTTGTAAAAGTAAATGTTAAAATAAAGCAAATTTTGTCACAGCTGTTGTTTTTCAGCATTTCACTATTTTCCACCTGGTTCAATATGACACACACAAGCACTACAGATTCATTAAAAGCACTCACCCTGGGAGTATCTTTTCTTGTTGTTGCTTTTTACCTTGTGCTGGGATCTATAGATTCAGCAAGTGGGTTCAGTTAATTCCAGGAAGGTCCTGATATATCAATGAGGCGTGTTCGTGTCTCAGCTACTCTGAATTTGTATCCACATTTTCCAAACATAAGTTTAAACCTGAAAAAAAAAAAAAACAAGCAAATTGCATTAATACCACAAGGTCTACGATGCAGGACTTTCCATCTGCTCAATGAATGAATCTTTGTGAACGAAGCCTTGTTCAAATGCCGTCAGAAAAGTGAAACAGCAGGAGCCACTCCCAAATGCAGAGTCTGTGAGGCTCATGGGCTAGAGCCGGTGAGCGGC
>NW_004567125.1:29013732-29017518 GCF_000260355.1 Condylura cristata | reverse complement strand
TTACTACCATCTCTTTTAAGCACCAGGGTAGCTTGGTGAAGAGGACGTGTGTGTTTGGTCACCAGAGAAGGCTATGGGGTTTCTGGCTGTGTATTGCTGGCTATGACAAATGGGTGGCCCCAGCTCAGAGTGGGTGAGGGGATGCAGCTCCCGGTGTCTGTGCTTGTGCAGAGGGGGACATGGGCCTGATCTCAGAGGCTCGGCTTGGGTCTCAGCTGTCCCTGAGAAGCACATCTGAAGGCTTCCTGTGTCCTCCTTCTTAGAGTATCTGCAGAGTGGAGTCCACTTCTCATGTGGACTCCAAACAGGCAAAGGTGCGACCAGAGGAACCTGGGTTTTTAAAGCCAAAGGTTTGAGAGGACTGCCATTGAATAGGGTCACCCTAGCACATGCCTTCAGCACAGTTATGCGTGTTATGTGGATTTCAGGGTATTTAGAAATGGCAATATCAGTTCCGAGAAGCCTAAGGAAAACAGGACCCACTGTGAGTAGCATTGGTGCAGTAAAAATTTCATTAAGATGACCATGTGGGTGGAGTCCTTGTATTAGCACATTTGTGCACTCATTGACCAATTTTCAGACCTTGTTTTAATCCAGAAATCAATGGTACTGAGCAAAATGTCACAACGGAGGGTCTTCCTCACCAGGTTCTGTGTGGGTCAGCACCTATTGCGTTGATATTCTGGGCCTGAGTGTTGGCTCCACATGGTCCTGCATCCAGGGGCTGAGAGATGGCACCCAGTGCACGCAGGGGTGACTCACAAAACTGCCCTGATTCTCTCTGTCACCCAGAGTTGTGCAACTCTATAAAGAAGAGTCACCCAGCTGAGAATTATATCACATAAGAAGTACTGAGGGTCCCCGTGGCACAGATGCAGTGGGACCCACCGGGCCACCAGGCTACCTCAGCACTTTCCCATGTCAGCCACTGGGGGAGTCTCTGCTGGGGCAGCGGTGTCTGCAGGTCAAAGGAAAATCCAAGACTGTGCAGCGGAGCCCCAGGGTACCCAGCCAGGGGTCCCACGTCCTCCATGGGGGCCGCTGCGCTCATGGCTGTAACAACCTGCGGAGGAGCTCAGTGCCCGGCCATGGAGCTGCGAGGCCGTGGGTGTCCTCAAGCTGAGCTGCGGGAACAGCTGGGAGACGCCAGGGGAATCACAGGTACTGAGCTTCCCTCCGGTCTCGTATATTAAAACCAAAAGCAAGAGAAATGAGACACAGGTACAGGGCTGGATCCATATGGAGAATGCCTGGATGGTTTTTGCTGTCCTTCACAGTCCAACTCTGAAACTTCCTAAATATGGCACCAACATTCCAAAATTACCCCAGCCACTTTTCTCTTAAATCCTAGATTCTACTAAAGTGGGAGACAGCAAAGGATGTTTAATTATTACTAGTGAATTAAAATCGCCCTAAAAATGTTCATGTCCTAAACAATAGCAGCTCTGCAACACCCCAACCACCAGGCGTGGGTTGTGTGTACAGACTCTCACTGTGGGCACTTCAGGGGTGTCATTTACCCAGAGGCAGATGCTGAGATTCGGGAACAACTGGGTGATGCATAAGGGACAAGATAGGCGGGGAGATCACTCAGACAATGGGGCAGAGGCCTGATCTGAGTCTGGAACTCCCACGGCCTGTGTCCTGGCTCAGGGGCCTTTCCAAATGCCTCGGAGACCTGAAAGCCAAGCATTCGGGATTAATTCACTGAGACCTTCATTTCTCTAGGAGTCTGTGTGCACCTCCCGGCCATGATGAGCCCTTCAGGTTGTGGCTGCATCTGAGCGTCCCCTGCAGGGAAGGTAACTGCTTTGTGATCCTGATCCAGGTGTCTGAACTCACAGAATCTCACAGTTATCACTGCTAGCGGAACAGGTAGAGGTGAAGCTCAGAGAGAAATAAGTTCCTGGGTTTATATTAGTCTCAGGGATCTAGATGTCATGGTGTGAAAGTTTCATAATTAGATTTACCAACTGTGTTAGAAGAAACATCCTGGAAGAACCTATTGTTCACTGCAAGCATGAGGTGTGACCCAAGAGTCCTGGAACACTACAAGGACTGAACACCCTCCTCTCCTCTCAGAGACCTCCCTTCTTCCTGTTCAGTTTCTCAGACAACATGTGAGACTCAGAGTCCCCTGACCCCACTGAGACCTGATGCCAGTGTTGAGCAAAGGACAACAGGCCACTGTGAGCCCAAGTGTCCTGAGGTCAGTTTGGGAGATGCAAAGCTGCAGGCAGGGCCAGAGGTGGCAGGAGGGTGGAGAGAGGGTCCAGCAGGTCAGGACCTGGCCAACTAGGACTGTCCCAGAATGTAAGTCAGCTGGAGTCCAGGCACCTGCCCTCCTATGTGGTCCTGACTCACTGTTGGCATCATGGAGCACACTCAGCACACAGAGCATCCTGAAGCACAGACAAAGCGCACAAACATCAGGGCAGCTGTGCACAGAGCAAGACCTCAGATCCAGTGTCTTGCCTGGAGTGTGTTTCACACCAGCAGGGTGATCTGGACCTCTGGGGACTACAGCATTGTTCACACCTGTCAGTGAATAGGAGGAAAAGAGCTGGAACCTCACCTGCCCCCATTCTCTCGGCTCGAGCTGCAGACCTGGCAGGGTGACCTCGTCTCCTAAATGGACTGATCGTCTCCCACTGTCACCTCCTCCCTGCTTTGCTCTCCAACACTCCCTGACCCCTGAATCAGTTCCTCTTCTGTGCCTTGAAGCATACCTGACCCTGCCTTGTGGTTGTTACAACTCTGTGTCATTAATTGTATTCTCTGCCCACAGACCACCTGATCAGCCTAAAGTGATGGTGCACCTCAATCTCCCAGAGCCCAGCATGGGATCTATGGCCTGGTCACCTGTACACCTGCTCTTTCTGCCTCCGCATTCTCTACAAGAGACCTGCTGCAAAGCTCCATGTGGGCCAGAGGCCCTGCCCGCCCAGGGTAAGTTCTGTGGAACTGGAGGGTCGTCACTATGTCTTGAGGCAGGTTGGCCCTGGCCTCTCCGCATTTTCTGGTACCTCAGTAATAGAAGAGGTGAACATGCTGTTCATATCAACTCAACTCTCCAGACCCTCTTACTGAGTGGGGGAGGGGAGGCTAAGGTCCCAGGGAAACCCAGGGTGGAGGAGGTAGAGCTGGCAAAAAGCCAGTAATTTTCCTCACAGGGCTGGGTAGGGGATGAGGCACATAGGCTGGCCCAGAGCCAGCTGGTCCTGTTCTTGCAGGCACATTTACCTGTGGGCTAGGGGGCAAAGGAGTGTAGAAATGACACAAAAAATAGCAGCAACCAAGGCTGAAATGCAGTAGAGCAGAACTCAACTCAGAACCTCTCCTTCCCCAGGTACAGAGAGGGGATCCGGTCAGACTTCGACCCTCCCTCTGTTTCCTACTGCCCCTTGGGGTCAGTGGCTCTCACCTGACTAAACCCCTGTCACCACAGGCCACTGCCTGTGTCTGCACTGGGGACACTGGAGTCTGTCCTGTGTCCACATGGGTAATGCCCCCGGAAAAGCAGAACCTCCTGGTCAGGAGCTTCTGTGTCCAGGATCACCCTGCATCTCGGGTCCTGCTCACACAGAAGCGGGGCATATACCAAGGACCCAGAGAAGGGCTGGCATGAAAACAAGGGATCACTGCTTCTCTTGGAGGCAGCTCTGCCTGCTCCCCTCTTCCCTTTGCTTCCCTCCCAGAAGAGGGACTCTGTTCCTGGGAGGTGACTCCAGGGAACAGTCCCCTGGGGCTGAGGATGCTGGAGCCTGGTGGGGGGGTGTAAGGCTC
>NW_004567125.1:29011451-29012876 GCF_000260355.1 Condylura cristata | reverse complement strand
ACAGCTCAGGAGAATAACTGAGGTTGACTGGCCTGAGAGGGCCGTTGGTTTCCCTTGCCCTTCTCTGGGGCTCCAGCCTGCACACAGCTGCCATCAGTCATGGGAGCTGCACCAGGTCCTGAGTCTGACAAAGACCACAAAGGTGATGAAGGTTTATTCTCACTTGGAGAGGTAGTGAAGGAACCTTACCTTAGTTCCCCAGCACCCTCAGTTCTTAGCATATTCAGAACATTTATCAGGGCAGAGAGCTCCCCACTAGCCCCACTGACCCTGAGCCCAAGGGGAACAGAAAGACACCACAGGGCCCTGGGTCAGGAATTTCTCTCAACTTGATCACTCAAGTGGGAACATACCAGGGCTCACTGAGCTGGACTCTGACACAAGAACAGAGCTTCCCCTGTACTTATCAAGACAAATTGCTACTTCAGTATAGGTATAAAAATAAGTAAAGTCATAGATGAGAATACAGAAATACACATCAACCAGAAGAGAGCATTTCTTTTCCAGAGGGCACAGGTGTATTGTTCAACCTTTCAGTCTCTAAATATAAGGAAAACAGGCATAACAAATATTATGAAAAGAAATACACTTATTCTAATATAAAAATGGGTGCAGATATAGAGATTCATGGGGCTCGGGGTTACCTAGAAATCAGTGACTTGACACTCCATGAAATAATCATTTGCTTAATATATTTTAAAAAAATGCAGATCCACAAGCCACTGGTTGAGGAGGGGACCTATAATCAGTGTCCTTGCACCCCTTGAAGCAACCATTTGCTGAACAGATGCTTGGGTTTTGTCAAACAAGATATGGAATACACAGGAAGAGGAGGACTTGGTTTGCGTTTGAGAAGAGAATGAAACATCACAATGAGCCCCACAGTGATCCCCACCTCTTCCTGGAGGTCTCTGCCTCCCAGGTGCGGTAGCCTGTTTCCCCCAACGACAGCCTTCAGATAATCTTTGATGTTTCCCACTATTGCTAACCTTGAAGACAGAACAATATTGCTCATCAGTACATGTGCCAAAGCCAGGTTCTTTTACTAGACCTGAAAGTGTGTGTTTGAGGACCTCAAATCCACCCTGAAGCAGATTCAGCACCACCTGCACCTGCCTGGCAAGAAGGCGGCTTCCCTGCGCTGCTCCTCCAGCTCCCTCTCCAGCTCACGCGCCAGGACCTGTGGGGAGACAGACACGTCAGTCCGTCAGTCCGTCGGTCCTGGCCACCGCGCACAGAGGGGGAAAGGAGAACCAAGGAGGACGGACTCACCCAGTAGGTCTCAGCCCTCGTCTCCTGCTGGGCAACCTGAGAAGAGCAACATAGACAAAGCCCTGGGTTGAGCTCCCAGGGTGGCAAACATTGGTTTGTGGAGTGAGGATTGTTCGGGGAGAGGCAGGTTACCTGGTGTTGGTGGAAAATGTT
>NW_004567125.1:29008303-29009711 GCF_000260355.1 Condylura cristata | reverse complement strand
GGAATAGGCAGCCTTACAAAATACACTGCTGAGGGGAGCAGCAGGTGAGACAGGAGAGGTTTGCTGCACCATGTGGGTCAGCTCCCTGGCAGGGATCAAACTTGCACCAAAGCTGCTGCAGCCAGCTTCACAGTGCTGTGCTTTAACCCATCGCACCATCAGGGAGGGGCCAGATTGATACCTTTTCTCCACTGACTTTTAACATTAAGAGGATTCCTCATGTTTCAGGGATTGAATGAGCTGCACTCACTCATTTACCTGGGAACTGGACGTTTGGTAGATGATCCACTTTGGTTTTTAATATTGATAATGTGTTAAGCTGATTTTACCTCCTCCCTCGCAAATCCTTTTATGCTTGCTTTGGAGAAAAGTTGGACTCTTCACAGAAAGAGAAAAAATCAGTGTTTATTGAGAAAACTGCTTGAGATCTTCTGACCCTGTGCAACAAGTTCATTACTTAAGTTATGTGATCTCCATTAACGACACTGTCGAAATATTATTCCTACTCCAAGGTTGAGAATGCTAAGGTCAGAAGAGACCAGGAACTTGTGGAAGATCAAACAAGGAAGGGCAAAGGTCAGGTATTTTTGGACTCCCATATCTCTGTATTTTTGACTGAACCAGAGGTTGTCATATAGGGCCAAACTGAGGCCAGGAGGAGAGAAGTTTGGGCCGCTCGGTACATTCTCAGAACAGCTCTGTGGGTGTTGGACATCTCCTTCCTAAGGAAGAAGAATCAGGTTAAAATAAATGTTCAAGATATAATTGAGTTACATGTAGATGCTGTCATTAGTCTTGCACGTGATTTACTTGATAGTTTTAGAATAGATCTAATCCCAAACATGATTGCTACTTATAAGGGACTGCAGCTAAAGACAGCCTTTTCTCTATTTCCATATGACAGGATTAACTGTTGCCCCAACCAAAGGAAATTCCTGGACGTCTAGAAAAATTGATAAGGAAGGAAGGCCACGGTAGTGGCCTCAGTATTGTAGGATGAGACCCACCACCACCACCACCACCCCCACCGCCTTAAGTTGTTAAGGTTTAGGTTTGTCTCATCTGTATGAACGGGAAAGATCATACTAGCAGCAGTGAACAGTGCCCTCAAGATGTTGGTCTTAATGGTGATTGTTTTGGTATGTGTGTTTTTTCTGTTGACAAAAAAGCTCAATGAACTTGTGTTATTTTGTTATTAGATTAGAAGCATTATTCATATAGTTATAAAGATTAGATACTTCCATATCATGCTTAGCAATTCTCTTTCCAATGCTGAAGTACACACATCGAAGGTCTGAAATGATACTGATTATTTTTATCATTACAATAAACTAAAGATAAAGTTGATTATTTTTATCATTACAATAAACTAAAGATAATGTTTCTCTGGCCCTCCCTGGTGGCGCAG
>NW_004567125.1:29004707-29005623 GCF_000260355.1 Condylura cristata | reverse complement strand
TCCACGTATTTGTCTCATTCCCAATTGTCACTTTTCCTCAAATATTGTGTCTCAGATACTTGTGCCGAAGAGTACTACTCCTCAGGTACTTTTCCTCAAGGGCATCTCTTTTCCTCAGATACTGGTTCCCAAAGTGTCACTTTTCCTTATATTTTACATCTCAGATTCTTGCATTGAAAAGGACTGTTTAAGTTTTATTCCTAGACACCAGTGTTTTACTCACAGACTGGTTGACAAAGTGGCACTTTACCTCAGATTTTGCATCTCAGACATTTGTGCTTCAAGAGTACTTCTCAGGATTTACCCTCAAACACATATCTTTACCTTAGACCTTGCCAAAATGTCAGTTTTCCTTAGACTTTGTGTTGTAGACATTTGTGCCCCAAGATTATTTTTCCTCAAGTTATTCCCTCAAACGTATGTCTTTTCCGCAGACCATGGTTTCCAGAGTGTCACATTTCTTCAGATTTTGCATTGGAGCAATGATACTGATTATTTTTATCATTACAATAAACTAAAGAGAAAATTGAGTATAAGGATGTTTCTCTAGTTTAAAAAAAAAAAAAATGCCCCGGAGTCTTAGGCAGCTCTCCAGTTTGCTGTGACTCTGAAGTGGATGTCGTGCAGTGTTTGGCCCATCTTTGCTTCCAGGAATTTTATGGTTTCGTTCTTATGTCTAGGTCTTTAATTCACTTTGAGTTGATATTTGCATATGGTGCGAGGTGGTGATTTAGTTTCATTTTTTTGCATATAGCTTCCCAGTTTTCCCAGAACCATTTGATGAACAAACTTTCTTTGTCCCATTGCATTTTCTTTACTCATTTGTCAAAGATTACCTGCCCATAAGCCTGTGGGTTTATATCTGGGTTTTCTATTCTAATCCACTGGTCTGTATGTCTGTTCTTGTTCCAGTACC
>NW_004567125.1:28998262-29002672 GCF_000260355.1 Condylura cristata | reverse complement strand
ATCCTCGCCAACATTTTCTTCAACAATCATTTTAAGTTTGCTCTTGAAAGCTTAAAGCTGATGTTCTCTATTAATTCGTGTCCACTGTTTCCACTTCAGCATCCTGGTTTGGAAAAAAAGAGAGGTGAGACCCAGCCTCGCTCAGGGAATCTGCCTTTCTCAGAGCAGGCTAGAGGGCAAAGCCCCTCCCGCTCTGGCCTCACCATTTCCCCTGCAAACTTGGCCTGGTTTCATACCCAGCTCATTGCTTTTAAGTCATCACCACACACACGGGGAGCCTTCCTGTGCTCAGGCTGGTGTTTGAAAAGTTGAAGGCATTTTCTTTCAAAGTGGAAATGTGCATGTGAAATTTCCACCTTGAAATAAAGGGGGAATCCTGCCCAACTTGAAACTTCCATACACATTAGAGCCAGAAAGGGATCATATCCGTCCACCCCTCTGAGGGGAGCCTTATTCTGAGAGCCAGGATGTGTTATCCTGGATAAGCAGCCATCAAGACAGAGTGACAAGCCAGTGCTGTTCTAACATTCTAACATCAGGGCTGCCAGGCTCTGGCGTGCAGCCTTGCCTCCTACTGCAAACAAAGTTCCACCTTACTGCTGCTAAGATTTACTGAACCTATAAATGATGGGAAGTGTCCCATCCTCAGGGTATTATCTCCAGGAAGCAGTTTCCCATGGGCAGTATAAAGCTTCAGGGCATCAATTTCCTTCCCCATAACCCAGGACATGGCCAGCGTGGGCAGAAAAGAGAGTGCTGAGAATGCTTCCTCTGCTCTGCCGCCCTCAGACTGCTTGGCTCATGCTGACATAGATGAGCTATATAGATATTCACACAAAATAAAGACTCTGAGGAACAAGGACCAAGCCAATGCTAAACAGAGAAAAGTACAGTCACACCTTTTTAACCTCCCTAGCATTTCTACACCAAATGCTTTCTGCAGTGACTGCAATACTTATGGCTTTGTTGTGAGTTCCTGACTTGAAAGTGTGGTCAGACCACTTTTACTGCCTACAGAATACAGATTCACAGAGTGGGAAAGTTGATGTGGATATCGACTTTGTCTGCACTGCAGGCTTGGTGAGGAATAACACAATAGCTGAGTCTAAAATAAAGATCAGGAATTTTTTACACTGGCACATGGATTCGGGGATGCATATTTACTAGTTATCCCTAAGGAAAAAAAAAAAGAAAAAAGAAATAGTGGGCAGAACATGATACATTGAACTGAACTCAGAAAACCTAACACATCCCAGTCAGTCCAGGGGATGAGAGGGAAGGCCAGCCTGGGTGGGGGCTGGGGACCAGGCTGACTCCCTGCAGTCTGGCCCAGACACTGACCTGCACACACCCACTGAGGTCCTCTCTCTACCTGCATGGGCTTAGAAGGCAAACGAGGGAGACCGGGGTCTGCCAGCAAAGCTGAGCCCTGACACCTATAGGTTTCACTGGACCCAGGGGACATACTGGTTCAGAGCAAATATGCACAAGCAATACCCTGGCAGTCACAGGGCTTGTTCTCAGTGAAGAGTGAAGCTGAAGGTTGTATGAAAGAGAGGATGATGGCTGACCCCTCTGATAGCCTGTCACAAGAAAACTCCCTTCTTTCCACCATAGCAAACATTTTTTTGAAATAGGTTTGGCTCAGTACATGGCAGCAATAAACAAGGAGCTGACACAGGGTTAGACAGAACTAAGTGGTGGATTGGAAGCCTAGAGTCCAGTTAAAGAATCCAGATGGGGATAAATGCTGGAGGTTCCTCCTCTGCTCCATACTGCAGATAAGAATGAGAAGCAATCAGAATAGAAAGAAATATGCAGATTATGCCAAAAATGTAGGATGGACAGGAAAGATACTATACTGAAAGAATCCTATAAAAATAGAGTTGAGCCATTCTCAAAGAAATGCAGTGATGGCCTGATGGCCTCTGGCCCACACACATCCAGGCATCCTATCTGTAACCTTCACACACAAACATCTTACTTTTCAGTGGCCATTATTCCTGTGATGATTGTTATTTTCTTCTTTTGTAATGTTCTTTTGAACAATACTTTTTTAAATTTCTTTTCCTTAAAGAGGCACAGTCTTGTTTTAATTTACTTGTCATGTCTGCAAAGGAAAAAGTCCTGGAGTTCACATGAGCTGAGGGTCTGTGGAGAAGACAAACAGAGACCCCTGATGGCAGGATGCCATCCTTTCCCTCCCCCACACAAATGCCCTAGAAGACTTGGGGGTTTCCTTTCCACAGCCACACACCTTCCATGTACTGCCTCTGAGACCCTGGAACATTCTTTGTACCTGGGAACAACCTGCAACCTGTGAGGGAAAGACAGAGATAAGAAATAATGTTCATGATGGTACACCGTAACTGTGTGAAGCAGGAGGGATAGTGCTCTGACATGGTAAAACTGCAGAAAAATAAACCAGAAAAACAAACATACAAACATGGTACCATGTCAAGTACCGGTGAGAATAAGACTTGGATGCTGTGGAGGTTGAGAAGAAGTAGGGACAGCCA
The DNA here is from genome assembly GCF_000260355.1 of Condylura cristata. Taxonomy (NCBI): domain Eukaryota; kingdom Metazoa; phylum Chordata; class Mammalia; order Eulipotyphla; family Talpidae; genus Condylura; species Condylura cristata. Next base: position 29,000,153 of record NW_004567125.1, on the reverse strand, counting down.
CCAAGAATGGCAGGTGACGCCTGGACCAGTGCACTGCAGGAGGGAAGGACCCTCCCAGCACTGGGTGGTCAGTGAGCCAGTCACAGACTAAGGCTTCTGGTCACCTGAACAGCGCTGACTGCAAACCTGTCTGCAGTAAGCAAAGAAAGTGGAGCAGCCTGACTTTTTTGCACATGGAGCTTCCACAGTCTTCCCCTCCCACCCCCACCATTTGCTCACAACCCAGGGTCCATGTTCCCATAATTGCACTTCTGCAGGCTCCAATAAACTAGTGTTGGACAGATGATGGTGGCCAACTGAAAGTGAAGATGTGGACAGTGGAGAATGTTCCTTCAGAACAGGTTTCACTTCCTATGAAGCTGCTCCAGGGCACACTGCAAACGCCCTGTGCAGCATCAGGGGAGAGGCGGTGTCCAGCACACTGCATCTTCACCTCTCCTGTGTTCACTGGTTTTTTTCAAGTGAGATGGAGGCGCTGAAGGAACAATGGCCTCAAACTCTCCTAGTTTCTGAACTGAGAGCATCCTCAGCCATTAGTGCTGCAAAGTGCAGGTCAAAACTCAGCATCTGCTCAGCTCCCAGACACCACACTCCACTGTGTCACCCCTGGAGAGGTTGTGCCAAGAATCTCCACGTCCTCAAAAGCACATTACAGCAAAATCCGGAAGCTAAACTCTTACCGAGTTCTGATTTCTGACTTTTCTTTTCTTTTCTTGTTTTCTTTGACTGGAATGTAGCATGAGTACTTTACAGGATGTTTCTCACCTCTTCATTTCTTTCCTGAATTTTACTGACATTCTTCTCCAGTGGGATCACTGAGTCAGGGATTGACACTCATTGCTTGCAAGTCTGCCTTTAGAATGGAATCCAGGCAGCCAGCTGGGAGTTTTATTTAGTTCATCATCAGAGCACAGAATTCTCTCCTCCTTTGATAAGACTTTTTTGGACCCTATAACTACGCAATAAAGCAATCCAGGACTTCCCTGGTGGCCTAGGAGTTAAGACTTAGCATTGTCACCACTGTGACCCGAGTTTGATCCCAGACAGGGAGCTAAATCACATATGGCGCAGCAAACTTCTGTCTCACCCACTGCTCCCCTCAGCAGTGTATTTCAATGGATCTTCCTGCTCTGCTCCCCATTCTGTCTCAAGTGAATCAGTCACCCGCTTCTCAGTTCTTTGCAAAAACTGATAAAATTAAAAAATATATAGGCAGCAAATTATTTCACAGACAAATCTGCCTTCTGGAGTATAATTCTTTTTCCAAGAACTGGATATAAGATTATGCACTTATTTAGTTTTCTTTAATGTGAAACATCTATGAATTAGAATCACAGTGGGAAAGAAGAGACATGACAGTGACTCCCTGCCAGAGGGAGGGGTGTTAAAGTGAAGTCACCACAGAGAATGGGAAGCCCAAATGTATTCCTGAGACCCACTGCTCAGGTTTCTTGTCAGTTCTCAGTTGTCACTTCTTATCTGTTTGATGGTATCCAGGATCTTCTGCAAATTGACTGAAAAAGACACTACAACATCTGAGATGAGGGGGATGGCCTCTCAAAGTCACCTCAGCGTGGGTCTCAGAGGCAGAGACACGTGACCTGGCACTGAGACTGTCGTGACCTTTTACCTTTACTGAAGCTACACAAGTTAGTTGGTGGCACATTATGTCTTAGCAACACTTTCTTGTTGAGATCCCCTTTTAACTTTTTTTCAAAGATGAATCAAAAAAAAACTTTCTCTAATAAATTTTCACTCATTACAAATTACACTGTTATAAAATTCAGTGATTACCAATAGCTACATCATCTCAAAGGACAAAACTTAAAATGGAAACTGTATACACAAGTCCCTGTCTGTACACTTTCTGCTGAAATTAGCAGTTCCACAC
>NW_004567125.1:28995794-28997682 GCF_000260355.1 Condylura cristata | reverse complement strand
TCTGGTCTCTTATCTCACTCAGAAGTGAAAAATTTCAATGATAGCCTCCATTTGTATTCATCAAACTACAGCTATCAAAATATATGAAGAAAACACAGAGAATTGGTAGGAGAAAGTGCTTAGTCCATGGATAGAGCTGAGAAATGCAAAACCATCTCCCAGGCCAGGGCAAAGCCAGCACATAGAAACCCACGAGGGAGCAGCTGACCTGAGCGCAGTCACCTCAGGGGAACCTACATTAAGTACAGATCAGGTCTGTGATAATAGCAAGTCAGGGCTCCCAGCCACTGGGACATTCAGTAACATGGACTCTATGCAGGACTACACAACCCTTCTTCACATACGCAACACAGGGCAGCAAATTGCACTCAGACCACAATGGATTTAAATAAATCAGGAGAGAGAACAGGAAAACTGATGACAACTTGCATGAAATACTACGAAGAATATAGAAGTGAAAGGAGCCATCACCAGGGAAGTTTTATAATATGTTGATCTAAATTATAATGAAAGAACACATAAAAGTTTTGGGTGCTGAATAACATATGTTTAGAGAAAATTTATAGCTGTGAATGGAAATTTCCACTGACAATGTACACTCCTCTTATTTTCTTCTTATACTAGTATGTCTTCTTATATTCTTTTTTTATTTAAAGATTTTTATTTATTTATACATACAGAGCTGGAGTGCAGGTCAGAGATGCAGGGGTGGTAAGGGGACTCACCAGAGACAGAGTGGGGAGCAGAATAGGCAGATCGACGAAGTACACTGCTGAGAGGAGCAGCGGGCAAGAGGAGAGGTCTGCCACTCAGTGTGGATCACCTCTGGCGCTGGGGATCAAACTTGTACTGAAGTGGCTATGGTTAGTTTGCAGTGCTGCACTGTACCTGTTGAGCCACCAGGGAGGGCCATCTTAGTATTTTCTTATCAGTAAACTTATAATGATCATAGGGGTACTCACAGTGAGGATGGATTTCATGAACAATACACCGTGTCCCACAGAGGCAGTGATGACAAGTAATTTTATCAGAATCGCAAATCTGGCTGCCAAGTGGCAAATAGCAGCCAGGTCAAGCTGAAATAAGAGAGAATGAGGAGTCTTCACGACATTTACAACATACCCACTAAATAATAGTATGCATAGAAACACTAAATCAGCTTCCAGAAGTTAACTTTACCCAAACATCCCCTCAGTGAGTAGCAAGAGGAAGCACATTCAAAGGACCAGGAAATCATCAGTGGGGCAGTGTGGGTTGGGTGTGGAGGATGGTCAGAGTGACAGTTGTGTTTATTACATTCATGAGCAGATGATGTCATTATACATACACACCTGTACTCATGACAAAGGAGAAGACAAAAATTATGCCCCACTTAAGTTCCAGAAAGAAACCATTTGAACATATTATCAGGTATCCTATTGTGCTAACAGACACATTTAAATGTGTTTAAATATTTAACAGAATTTATGAAATTTCAAAAACAATGAAGTAGACAGTTCACCTAATGAGAAACCTACACCTGTTTTATATATCCATGAAGTGCCTGAGTAAACTCCATAGACTCCAACTGGAGTATTTGGGCACACTCTGGAAGAATGGGAAAAAGAATTACAATGGGTGCTAAAGGTAGCAATGAGAAACTATACAAAAGATATATATGTTCATAAATAAAAACTGAGCAAGAGCAATAGCTTTTATTAAAAATACTAGGACTAATCATCTTACAAAAAGTAATGACAGCTAATTTTTTGACACTTTTCTAAAATCCCGATTGTCTTGCAATGTTTAATTGGAAATCACAGCACAAAATGTCATATTTCTAAAGCTCACAAAGATTTACATGAAATTGTCTACTTTGTAACTAAAGCTATGAGAATTGCAGTTAGCT
>NW_004567125.1:28962726-28994167 GCF_000260355.1 Condylura cristata | reverse complement strand
CTCAGGAGGCCTGAGCTGCCCGCAGGCCCCAGGAACGCTGTAATTTAACCCCTGGGTGAAAGAGCCCAAAGCAAAGGGGAAGCCGACACTTCTGGCCTCTACTTACTTTCATGGTGGCGTGCAAGGGGCCCTCCAGCAGGAGGAACCAGAAGAGCAGCCGCAGCACCCCCATGGCCTGACCTCTCAAGGGCTTTGAGGTGGACACCAAGCAGCTGGGTGGAGGAGAGGGAATGGGCTAGCAGGGAGGAGGGGAGGAGGGGACAGGGCAGGGTTGGGGTGTGGGAGGAGGCTGAGGGGGTAGGCAGTGAGGGAGTATTGGAGACTGGGGAGGAGTAGAAAGGGGTTGTGGAAGTTGGAAGGGTCAAATTCTAGGCTGGAATGAGGAGGATTAAGTTCACAGATCTCAGCAGTCAGCAGGTAGGGGTCAGCAGGACACCAGCGAGCCAGTGGGCGAGGCAGGAACAGGCCGAGGGGACAGGCTCTGTCTTCCTCTGAGTCTGCTCCGGTTTGGTCCCACCTCGGCAGCGCGGATGCTTTATACCCTCTCTCGACCTATCAGTGCCTGTGTCCCTGCCGCATCACAGAGACACCTGAGTGACCTCACGTGGAACATGCCCCTCCCTCACCCGTGTGCCAAGTGACAGTTTCTCTCTGAAGCCCTGTTAGATATTGGTTCTGGTTCTTCCAATCCAGGAACTGTGTCCCCTACCCCTGAGCATCTCCGTCTTCCTTTCCTAATAGCAGTGACTAAAAACTGTGCAAATGTGGCAGAAATATTGAAAGATCCAAATATATAAGCAGAATGTTGGATGTTCATTCCCTCTCTCATCTTACTCAGTTTGCCACATGAAATGTGTGGTTACCACACTTGTCTGTGTTGACCTCTGCATGATACCTTGGGTTTTACTGCAGGAGCCTAAATAGTGGGAGATACAAATGGACTCTTAGTTGCATCCAGGATCTCAGGAGCTTATCCTGTTCGATGACCTCTGGGCTAGGGGATGATTCCCATGGAGCTTAGCATCAGCAAGTGTGGTGGTAATGGGGACCCATCCCCATGGGTCGGCTCCAGGGCCCCAGGTGAACTCACAGCCCCCTGTGCTCAGTAGCCCAGGCCTGAGCTCAGTTGCCTAAGGTGCTTGATCTGCAGGACTCACACCCAGCGCCCAGCTCAGGCAGCCCCTGAAGCTTCACCTCCTAGTTGTATACCCCACCCCTCTTACTGTCATATAAGGTGTCATTCACAAAGTGTTCTTCCACTCATGCTCTATCCTGGCTTCAATAGATAAAGTGAGAAGGGGAAGCTGAGCAGGCTGCTCAGTCACACTGAGAGCTGTTGCTGCTCATAGAACCAGGGGCAACAGTCCTGTTTATTAAGCAGTGTGAACCCAGGGGTTGGGGTGATTGGTTGGTGGGTCCTCACTCACCTGGTCAGGGCTGCGGGATGTGACCCAAAAGCAGACACAAAGGGAGAAGCACCCATGACAGGATTCATCACCATTGGGAGAAAAGTCAGAGCAGAGAAATTTATATGCATGAAAGAGACCAGAAATCATGTCTTCTCAGGGACCAAAGTCAAAAATTAAGCCACATGTGATAAACTCAGGGCTTCTCCACAGACATTGCCTCCTCACTAGAGGTTTAAATGCTCAAACCACAGCATTTAAAGCTAAGAGCATCCCTCTTTACTTCTCTAAGAGGGATGTGGTGGGACAAGAAGGTGGCTCTGTACTGTGATGGGGTGCTGAAGGGCTGTAAATGAGGCAAGGGAGAGAAAGTGGCCGTGGCCAGCCTGGCCCAGGGAAGAGAGGGCCTGGGGCGAGAGGGGTCTTTTTGTGAGGACCATGAGCATCACAAAACTCCAGGACAGTGCTCAGAGGTGCCCAGGCCCACGCCTAAAGGATTAAGATTACCTGTCAGATCCTCTGCTAAAGAGAAGACTAGTGGCATTTTCTGGGTTTCCAAGTGCCAACAAAGGTATAGCTAGGCCCCACCATTTCCCAGGTGTACATCTTCGTATTTTCATATAACAAATTGGGTTTGTTTCTTTTACACACTGTGTGAAACATGTTAACACTTTTAGAATGAGTCCCAGCCATCTGTCCATGAGTAGGCTGATTATGATAGAAAAGAAACATATGATGTGTTTACACTCAATACAGCAAATAGGATATGCTTCTTTTTTTGTTTTTAAAGAGTTTTAAATTAATTTATGCATATAATAACTGGGGTACAGGACAGAGGTGTGGGGAAATTCACCAGAGAGAAAATGGGGACCAGAACAGGTGGATCTACTGAAATAACACTGCTGAGGGGAGCAGCAGACAAGAAATGAGAGGTCTGCTGTGCCATGCAGGTCTGCTCCCTGGCTGGGGATGGAACTCCTGCAGTAGTGGCTGTGGAGAGCTTCATAGTGCTAAGACTTAAACCCTTGAGCCACTAGGGATGCCAAATATGTATGTTTCTAACCTATTTTGTTTTTTAAAAGGTCACACAGACTTTGTGTATAAAAGTATTCACTGCAGTGATGTATACAAAAAATTAGAAACCAAATTTCCTTCTATAGGGGTAGTAAAGAATTTATGGTGGCTTCAGATACTGGAAAATGATGTAGCTGTAATTTTTTTTCCTGCTGTAGAGGAGGGGTGCATTTTATTGCTGCCTGTGTTTCTTCTCTGAGAGTAGAGCCTCTGTGCTTGGTTCTGCCTTTTGGGATCTTCTGGATCACACCCTTTTCCATGAAAAATGCCCCTGTTTGAAGCCCATCACTTTTCTCAGCCTATTCCTGTCTGTGGGAGCTGAGTAACCCAGAGGTCTGTTTTCATTTTGAACAGCCTCTACTCCTTTTGGTTAGAACTGCTCTAATCTTTAAAAACAAGCAAACAAAAATGTTAGATGTTTCTGGTTTATGAGATGTTAACAGATTTCATCAGGCTGTTTTATCTCTAAGGCAGTTCCCTTTAAACTCTGGCTAAGAATCATGAAGTTTATAATTCTTGAAAGCCTTTCTGCCTACCAGGAAGGATCTTTGAGGGTCCTTAAGAGTCTTGGTAGGGTTAGCTTTTTGGAGCTTTTAAAGATACTGCACCCAACACAACAATAGTGAAGGAAACGATAAGCAGATGGGACTACATCAAGTTAAAGAGCTTCTGTACAGTAAAAGTGACATTACAAAAAAACAGACATCCCACTGATTGGGAAAAGATTTTCTCACACAAAACTAACGATAAATGATTGATCACAAAGATATACAAAGAACTGATGAAACTCAATAAACATAAATTTAAAAACCTCATCAGAAAATGGGCAGAAGAGCTAAAAAGACACTTTTCCAAAGAGGAAATGCAGATGGTCAACAAGCATATGAAAAATGCTCGGAGATGCAAATTAAAACCACAATGAGATACTATCGCACACCAGTGAGAATGGCATATCTTAGAACAACTAGTAACAACAAATGTTGGCGAGGATGTGGAGAAAAAGGAACTCTCCTGCACTGCTGGCGAGAAATGCAAACTAGTACAACCACTATGGAAAACTGTTTGGAGGTTTCTCAAACTGCTAAAAATGGAGCTTCCAGATGACCCAGAATCCCTCTCCTGGGTATCTACCCAAAAGATACACAAACACTGATTCAAAAAAGACACCTGCACCACAATATTTATTGCTGCTTTATTTACAAACAGAAAGACATGGACTCAACCCAAATATGAGTAGCTCTACCAAATTAATTGAACCTGAGGAGCACTGGGGACACTCTGATTTATGAGAGCAAGTGTGGTCAGGGCACAGGTAGTAGCAACCTGGACTTCTGGCTAGCACATAAGTCTGAGATGGGGTGGGGGAGCCATAGGAATTTCAGATCCCTAATGGTTGGTTTGGGGGCACAGGTAAGAGCCTGGATGGTGATGGTGTCTTGGGAGAAGTCATCCATCTACCGTCTCTAGGTAGATAGTGGCAGAACTGAGCAGAATTCACTTGGATTCCTGCACATCCTGCTGGTAAAAGAGAATTGCTTCTTGGTGTGGGGAAACCTCCCCCATAGGCTTCTACTGTAAATGTATCCATGAGCCTTACATGTTTCCTACCAACAGCCCATCTCTTCCATTTTATGTAACATCTTTCTCTTTTGCTCTATGGGTTTTCTGCATTAGAGTCTTTTTCCCTAATACTGTGCCTGGAGGACTCTAAACCTCTTGGTTTCTTTAAGACTGAAGGCATTCAGGTTTAGAGGTGACATGAGGGTCCATGAGGAGAGGGAGTTTGGAGAAAGCTCTGTGGTGCCTACTGAAGGACCTGGACTTGTCCATCTTCAGCAAAGACATCTGATGTGCTGTGCTTGCATCTTAACAGAACCCAACAGCCTATATATCCTTTCCTTGCCCTGTTCTTTTCCCTAGCTAGATTCTTACATTCATATGTATTAGAAGTTCTTTGTCTGGGAGATTAAACCTCCCCCAAGTGTGCCCTACACAACTGGAGAAAGAACAGTGTGTGAAGACTAGACACATGACCCTGAGATCTTATCTGTCAGTGCACCCTTGACTATGCAGTGTAAATAGTGCTGCCATGAGGAGGTGCCTCTCTTTATGTATGAATCATTTGTTAAGTGTTTTGCATCTTTTGGGTAAATGCCTTGGACAGGTTCCTGTGTGGTGCCTACACTTTCATGTGGAAACATACAGAAATGATGGCAGTGAAAACACTGACTGGGAATCACCTCCAGGTTACCAGCAGACTCAGTCTCAGGGCTGTGGACACAACCCTACATATATATTAATAAGAAAGTACACACAGGTACATACCTGTGGGCCCCCAAATGCAGCCATAAGGGCAGACCCTCACCCACTGTGAAAAGATACATGTGTGTACGTACACACAACTGGCATAGATAACAACTGGAAAGGTACCAGACCCAGAATGCAGACCTAAAGAGGAACACAAATATGTACAGGTAAACTCAGGTATATACCAAATGACAATATATTCATGTTCATACCCATAATCAAGACACACAGAGATAGAAGACACAGCTACTTTCACCAGAACACACGTACACCCAAACACAAACAGATACCACTCTCACACACACAACAGATCTGCACAACAGACACACACTCACCAGGACACACAAATGCACAGGTGCAGACAGACCTACACCATGAAGAACACAGATGCCCAGAGGTGGCTGCATTACTGTTAACTCCTGTCCACCACTGAGAGATGTAGAAACTACACTCATAGATAGTTCCATTCCTGCGGATTTCCATAAGCACAGCATGTACAGGTTCCCAAATCCTGCAGCCACAGGACCTCAGACAACCTTGTCTCTCCATGGGGGGGTCACTCCAGGCAGATCCTGTTATCCCACTTAGGGTCTGGTCTGGCTTCCACCCCTTCTCTACCTGGTGTCTCCTGGAACTGAGAAGCAGTGAGATGCAACCTCTGAGCCACTGGGTGGTGCTCATGGCCAACTTGAGTGTAGAACGTGGAGCTTTTCAGGCCCTACCCCTGAGTGTGGGCCAATGAGGAAAGTGGCTGAGCTGAGCTTTGGCTTTACACATCTTGGGTATTTGGCAATTAAGAATCTCAAATTGGGGCAGTTATGCTGCTGGCAGTTTGAAGAAGTTAAACTGCTGCAGTTTCAGCATTTAAACTCTAATGAGAAGGGAATGTCTGTGGAGAAACCACAAGCTCATCACATGTGGCTTCCATTTTGATCTAGGTCTCTGTTCAAGTGACTTGATTTGGGGAAGGACATGATTTCTGGCTGCCAGCCTGCCGGTTAATTCTCTCCACTCTACTTTTTTCCCCTGGGTTTAAGAACCCTGCCATGGGTCCTTTTCTACGTGTATCTGGTTTTGGTTCATGCCCTGCAGCCTTCAACTGACTGGTGACGACACACCAACTGGCCCACCCTAGCCCTGGGATTCACACTGCTTCATAAATAGGATACCCCCACCCCCATCCCCCATCCCTGGGCTCTGTGAGTAGCAACAGCTCTCAGTGTGATTGAGGAACTTGCTCAGTTTCCCCTTTCTCACTTTCACTGCTAAAGACATGATTGAACATGAATGACAGAACAGTTTGTGATTGATACATTTATATGACAGTAGGAGGGGGTGGGGTTTGCAACAAGGAAGTGAAGCTTCAGGGGCTGTCTAGGCAGGGAGCTGTGTGTGAGTCCTACAGATCAAGCACCTTAGGCAACTGAACTCAGACCAGGCCCTACTTAGCAAAGGGGAATTGTGAATTCACCTGGGTCCCTGGGTCAACAACCATGGAGATGGGTGTCCCCTCCTAGCATTCAGGTGCTACTAAACATGCTAAGTATCATCCAGCCCGAGAGTTCACTGAACCTGTCCAGTTCAGTGCTATTGAGGCCCTGGGTGGGAATGAGAGTCCATTTTTATTTCATCCCATTTAGGATCGTGGTGTAAAACCCAAGGTCAGGGTCAAAAGTGACACGTGGCGTAACCACACATTTCAGGTGGTAAAATATCTGAGAGAGTCTAACATTCTGCTTGTATATTTGGTTCTTTGAGCTCTTCTGCCACATTTGCACAGTTTTCAGTCACTGCTATTAGAAAAGGAAGATGCAGGCGCCCAGGAGTAAGGGACACATGTCCTTGATTGGAAGAACCAGAACCAATATCTAATAAGGCTCCTGAGAGAAACAGTTGGCACACAGGTGGGGGAGGGGCATGCTCCACGTGAGGTCAATTGGGTGTCTCTGTGATGCGGCAGGGACACAGGCACTGATTGGTCGAGAGAGGGTATAAAGCATCCGCGTTGCCGAGGTGGGACCAAACCGGAGCAGACTCAGAGGAAGACAGAGCCTGTCCCCTCGGCCTGTTCCTGCCTCGCCCACTGGCTCGCTGGTGTCCTGCTGACCTACCACCTGCTGACCTGTGAACTTGAACACTCCTCATTCTGATCTAGAATTTGACCCTGCTACCTTCTCTGACACCCTTCTTCCAAAAATCCCAGGTGCCCAATACTCCCTTGCTGCCTAACCCCTCTCCTCAGACCCCGAATCTACCTTTTCTCCTTCCCTCCCCTCCTCCTAATCCACTGCCCTTCTCCACCAGCTGCTTGTTGTCCAAGTCAAAGCCCTCGAGAGGTCATGTTGTTACAGGTCAACCCAGTGTGAACTGGGCTGCCTGTCTGTGGGTCCTCCCCCCCCCCCCGCACCCCCAGCGCTTAAAAGTTAGTTGTACTGCAGGCACACAGTAATGGGTTTATTTACAAAAAGGGTAATGAGTTTATTTACAAAAATGGGAAAGGAAAAGGAACAACCCAGGGAAAGAGAGAGTCAGAGATACAAGGTAACTAGAATATCTTACCAGCTCAGGTGACTTTGAACTCTAGTAACAAACTAAGGGATAGCCCCCACTCACATGGTCTGAGAGAGCCAGTTGCTCCAGAGAGTGAGAGCCATTGTCTCACCTCCCCCAGAGGCATTGAAAATAGCTCCCTATTTATCCCCCAAAGTCCCAGAATGCCTGCTTAGCTCCACCCTTGAGTCTTCGCAGTTCTCTCCTTATTAATGCTGGGAGTAGTTTCCAATCACTGGAGTAGGGGTTGGAGTCCAGAAAGCTGGAGTAGGGGGTGGAGTCCACAAAACTCTGCAGAGTTCCTTTAAGACATCCTTCCCTTTAACAATTACTCCTTTTGATTTCATACCACCATATCTATGGTGACACAGATCACAGGGTATAGTTTAAGAGACAGTCTTTATAAGGTTTCCAGTCTTTGTAAGGTTTTCAGCGTATGCAAAAGAAACAGCAGTCACCAGCAATGTTCATGAATGCCCAGTATATGTTCATTACTGGAAAATAGTCCATCATTCTAAGTCAAAGGAAAAAAACTTCCAATAAACAGATATATATATAATATATATAACAGGAACAAGCAAAAATCTTTAAAAACTGGTTTAGCTTTATAAAAACAAGTTTTCTCAACCAACCTTGATTCCCAATGTAATTGAACAATGTACAACCTATTTACAAATCCAAGATATCATTTAATCATTTTTCTATTTTTTTGCATAAAATCACAGGGTAGACTAACCAAACAGTAATTTTTAGTTGGCCTTGTTGGAACACCCATATAGTATCAGAGCGAACCATTGATGTCCAGTCGATGTAGGCTTTAGGAACAATGTCAGTCTTAGCAGATTCAACCTGGGGTCACCTCTTCTCGAGGTTACCAGAGCTCAGTATTTTTCACAGGTTGTCCAGTCCTGCCAATGGAGGCAAGCTTCCTCACCTTCCTTGGAGGTCTCTGGAACCCTACAAACAAAGCAGCAGATGCTCATCTTCTTGGTTCAGCTCTGTTTGAAGTTCCTGGAGAATGCCAAGCAAAGCCACTGAAGTACATTGCTAATTTCTTTAGTTTAAGCAGACAAAATTCCCTATTGAAGTTATGCAAAACAGACTCACGAGTAGTAAAAATTACTACTACAATTTTTATATTGTGTTGTCATCAAGGGGAGAGAAGAAATGGAAACAAAAATTAGCTCTGTTGAAAAAAATTAGAACATTATTGTAGATTCCAGTCATTCAAAGCAAGGAAATTGGCTTTGAATCAAACAAACAAAAATGTCGGTAGTATTTCAAACAAAACTTAGTAAAGTCAGTCTATTTGGTTCTTTGTGGGAAATATTTTCCCAGTATCAAAAGTTCAATCAATTAGAATCTGTTGAGAGCTGTTACTGGAAACAAGAAAAGATTTTTTTTTTCTTTTCTTCAGAAACAATTTCTGCAAATACCAGACTATTGAATATCGTATGGCAAGGCAAAAATCAACATTCACAATATACATACATTTCAAATATATATATCAAAAAATATGTTATTTTTTTTACATGTTTTAGAAAATCAAGGTTAACAGTTGTATTCATGTCAAAGGTATACCTTATTCCAAGTGACAATGCTTCCTTTCCAGTTTTACTTTACTATGTATGCCAAATTAGACAAATTGATCTGAATGCTTTCCCCAGGGGGAAAAGGAGAAATTTTGTGGAGTGTCTCAGGAGCTCTACTGTGGTTCCACAAAACTTCCTTCAATGAATCAAATGACAAACTACCAAATTGTATTTCAATTTAGAATTCTGGGAAGCTTTGTCACAAATATGGAGAAGAAAAAAAATAGCAGCAATGTCAATCTCAATTCCGTGAAAGCTCTAGTTCAGTTCTGTAAGACAATGTTGACAGTCAAATCATAGCCTTTTAATTTTTCTATTTTCCTTATTTTGTAACTAGAGACTCTTCTTTTTTTTAAAAACCTTAGTTATTCCAAACTTCCACTTTCCTGAAATTATCAACCCAAAAGAAAATATATTTCTATATATATACCACTACAGCCTTTTTAAAAGCAAATTGGTTGCCATGCAGATTACAATTTCATTTGTTTGCCTACAATATCTATAGCACCATGCAAACCAATTTAGAACACCTCGAGGCCAAGACAATTAAACACAAGTAAAAGACATACAGACATTCAACATATAGACACAGACAGTATTCTTAGTTAAGCCACGTGAAATCATAAGTAACTATAGTTTTACTCATATAGGCCAAAATGATTAAAAAACAAACAAAAAGAAATAGAAGAAAAAAATTTCCACGGAAATATCAAGAACAAGACTGAAGGCCTTATTTGTGTAGCAAAATCAAATTATTAAAAAAAATACTGCTAGCATAATGGCACGATGTCATTGTAATATTTATGAATGTTTCAAAAAAAAAAAAAGTCTGGTTAGAGCATGTTTGTCATCTCAGGGTTTCTTCAGAAAGTGTATGTTGAAGTGCACTGCTACATTGCTGGAAAAGAAAAAAGTTTCTACCATTTTTTTTCTTTTTTCCCAAATAAATACCCCCTATCTTCAATACGTTCACAAGAGGGGTATTTTAATGGGCCCTTTTAGATCTAGTGGAGCCTCTGGGCTCCCCTCTTCTTCATCTGAATCTCTGCTGTATGCTATCATCTCCTTTCCTCAGTAGTCGTCTCTTGTATCCTGTTTGTATTCCTTCCTCTCTGCATCTGAGTCTCTGCTCTGAGCCATCCTTTGTCTCCATTCCTCCTTCCTAGGTCTGGATCCCGTGTACTCTGTGTTCTCTCCTATAACTGCCACGTGAATCATAGTGATATGCCACTGACCTTTTGAATCCAGTCATTATAATGTCTCCTGTTGGCCCGTAATCTGGGATATTCATACTTCCAATGTCCCTTGTAATTGTAGTAAGTACACTGATTCCTTCCTAGAGGCTCACGTCTCATGGGTCCACCTGTCATTCTGTTATTGTTACCCAGAAACTCTGTTCTATGTTGCCTCTGTACAAAACAGTCACAGGTTTAGGTCTCCTTTCCTCTCTGTTATTATACACTCTAAATGCCAGGTCTAATAACTGGGATGGACTCATCTCGGTAACGCCACCCACCTTTGCTAACTTTCTCCTGATGTCTGGGGCACTACGTGTAATGAACACCATGGTGATCAGACTAGTATTTTCTGTGTCTGGCATATGTTTGGATAATTTGTCAAGCAACTCAGATGGATCCTCATTAGCCCTTTGTTCAAGCTGCAGAATTTTATTAAAATTCGTTTGTTTGGGAATTCCCTGCTGCAGCCCTACCAATAAATATTTTTTATAGAGCTCCAATATATCCATGTCCCCTTCATTGGGGCCCCAGTTGGGATCTGACATCAGGATACCCACATCTGGTTCTGGAGATTCTACAGGCGATCAGCTTCCTCCATGGCTTTCTTAAAAACCATCCTTTGCTTTTCCACGATCAATAAAGTTTGCAACATTGACTGGATATCTGCCCAATTAGGACAGTGAGAGAGAAAGATAGAGGCAAACAAGTTCGTCACTCTCTTAGGATCCTGCATAAGAAGGAACAGAGCTCCTCCAATTTAGAAAGTCTGCTGTACTATAAGGATGATGTGACCAAAAGTACCCAGCTGGCTGACCTTGTGCATTTAAACCACCCACTGCCATACATCAAAGAGGGAACTGCCCTGCTTCAAGGCAACTGTTGTTTCAAAAAGGGTGCCCTGTCTAGTATGGGAAGGAGAAGTCATGTTAGTTCCTTCTCCAGAGGGTAATGAAGGCTGTGAAGCCTCAGGAGTTTACACAGGTAACTTAGGAGTTTGTACAGGAGGGCCATTGCTATGCAGGGAACAATTCTTTTCATCTTCGTGTGGAACTGCCAATTTCAGCAGGAAGTGGATAGACAGGGACATGTGTATATATAGATTTCCATTTTAAGTTTTATCCCTGAGATGATGTAAATCTCTGTAATCACTGAATTTTATAACTGTAATTTGTGATGAGTGAAAATTTAGTAGTGAATTTCTTTTGTATTCATCATTTTTAAAAAGTTAAATGACGATGTCATCAAGAAAGTGTTACTTAGGTATAAAGTGCCATTAACTAAACATATTTAGCTTCAATAAAGGTAAAAGGTCTTGACAGTCTCAGTGCCAGATCACATGTCTCTGTCTCTGAGACCCGGGCTGAGCTGACTTAGAGAGGTCAACCCCCTCATCTCAGATGTTGTATCTTTTTCAGTCAACTTGCAGAAGATCCTGGATACCTTCAAACAGGTAAGAAGTAACAACAAAGAACTGACAGGAAAACTGAGCAGTGGGTCTCAGAATGCCCTTGGGCTTTCCATTCTCTGTGATGAGTTCACTTTCACTCACCTCCCTCTGGCAGGGAGTCACTTTCATGTCTCTTCTTTAACCTGTGATTCTAATTCGTTTTTTCCATAGACATTTCACATAGAAACAAACTGGATGAGTGAACAGTCTTAACTCCAGTACAAGCACAAGGAATCACAATCCAGAAGGCAGGTTTGTCTGTGGCTATCATTATTTTGAAATTTGAATTACTTTGTTGCATTTTTTTATCGATTACTGCATAGAAGAATTGAGGTATAGGCCAGGGGTGCAGTGGGTGACAGGATTCACCAGAGACAGAGTGGGGATCAGAACAGTCAGCCTCACTCATACACACTGCTTAGGAGAGCAAGGGAGAGTGCTACTGTGCCATATGTGATTTAACTCTCTGGCTGGGATCAACCTCAGGTCATAGTGGCACAGCTCTGAGATATAAACCCTGGCTACAAGAAGGTCCTGTGTTCTTTTTTTGCATATTTGTATATAACAGTGACTCCAAAGAAGTCTTCTTCTAAACAGGAAAGAACCCCAATGCTCTCTGATAATGAACTCAATCTTCCAGTAAAACTCCCCCGCTGGCTGCCTGGATTCCACTCTAAAGGCAGAGCTGCAAGCAATGAGTGACAATTACTGATTCAATGAGCCCTCCTGGGGAGAATGTCAGCAAAATTCAGGGAAGGAATGAAGAGGTGAGAGCATCAGGTAAAGTACTCATGCTAGATTGCAGTCAAAGGGGGGTAAAAAAAGATAAAATGTCAGAAATCAGAACTTGGTAAGAGTTTAGCTTCAAGGTTTTGTTGTGATGTGCTTTTGAGTTCTTGGACTCTGGGAGATTCCTGAACCAGCCACTCTTGGGGTCACACAGTGCAGTGTGGTGCCTGGAGCTGAGCAGCTGCTGACTGTTGTGGGCACTTTCCAGCACTACTGGCAGGAGGAAGCTCAAGTTCCGAGACTATCGGGATGTTATTTTCCCAATGTGGCCAGTATTCCTCAGCGCCTCCTCCTAACATGAGAAACACCCAGAGAACGCAGGAGAGGTGAAGATGCAGCGTGTTGGACACCGCCTCTCCCGCTGAAGCTGCACAGGGGGTTTGCTGTGTGCCCTGGAGCAGCTTCATATAGGAAGCGAAAGTTGTTCTGGGGAGACATTCCCAGCTGTCCACATCCTCGCTCGCAGCTTGCCATCACCATCTGTACAACACTAGCTAATTGGAGGCTGCGGGATGGCAGTGTGGGGAACACGGACCCTGGGTTGTGAGCAGAGGGGGCCTGTGGAGCTCCCATGTGTAGCATGGAGCAAAGTCAGGCTGTTCCACTCTGCTTACAGCAGTTCAGGTGACCAGAAGGCTCAGTCTGTGACTGGCTCACTGTCCACCCTGTGCTGGGAGGGTCCTTCTCTCCTGGCAGAGCACTGGTCCAGGCGTCACCCACCATCCTGGTGCCTTCAACTCCTCTTCAACTTCCACAGCCTCTGAGTCCTTCTTACCCGCAGTTCAGATGGCTCCATGTTGGGTTTCTGTTTTATTTTTCTGCAGTTTTACCATGTCAGAGCACTATCCCTCCTGCTTCATGCAGTTACGACGTACCATCAGGAGCATTATTCCTTATCTGTCTTTCCCTTATCTGCAAGTTGCTCCCAGGCCACACAGAGTGTCCCTAGATCCAGGAGGCAGCACATGGAAGGTGTGTGGCTGAGGAAAGGAAACCCCCAAGCTGCTAGGGTGTTTGCACTGGGGAGGGAAAGGATGGCTTCCTGCCATCAGGGGTCTCTGTTTGTCTTCTCCCCAGTCCCTGGGCTCACACACCTGGACTTTTTCCTTTGTAGACATGACAAGAAAGTTAAAGGAAGAGTGCGCTTCTTCAGAGGAAGAGAGAGTTGAAAAGTCATTGGCATTAACAACACTGCAAAAGCAAAAACAGTCCATGGTTATGAGCTTAATGGCCGCTGAAGAGTAAGATGTTTGTGTGTGAAGGTTACAAATAGGCTGCCTGGATGTGTGTGGGCCAGAGGCCATCAGGCCATCACTGCATTTCTTTGAGAATGTTTCTGCTCTATTTTCACAGGATTCTTTCAGGATTCTGCAGTCCTACATTTTTTGGCATGATCCACATATTTCTTTCTGTTCTGATTTGCTTCTCATTCTTGTCTGCAGTATGGAGCAGAGGAGGAACCACCAGCATTTATCCCCCTATCTAGATTCTTTAAACTAGACTCCAGGCTTTGATTTGCCACTTAGTCCTGTCTAAACCTGTGTCAGCTCCTTGTTTATTGCTGCCAAGTATTGAGCCAAATCTGTTTCAAAATATGTTTGCTATGGCTGAAAGAAGGGGGTTTACTTCTGATAGGTGGTTAGCGGGGTCAGGGATTGTTCTCCCTTTCATACAGCCTGAAGCTTCAATCTTCATTGTAGAAACAACCCTTTGACTGCCAGGACATTGCTTGTGCATCTTTGCTCTGAGCCAGTAACTCCCCTGGTCCAGCCAAACCTGTAATGGTCAGGGCTCAGCTTTGTTGGCAGACCCTGGTCTCCCTCGTTTGCCTTCTAAGCCCAGGCAGAGAGAGGACCTCAGTGGGTGTGTGCAGATCAGTGTCTGGGCCAGACTGCAGGGAGTCAGCCTGGGCCCCAGCCCCCACCCAGGCTGGCCTTCCTCCTGGCCTTCCCTCTCTCCCTCTGGCCCTCTGGACTGACTGGGATGTGTAAGGTTTTCTGAATTGAGTTCGATGTTTAATGTTGTCTACTATTTCTTTTCTAATATTCTTTGGGATAAAACTGAATTTGCCTCCCCTCATCCATGTTCTAGAGTAGAATTGTTCCTTTCTTTTCTTCAAGATTCAGCTATTGTCTTATTCCACACCAGGTTTCCTACTCACTAATTTCTGTATTCTCTAGGCAGGAAAAGTGGTCTGAGCACAGTTTCAAGTCAGAAACTCACAACAAAACCATAAATATTGCAGTCACTCCAGAAAGCAATTGTTGCAGAAACACTGGGGGGCTAGAAGGGAGTGCCTGTTCTTGTCTCTCTTTAGCATCGGCTTGGTCCCTGGTTCTCAGAGTCTATTATTTTGTGTGTATATGTATATAGTTAATGAGCTTCAGCGTGAGCCAAGCAGTCTGAGGGCGGCAGAGCAGAGGGAGCGTTCTCAGCACTCTACTGCCCACGCTGGCCATGGTCAGGGTCATGCTGAAGGAAACTGACACCCTAAAACTGTTTGCTGTCCATGGGAAATTGCCCCTTGGGGATATAACTTGATGATGGGACACACTTCCATCATTTACAGTTCAGTAAATCACAGGAGCAAATAGATGGACCTTTTCTTCCAGAAGGTTTTTGCAGTAGGAAACAAAGTTCTGCTCCCGACCCTGGGGACTGGCAGGGCTGATGTAGAGGGCGAGGGAAGCCCCAGCCTGTGAGACTTTCTTTATGTCTGCTTGTTCTGGATATCAGGGACTGGGCTTCAGAGTCAGGCTCCCCTCAGAGATATGGATGGATACAATTCCTTTCCTGGCTCTTGTGTGTGTGGTAATGAGGAATTGGGCAGCATCCCCTTTTTTTCACTGTGGAAATGTCAAGTAAACATTTGCACTTTGAAGGAAAATGTCTACACCTGTTCAAACACCGGCCGAAGCACAGACATCCTCCCCATGTGCTTGTGGTGATGACCTAAGAGCAATGACCTTGGTAGAGACTCTGACCCAGGCGAAGTTTGCAGAGGAAATGGTGAGGCCAGAGCAGGAGGGGCTTTGCCCTCTAGCTCTGCTCAGAGAAAGGCAGATTCCCTGAGCACTGCTCACCAGCACCTCTCTCATTTCCATGTCAGGACGATGAAATTGAACTGGTGTACAATAAAGAGCAGCAGCTTGCATGTTTGGAGACCAAACTAAAAGAGTTCTTGCAAAAATTGAAAATTACATGTGAGTACACTTATTAGATGCCAGCAGTCAAAAAGCCCTGGCTATTTCATTAGCCTTGTAATGTTTCAATAGCTATGAAGGTAATAGGCTCTTGGGAAGTGACTTCAAATGATTCATAACATTGTGGGTTGTCTATGAAATCAAATATATCAGGAAAGAAGCTGCAAAGTCTAAAGAAAAACTGAGGCAAGCAAAGATTTCTCACCAACTATAGGTAACCTGCCTCTCCCCAAACAATCCTCATTCCACAAACAAATGTTTCCCAACCCTGGGCTTTGTCTATGTTGCTCTTCTCAGGTTGCCCAGCAGGAGACGAGGGCTGAGACCTACTGGGTGAGTCGGTCCTCCTTGGTTCTCCTTTCCCCCTCTGTGCGCGGTGGCCTGGACTGACGTGGCTGTCTCCCCACAGGTCCTGGTGCGTGAGCTGGAGAGGGAGCTGGAGGAGCTGCGCAGGGAAGCCGCCTTCTTGAGAAGCAGGTGCAAGTTGTGGCGAATCTGCTTCAGGGTGGATTTAAGGTCCTCAAACACACTTTTCAGGTGTAGTAAAAGAACCTGGTTTTGGCACAGGTACTGATGAGCAATATTGTTCTGTCTTCAAGGTTAGCAATAGTGGGAAACATCAAAGATTATCTGAAGGCTGTCAAGGAGGAAGCAGAGGCTGCAGCGCCCGGGAGGCAGAGACCTCCAGGAAGAGGTGGGGATCACCATGGGGCTCATTGTGATGTGTCATTCTCTCCTCAAACACAAACCAAGTCCTTCTCCTCCTGTGTAATAATATCTTGTTTGACAAAACCAAGCACCTGTTCAGCAAAAGGTTTTTTCAAGGGGTGTCAGGACAATGATTTGTTGTTCATCCCCCCACCCACCATGGCTTCTGGGACTGTGTTTTTTAATGTATTAATAGTTGTTTCAAGGTGTGCCACTCATGAATTTTTTGGTACCTTTCTCAGCCCCATGGATCTCAGAGTCTTTGCCCACTTTTATATTTGTGTAATTTTACTTCTTTTCATAAACATGTGTGAAACCTATGGAAGGCCTTTCATGTGGAGATGGAAAAGTTGAATAATCCACCTGTGTCCTCAGGAGAAGCCCCCTCCTCTTGCTGATGTGTATTGCCATTTTCCCATCTATGATTATACTTATTTTTATACAGATACTGAAGTGGCAATTTGTCTTGACAAGTATGGAGGATACTCTGTCAGAGTCCAGCTCGGTGAGCCCTGGCATGTTCCCTCCTGGGCAATCAAGATGAGAGAAATCCCTTGACCTGGGGCCCTGTGGTGTCATCCTGTTCCCCTTGGGTTCTGGGTCAGTGGGGTTAGTGGGGAGTCCTGTGCCCTGATAAGTGACCTAGATATGGGTAAAAATGGAGGGTGATGGGGAAAGGCAGGGAGGGTTTCCTCACCACCTCTATAAATAAAAATAAACCTACATCACCACTGTGGTCCCTGGTGCAGCTCCCATGACTGATGGCAGCTTTGTGGCAGCTGAGGAGGCAGAGAAGGGCAAGGTAAACCAACGACCCTTTCAGGCCAGTCAACCTCAGTTATTCTCCTGAGCTGTTCTGGAAACTGTGTGCAGCACCATGGCTGCCCCGTCCTGCCTCTGTGCTCCCTGCAGCTTGGCAGTGTCACTGCTCGTCCCCTGGAGCCTGCAGGCTGCTCCTTCCTCACTTACCACCCCAGCGGCACCCCAGAGGCCATCAGGCTAGAGGCGAGGGTTGCGGGCCCTTCAGGCTGAGCTTCTGGGTGCAGCAGGAGGGTGACACAGTGGCCCCGACACCGCTGGCCCTTCCTGCTTCCACACAGGCGGGTACTGGGGTCTGCATCCAGGAAAGAGGCTGCTGCTCATGTCCTCCCTGGGGTCCGTTAGAGCCTGGGCAGCCCCTGTGCTGGGCCCTCCCAGTGTGAGAGGGACCAGCCTCCCTCACTGCAGAGGGCACATCCTGCACCCTTGGGATGTTCTCAGGAAGGAACCTTCGTGATCACTGAGCATCTTGTGGGAAAGTGCTAGGCAGAGTCCTCCCAGGGAGTGTCAGAGGTGACATATTTGCACTAGAAAATTGACTCTGAAGATGAAACAGTGAAGACTGAAAAGAGGACTGAGCCCAGAGCCAGCTCCCTGCCCCACGGAATAGCTCCCCTGAGCAGGACCTGCTGGTCCTGAGCTGTCACAGCCCCCACACTCCTCATCTCCTCAAGGGACACGCACACCACACCTGACTCCACAGCACACTTGAGCCCAATCCCAGCTTGGTCCATACAGGAGTCTGTACCTCACGTGCACTTCACCTCCAGAATTATCGGTGAATTGAGCGCTTGCAGCTGAGCCTGATTATCTCCCACAGTCTGTGATGACCTGTGGGGAGCCTTTCCCCCACCTCAGCCTCCAGTATCCTCAGCCCCAGAGGTCTGTGTCCTGGGGTTACCGAGGGTAACAGAGTCCCTCTTCTGGGAAGGAAGCAGAGGGGAGAGGGGAGCAGGCAGAGATGATTGACCCCTTGTGAGCCTGGTTTTCTTCCTAGTCCTTCTCTGGGTCCTCAGTATACGCCCAGCTTCTGTGTGAGCAGGACCTGATGTGCAGGGTGTTCTGAACTCAGAAGCTTTCAATCAGGAGGTTTTGCTTTGTCAGGGGTGTTACTTCTGTGGACACTAGAACAGAACCCAGGGCCCCCACATTCAGACAAAGGCAGTGGTGTGTGCTGACAAGGTTAGTCAGGTGACAGCCACTGGCCCCAAGCTGAAGCAAGTCCCAGAAGCTGGAGTGGGGTTTGGGGTGGGGAGGTGATGTCTGCCCTAATCCCTTCTCTGTACCTGGGGAAGGGGATGAGCTGAGGTGAGTCCCGTTCTACTGCATTTCAGTCTTGGTTGCTGAACCAACCCTACAGAAAAAGGTGCCTCCAAGAGCATGCCCACCTCGCTCTGGACCAGCCTGCGTGCCTCAACCCCTGCCCAGCCTGAGCCAACACTCAACCAGCTTTTTCCCAGCTCCCCGTCATCCTCCCTGGATTTCCCTGGGACCTTAGCCCCCACCTCCACCACTAGGTAAGAGAGTCTGAAGAGTCTCAGCTGATGGGAACAGCTTGTTCAGCCTTGTTACTGAGGTGGCAAGAAATGCAGACAGGCCAGGGCCAACGTGCCTCAGGACATTGTGACGGCCCTTCAGTCCCTCAGAACTTTCACTGGGTGGGCTGGGCCTCTGGCCCGCACTGAGCTGGGCAGCAGGTGTCTCTTGTAGAGTTGGCACAGGCAGAGAAAGCAGGGGTGCTGGTGACCAAGTTCATGGATCCAGTGTTGGGCTCTGGGAGGAATGGGGTGTATCCTCACTTTAGGGAGATCTGGCGGCCTATGGAGAGAGACCTCAATGAATGACAGAGATAGTGACCACCATAATGGAGCACCAGTAATGCCCCAAGGAACAAAACAGGGACTGACTCAAAGGTCAGGGTGTGTTGAGGGAAGATGGAGGGAGGAGGTGACAATGGGAGATAATTGGGCTCCGTTTAGGGGCTGAGGCCACCCTGACAGGTCAGCAGCTGGAGCAGAGAATTGGAGCAGGTGAAGTTCCGGGTTCTCCCCTCGTGTTCTGCCTGGACTCAAGCTAAGTCACAGTGTTAGGGATCCCCAGCTTGGACAGGCTCCCACAATGAAAAAAAGTCTAGGATGAATGAGCGTGGCAGGGGTAGCTGTGGAAAGGTGTTGAGTTTAGGAAGTGTCGGAGTTGGGACCGTGAAGGACAGCTATATGGAACCATCCAGGCATTTTTCACATGACCCCAGCTCTGCTCCCGTGTCTGTACTTGCTCTCTGGGGTTTTGATCTTAAGACACAGCACAGGCGGGAAGCTTGGCGTCCCGCTGTCAGGGTACTTGCTGGGCTTCTCCTGGAGCCCCCAGCTGTGCCCACAGCTCTGCCTAAGGACCCCAAGGCCTTGCCGCTCCCGTGGCCGGGCAGTGTGCTGCTCTGCCAGGGTGTATGCCCGTGAGAGCTGGGTCCCCCACGGAGGACGTGGCTCCCTGGGCAGGTGACCCATGCTCTGCTGCACAGTCCTTGAGCTTCCCTCTGGGCTGCAGGCTCAGCTGCCCCAGCAATGAATCTTCCTGATTCCATGGTTTTCTGTTCCATCCCTTCATCACAGACCCAAACTGTCGTTCTGTCTCAGAGCACATCCTGAAGAAGTTCCCTGAACACAGGGATATAATAACCTACTTAAGATGTAGTCATACATAAAAATTTTAAATAGCATTACATTCTATAAAACAAGTGAGAATACTAGGACTAGGTATTCAATAAGTATTTGTGCATTTGACTTAACTATGTCAAGGTTGACAATCAAGTTATAATGATATTTATAAATGTATTTCAACTGCGTTTAAGTGACAGTATTCTCCAGGGCCCTCCCTGGTGGTACAGTGGGTTAAAACACCACTCTAAGAAGCTAAAGCCACTTTAGCATGAGTTCGATCCCCAGTCCTGGAGGTGACCCACGGGGCACATTAGGCCTCTCCTGACCCGCCCGCTGCTCCCCTCAGCAGTGTACTGCTTCAGTCTTCCTGTTCTACTCCCCATTCTGTCTCTGGTGAATCCTCTCACCACACCTGTGCCTCTAGCCTGTACCCCAGTTCAGTATAAATAAATCTTTAAAAAAAGAGACAGTCTTCTCCAATCCTCAATACCAGATATAAGTTGTTTATCAATACTATCCTAATTTATGGTAATAATATTACTAATTATAAAATTTTCTTCTGATTATGTGGTTCACGCACAGAAAATCTGGAGAACACCAAATAATATAAGGAAGACAAAAATTACTCCTAATCCTGACAACCAGAATAAGCACTGTTGATATTTTGTTATATTTCTAGTCTTTTTTCTATGCTCCTACTATGTATCCTGATTGTTTGACTTAAAATTACAGTATCTCTACAGTACTTAAATAATTTTACAGCTGCATTTTCCAGTATATGAATATTCTTCACCACCCCATAATGAAAATTTAGTTTCTAATTTTTTGTAAATATCACTGCAATGAATATCCTTATACACAGTCTGCTATGACATTTTAAATAACAAAATACATTGGAAAGATAAAATATTGGGCCTCCCTGGTGGCTCAAGGGATTAAGTGTCAGCATATGAAGCTATCTGCAGCCACTGCAGCACGAGTCTGATCCCCAGGCTGGGAGCTGACCCACATGGCACAGCAGACCTCTCCTGTCTTGCCTGCTGCTCTCCCAGCAGTGTATTTCAGAAGATCTGCTTGTTCTGCTCCCCATTCTCTCTGGTGAATCTCCCACCCCACACCTCTATTGGGCACCCCAGTTCTTGTATGCATAAATTAATAAAAAAAGGCACATACCCTATTTTACTGTATTCAGTGTTACCAGGACATATGTTTCTTCTTAACACACATCAGTCTATTCATGGACTGATGACTGGGATTCAATCTGAAAGTGATAACATGCTTCACATGGTGTACAAAAGGAACCTCACCTTTACCTTTCACCCAATTTCTCACGTGAAAATAGGAAGATGTACACCTGGGAAACAGCAGGGCCTAGCTACACCCTTGTTGGCACTTGGAAACCCAGAAAACACCACGACCTCCGTCTCTTCAGCTGAGTATCTGACAGGTAATCTCGGTCCTTTAGGCCTGGGCCTGGGAACCTCTGAGCAGGCGCCTGGACGTCTGCTGTCCTGGATGTCCGCGGGCCGCTGGACCCCCACGGCCCTCAGAGGAAGCCCCTCTCGCCCCAGGCCCTCTGTCCTTGGGCCAGGCTGGACTCGGCCACTTTCTGTCCCTCCTCTCACCTTACAGCCCTGCAGCACCTCGTCGCAGTACAGAGCCACCTTCTCGTCCCGCCACATCCCTCTCATGGGGGACACGCAGACGGGGGGCAATGGCTGCGCCTCCTCTTCATCCTCATCGGGCACGGAGAGGAGAGGCCCCTCTTCCTCCTCCTCTGCTCCCTCAGCCGGGTTCTGGGCCTGAGAGTCCGGCAGGAGCTGGAGCCTCCGCCTGGCCGCCTCCCGGCCCGCCTTGCCCTTCACTGGCCGAGGGGAGGCCACCACCGACCTCACCGGGGACGCGGTGCCCCTGAGGGCGCCCATGGTGGCCGAGTCCCCGGTGGGCGCAGAGCCGGCCTTCTCGCCTCGCCTGCCAGGGCTGCTGGTTCGCACCGAGTCCTCAGGGACAGTGGCCCCAGACCCCGACGCCATCTCCTCAGCCTCCCGAGGCTCAGGTGCGACCGTTAGCACTTGTCCTTCACTGAGCCGCGTGGGCCAATGGGTGATCCTGTGTCGGCTCGCGGGAGCTGCCAGGAGGAATGCGTAGGAGTGGCTGGAGGGGGTTGGGGTGTGGGGGTGCGTCTGTTGGGACTGTTGTTGGGTGCGGCTCCCACCAGTTGGGCTTGAGGGGGGCGGTCAGTGTGAGTTTGGAGGAGGCTCGGCTGAGGGTAGGGATGAAGAGGGGTGTGCAGTGAAATCTGTTCAGCTCGGTACCCACACTCTGGGTCATTCTTCCTAGCCCTATCACTCTCCCCTTATCCAGTCACCAAATTCTCTCCCCAAGGAAGGAGTTTCTTTAGTTTCTTTAGGTGCTCATGTGTTTTCAGAGTGATCTTGAGTTCTGTCCTGGTCTTTATGACCTAACAGATGCACCATCTACCTCACCAACACATAGAAAATTGTCATAAATGCTGAGGCCACAGTAACCGGAACTCTGATCTCTAGAGGAAACTCTCATGACCAACCCAGTGACCCAGATTTCCTCCCAGCCTACTCACATGGTTCCCAAAACTCTTTCTTTACATTTTCAAAAGTTGTTAGCTCCCAAGAAGGATAGGTCTGTTATGCTACTCAAAATTCTCACACACACACAAAAAACTATTATTAGGTAACCATTAAAGGATGAGCTATCCAGCTATAAAGTAGTATGTGCAAACTGTGGAAACTTGCACAATAAAAGTATGCTTAGCAAATACACTTTGAAGAAGAGAGGCCACCCGTTTCTGTTATTTTTCTATTGAATGTGCACTGAGTCGATTGTTTCTCATGTTAACTAGAGGACTGTGTCCTGACATCTGTGGGTCCTCCTTCTCTGGCAACTGGAGGGGGTTGCTGAGAGGAGGGTACCCCAGAGCCCTTGAACACAGGGCCAGGTCCCCAGACTTTTACCCTCACATGGTGCTGCATGTGTTAGTGGGGATGTGAGCCTCTGTGTTTATCCATCCTCCCCTCTGTTCTCCCACCTTCCTCTATATTGGAAATTCTCAGTGTAAGTTCTGCGAATTCTCCAGCTTCAGTGTTTCCCCATCTTCATTCATCCTCCATATTCACAAGAAGACAAGGCCTGCAGATTATTGTTTTCTCCTAAGTCCTTCAAAGCCCAGGTCTGACACTGGTGTCTTCCTTTGATATGTATGCAGGAGGGAGCAGGAGTTTTGAATCTTTTCCCCATACCTTATACTACTCAGCTACTCCATCTGGCTGTTCCTGAGGTATATACTTTGTTTTTTTTTTTTTTCTTTTTCTTTCTTTTTTTTTTTTAGTGCTATAGTAATTTTTTAACTTTATTTATTTATACATGTACATTTTTTGTACATTTTTTCATCTCAGTTGTAGTCCCCATGGGAGGTATATCCTTTGTAATAAATGAGTGATGTGTTGAATTAGTGATTTCTGAGATCCTGAGTTCTGTGAGCAGCTCTAGCAAATGAATTGAACCTGAGGAGTATTGGAGAAACTCTGATTTATGAGAACAGTGTGGTTAGGGCACAGGTAGCAGCAACCTGGACTTCTGGCTAACATGTAAGTCTGAGATGGGGGGTCATAGGAACTTCAGGTTGCTAACGATTGGTGAGGAGTGCAGGTAAGAGCACAGATATGGTGGAGGTGTCTGAGGGGAGGTAAGTCTTAGGAAAAGTCATCCATCTGCCATCTTTAGACAGTGGCAGAATTGAGCAGGATTGCACATTCTGCTGGTGACAGAGAATTGCTTGTTGGTGTGGGGAAACCTCCCCCATAGATTCCCACTGGAAATAGGTCCACGCCTTACATGTTTCCTAATGACAGCCCATCTCTTCCATTTCATGTAACATTTGTCTCTTTTGCTCTAACTACTGGTTTTTTGCATTAGAGTCTTTTTCCCCAAAGCTGTTCCTGGAGGACTCTTAACCTCTTGTTTCTGTAAGATTTAAAGCAGTAAGGTTTAGAGGTGAAGTTAGGATTCATCAGGAGGGGAAGTTTGGAGAAACCTACATGGTGCCTACTGAAGGCCCTGGACTTGTCCATCTTCAGCAAGAACATCCTACCTGCCAGTACATCCTTCCCTTGCCCTGCTCTTTTCCCTAGTTGGATTCCTACCTTCATATGTATTAGCAGTTCTTTCTCTGCGAGCTTAAACCTCCCACATATGAGCTCCACACAACTGGAAAAAAAGAATAGTGTGTGAAGACTAGTCACATGACCCTGAGATCTCATCTGTCAGTGCACACTGACTACGGTAGTGTAAATAGTGCCGCCATGAGGAGGTGCCTCTCTCTTTGTATGGATCCTTTGTTTAGTGTTTTTGCATCCTTTGGGTAAATGCCTTGGACAGATTTATGAAAGTGTGGGCACCACACTTTCACATGGAAACATATGGGCATGATGACAGGGGAAACACTGAGTGGGAATCACCTACAGGTCACCACAGGACTCAGTCTCAGGGCTGTGGACACAACCTAACATATACCTTGACGAAGAGAGTACACAGAGATACACACACCATGGGTCCCCAAATGCAGCCATAAGGACAGACCCACAGCCAGAAATGGATACAGAGACATGTGTGGGTGTACAAACACACACACACACACACACACACACACACACTTTGGCATAGATAACATCTGGAAGGGGCCAAGCCCACAATGCATACATAAAGAGAAACTGCAGATTTCCTCGAGCACAAGCATGTATAGGCTTCCAAACTCCCTCATTCCACAGGACTTCAGACAGCCTTTTCTCTCCAGTGGGGGTCACTCTGTGTACTCTCCTCATCAAGGTATATGACAATTAAGCTGCTAAAGTTGGGGGCAGTTATGCTGCTGACACTCTGGAGAATTTAAACTGCTGCAGTTTCAGCACTTAAACCCCTAGTGAGGATGGAATGTCTGTGGACATGCTATGAGCTTATCACATGTGGCTTCCATTTTGACCTAGATCTCTGCTCAAGGGACTTGATTCGGGTCAGGACATGATTTCTGGCTGCCAGCCTGCCTGTTAGTTCTCTCCGCTTAGCCTCCCCCCTCTCCCCCCACCAGCCGGGTTTAGGAGCCCTGTCATGGGTGCTTCTCAACTTGTGTCTGTTTTTGGTTCATGCCCTGCAGCCTTGAGTGACTGGTGAGGACCCACCAACTGGTACGCTCCAGCCCCAGGATTCGCTCCACTTCATAAACAGAATCCCCGCCCCAGGAATCTGCGAGCAGGAACAGCTCTCAGTGTGACTGAGGAGCCTGCTCAGTTTCCCTTTCTCACTTTCTCTGTTGAAGACATGACTGAGCATGAGTGACAGAACACTTTGTGAATGATACATTTATATGACACAAAGTCATATAAGGAGGTGAAGCTTCAGGGGCCACCAAGCTGGGCACAGGGTGTGAATCCTGTAGACTAAGAACCTTAGACAACTGAATTCAGACCAGGGGCTGCTGAGCACAGGGGGCTGTGAATTCCTGGTTTGGCACCCATGGAGATGGGTGTCCCCTCCCAGCACTCGGGTGCTGCCAAATATGCTAGGTATCGTCCCAGCCCCAGAGTTCACTGAACCTGTGTGGTTCAGTGCTACAGAGGTCCTGGGTGGAAATGAAAGCCCATTTGTATTTTACCCCATTTAGGTTCCTGGTGTAAAACCAAGGTATCAGGTAGGATTCAACAGAGCTTAAGGGACATAACCTCCTGTTTTGGCTGGTAAAATGTCTAAGATGAGAAAGGGAAGTGAACATCCAATATTCTGCTTGTATATTTAGTTCTTTGAGCTCTTCTGCCACTTTTACCCAATTTTTCATTCACTGATACTGGGAGAAGAAGATGGAGGTGCCCAGGAGTAGGGGAAAATGTTCCTGGATTGGAAGAACCAGAACCAATTTCTAACAAGGCTCCAGAGAGAAACTGTCAGTGGGTACATAGGTGGGGGAGGGGCATGCTCTACATGAGGTCACTCGGGTGTCTCTGTGATGCAACAGAGACACAGGCAGTGATTGGTGGAGAGAGGATATAAAGCATCTGTGTTGCTGATGTGGGACCAAACGGGAGCAGACTCAGAGGAAGACAGAGCCTGTCCCCTCAGCCTGTTCCTGCCTCGTCCACTGGCTTGCTGTTGTCCTGCTGACCTGCCACCTACTTACCTGTGAACTTGAACCTTCCTCACTCTGGTCTAGAATTTGACCCTGCTACTTGCCCTGACACTGTTCTTACAATCCCAGGTGTCCCATCCTCCCTCCCTGTCTAACCCCTTTCCCCACCCCCCCAATTCTACCTGTCCCCCTCCTCTCCTGCCCTCTCCTAGTGCACTCTCCTCCTCCACCTAGCTGCTTGGTGTCCACCTCTAAGCCCTTGAGAGTTCAGGCCATGGGTGTGCAGTGGCTGCTCTTCTGGTTCCTCCTGCTAGAGTGTAGCTTTCACTCCACCAGTAATGTAAGTAGAGACCACACATGTCTGCTTCTTCCTGTGTTGCACTCTACCCAGGGGTTACATTACAGGTCTATGGGGCCCTGTGGGAAGCTCATGCCTCCTAAGACCACCCTCCGCCCCCAGGAGGGGCTAGGCTCTGGCCTGGGAGCTCTGGACACAGCCTTGCACAGCCAGTCAAGGGCCCGCCAGACTGTGTGGACAACACAACAGGTGATGGCACAGAAATCAGGATGGGGCCACTTAGAGCTTCAGGAAGGTTTGTGACTATGGTAAGAGTCACTGAGTACAGTCTCCGCTGAGGGAATCTCAGGATCTATGAATTATCCTTAAGGTCTCAATTTCTAAAGAGAAGGACTCTTACTGAGGACAGGCTCTGTGATTTAGGGGTCCAGCCCTCAGGGGTTTGTTTCTCTCTAAGACATCCCCCTATGGTATATTTGGCAACCCTGGATGACTAGTGTCCAGTCTAGTGTTAGATCTAGCCTGGTCAAAAGTGAAATGTCACTCGTGCTCTGAGCTCTGGCGTGTTGACTTCTAACATTCTTACAATCTCAGCTGCTGGTGGCCCCATTGGGAGCCCACTACTAACACTGGCACCCACACAACTTCCTGGGGTAGAACAGGGAAATATTAAGTTGAATTATTTTCTTGGAATTATTTTTAGCTGACTTCAATCTCATAACTTTAGTTCAAAAATGTAAAATCTTATGTAAATCTTTGTGTGCTTCAGAAACATGACATTTGGTGCTGAGTTCAAATTAAACATGGTAAGAAAATCTCAATGATTTTATAAAGGGGTCAAACAATAAGCTGTAATTACTTTTCGTAGGAACCACTAATCCCAGTATATTTAATAATAGCTACCCATCTCTCTCAGCTTGTATGTATGAACATAGATATCTTCTCATTGCTATCTGTAGCACACATTTGTAATTATTTTCACATTCTTCCATGCAGTTTGGACTTTACCCAGGTACTTCGTGAATATATAAAACAAGGATGTAGACTTCTCTTTCAGTAAACTATATACTTCATTTTTTTCTGTAATTTCATGAATTCTGTTAAATAGTTAAACATTTTAAATGTGTCTGTTAGTGTAATAGAATCCCTAACAGTGTATATATCATATTTTTTCTTATAACTTTAGTGTGGCATACATTTTGTGGTTAGCTCTTTTGTCATGAGTACATTTTGAAGGTGATTGCCATATGTATGTACAATGACATCATCTTCTCATTAAGGTATTAGACACACCTCCACTCTCTCCACCCCAAGGATGATTTCCTGGTCCTTTGAATCTGTTTTCTCTTGCTCCTCACTGAGCTTCTGGAGTCTGGTTTAGTATTTCTACACACAATATTTTTAGTGTGTATGTTGTAAATATCTTGAAGATTTCTCATTCTCTCCTATCTATTTCAGCTTGTCTCTAACAATTTCCAGATTGCTGCCAGGTTCGGGGGACTCCTGGGAAAATTAATTGTTATTAGTGCCTCCTTGGGACACGCTATCTGGTTCATAAAGGCCATCCTCACTGTGAGTCCCCATAGGATCCTTTTAAGTTTACTGATAAGAATGTAATAAGACATACTAGTAGAGAATAATATAGAAAGAAAATAGGAATCTACATTGTCATGTGGAAGTTTCATTTCGTTCACTACTATAAACTTTCTCTAAGCACAGTTTATTTAGCACCCAAAACTTTTATGTCATTATCATTTAGATCAATGTGTTTTAAAATTTCTCTGGTGATGGCTTATTTCACGTCTATTTTCTTAGAAGTATGTTATTTCATGCAAAATGTCAGTAGTTTTCCAGTTCTCTCTCTGTTCTGATTTATTTAAGTCCATTATGGTCTGAGTGCACACTTGCTTCCATATGTTGCAAATGTGAAGGAGGGATGTGTAGTCCTGAATATGATCCATCTGAGTGAAAGCTCTAGTGGCTTTGGAGCTCCTGACTTCTGCTGTTGTGGGTGACCTGCTCTGTGAATGAAAATATGTTACCCTGAAATGACTGTGCTCAAATCAGCTGTTTCCTCCTAGGTCCCTATATGCTGACTCTGCCCTGGCCTGAGAGATAGTTTTGCATTTCTTAATTCTATCCTTGTACTCAGCACTTTCTCCTCCCAAGTTTCTCAGTGTTTTCATCATATATTTGATAGCTGTAGTTTGATAAACACAAATGGAGATTGTCTTGCCTGCTAAAAAATGATCCTTTCACCATAAAATTTTGGCCCTCATTAGTCATGATCACTTTCCTTATTCTTTAGTATGTTTTGAAGGATCATTTGCCTGGATACAGAATTCTAGATAGATGTATCCTTCCACTTTCCATCTGAAATTCTTCCTTCCACTCATTTACAGATAGTATATATTCCAAGGAGAAGACAATTACTTCTTCACATCATCCTCTGTGCCGCGCCAGCACGACAGCAGAGATGGTCTGAGCGAAGGACGTCAGGATTAAAGCACACACTCCTTGGTCAGCAAGCAAAGGCACACTTTATTCTTCTCTCCTTCCCTATTTATCCCCTTCAGCCTGGAGCCTGGGGCTGGGGGTAGGCGGAAGCTCTCAGCAAGTGCATCAATAACATGCAACAATAACATGGGGGTCAAAGAACACAAGGTAGCAAACACAAGGCAGGAACACTTCCTGCCTCCTGTTTTTCTGTTCCAGCACCCATGGCTCATTCTTTGTTTCCACACAACAGTGTGCATATGATTCTGTGGGGGAGGTGGGGAGGTCTGTCCAGGCAAAGGACCCAACACTCTGACACTTGGCACACCATTCCTTATTTCTGTTACCATATTTGATTTCTCAAATTCCTTTTAAATCCCTAGAATTTTCATCTTTCTGCTTGTATTCATGCCTTTTCTTGATTTTTTCCTCATTTTCATACTAATAGTAATAATGTTAAATTAAAAACCTGGGAGTTCGAAGGTGGCAGCAGAAGGAAGAAGCTGAAATCAGTACGTCCAAGTTCACACCGGAATATAAGACTAAAAACAGAACGTAGACTTACATACTACGAGTTTCAACCAAATGAGAGCACCATGGACTCACTAGAAGGAAGATAACTGAGGGAGACTCAGTGGTCGTGGAGCTCCAGTAGGGGAGCACGGCAGTGCCCAGGAGCTAGGAAGTGGCACAGATGGGAGGCTGCTGCTCTTTGGCCCCTGCTAAAGCCCTGGGAATAAAGAAAGGCAATTCAGCTCGGTGAGTGGAACCCAAGATGTGGGGAAAGACTGCAGCTCCAATCTGCAGTCTTCCGGGAGCACCCAGGTGCCCAAGTGCTAGGAAGTGCCACAGATGGGAGGTTTACTGCTCTTTGGCCCCCTGCTAAAACCCTGGAGATAAAGAGAGACAACTCAACTCGGTGAGTGGAGCCCAAACTGCAGGGAAAGACTGCTCAGAATGGACACACAGAGCCCTGGAGGTGGAGACTGAGAAAGCTGGGAAACTTGCAGCCCTTCCATCACTCCCTTCATCCCCCTCCCCCCCACAGCTGTTGTTTGCCATTAAGGACATTAAGGCTGGAGCCCTGGTGGTAAAATGGGGGAGAAAAATGATTAGATGGATTCAACCACAGGCCTAACCCTGGGAAAATGCAACAATTTTAACAATCCCCGGACCCCCCATGGGTACATCCTAGCATAGAGAGACCCTAGGAGGTGCCTCAGATGGCGGACTTGGTACGAGTCAGTCTGCTTACAACATCTACCCACAAAAACTGTGGTAAATCCCTGGAGTTAAAAAGAGACAGCTCAGCTCTGTAAGTGGACCCCAGGTGGTGGGGAAAGACTGCTTAGGGAGAGACAGCTCAGAGTGGACACAAAGAATCCTGGAGGTGGGGGAGGAAGAACTGGTGACGGGGGCAGCTGGGAGGCTTGCAGCCCTTCCAGAGCTCCCTGCATCCCGTGCCCACACAGCAGTTGTGTGCTGTTAAAGCCAGGTCCCCAGAGGTAAAAGGGGAGGGGGAACAGTTAGACTGATTCAATCACAGGCCCAACCCTGGGAAACTGCAACAATTTTAACACTCCCCTGATGCTGCATGTGCACATCCTAGCATAGAGAGGCCCTAGGAAGTGCCTCAGACAGGAGACTTCTACAGGTCTACCTGCTTACCGCATCTACCCACAAAACCAGCAGTAAAGCCCTGGAGTTAAAGACAGACAACTTAGCTCTTGAATGGGCCCCAAGTGGTGGGAAAAGACTGCTCAGGGAGAGACTGCTTGGAGTTGGCACAAAGAGCCCTGGAGGTGCTGAGGGAGGACTGGCAGCCTGCACAGTTGGGAGTTTTGCAGCCCTTCTGGCACTCCCTCCATCCCTGCAACACTCACCCCCCCCACACACACAGCAGAGGCCTGAAGACTTGTGATCCAGAAAGACTCACAGTGCTCAGAAAGAAAACAAAACCAGTGACTGGCTCAACCACAGGCCCAGCTGCAGGGAGACCTACAACATTTCTAATGCATTTCACCCTCCTTTCCCCCCAGGCACATACAAGCATAGCGGGAACCTGGGACATCTGAAGTCTGCAAAGATCAACAGGCACCTTCCAGAGTAAAGCTGAACACAAGAGACCCCTGACTGTTACTGGCTGGAGGACAGGCACAATTCCACACAGTGGGGGCTGGAAAAACAGGAGATATTGAAACAAAACATGGCTCAGAAAACCCTCCACAACTGAAGTGTCTGGAAGTCCCTCTGCCATCCCAGAAAGAATTCCAGCCAATAATAGCAACACCATGTCTCAATGAATAGAAAGTATTGGAAAATACATGGCAGGAAAAAGAAGACAAATACTCAAGCAAGTCCACAGGTGAAAAAAATACACCATGAAAAGATCAGTCACCAGAAATCACCAAAGAAGAACTGCTCAGCCTACCAGATAGAGAATTCAAAATCATGATAAACAAGCAAAAAGATGAGAAGGGAAAAAAATGATATGAGCCAAGCCATCAAGAAAGTGAAGAATGCAAACAAGGAAATGAATGAAAGAAATGAAAAAAAAAAAAGACATGAGACAAGCAATCAACAAATTGAAGAAAGAAAAGAAGACATTAAAAAGGGAAGTAGAAGTGGTCCTCCCTGGTGGTGCAGCGGGTTAAAGCACTGCACTGAGAAAGTAAAGCCACTTCCGCATGAGTTCGATCCCCGCTT
>NW_004567125.1:28952229-28961786 GCF_000260355.1 Condylura cristata | reverse complement strand
CAGTATATCAATATTGTCTTTAAATGTAAATGGATTAAACTCATCAATAAAAAGACACAGAATTGCAGGATGGATTTAAAAAAAAAAAAAAAAAACAGAACCCAACATTATGCTGTCTACAGGAAACATATCTAACTACAGAAGATAAAAACAAATTGAAAATAAAAGGATGGAAAACAATCTTACAAGCAAATGGACCAAAAAATAAGGCAGAAACGGCTATACTTATACCAGATAAAATAGACTTCAAACTAAAAAAGACACAGAAGGCCACTACATTATGATTAAGGGGACAATACAACAAGAAGACATAACAATCATCAACATATATGCACCAAGTGAAGGAGCAAGAAAATATAACAGGAAACTACTGTTAAATACGAAATATGTATCAGAGAAAATACATATATAGTAAGAGACTTCAACACGCCACGTTCAACAAGGGACAGATCAACAAGACAAAAAGTAAGCAAAGACACTAAAGCTCTGAACAAGGAACTGGACAACGTGGGTCTAATAGATATCTATAGAAAAATCTGAGTACACATTTTTCTCAAATCCACATGGATCATTCTCTCGGATTGACCACATACTGGAACACACGTTAAATATCAATAGATACATTAAGATTGAAATCATACCTACTATTTTCTCTGACCATGAAGGAATCAAACTAGAAATAAACCATATGAAGTTGGCAAGAAGCCCACCTACCATGTGGAGACTGAAACCCACACTACTGGAGGACCACTGGATCAATGAGGAAATCAAAGAAGAAATTAAAAATTACCTTGAGAAGAACAATGACGACACAAATCTCCAAAACTTATGGGATGAATTAAACTCAGTTATAAGAGGAAAATATATAGCAATACAGGCTCACATGAAGAAACAAGAAATAACTCAAAGAAACAACCTAATCTTTCACCTTAAAGACCTGGAAAAAGAACAACAAAATAACCCAAAAGCCAGCAGAAGACAAGAAATAATAAAAGTCAAATCAGAAATAAATGAAATGGAAGTTAGGAAAAGAGTTCAAAAATCAATGAAACCAAAAGTTGGTTCTCCAAAAAAAAATGAAGAAGATTGACAGGCCACTAGCCAGGATCACAAAGAAAAAAACAAGAGAGAGCACAAATAAACAGAATCATAAACAAAACAGGAGAAATCACAGCAGATCCAGCAGAAATCAAAAGAATAACCAGAGAATACTATAAACAACTATATGCAAACAAGTTCAACAATTTAGCAGAAATGGACAAATTCCTACAACTCTACAACCACCCAAAGCTGGATAAAGAAGAAATAGAACAACTAAACAGGCCAGTTACAAGCAAGGAATTGAAGTAATCAAAACCCTCCCCAAAAATAAAAGCTTAGGACCAGATGGATTTACAAATGAACTTTACCAAATGTTCAGAAAAGAACTAGTGCCTATTCTACAAAAAAATTGAAAAAGGAAAACTACCAGATACATTCGACGAAGCCAACATCACAAAATACCAAAACCTAACAAAGAAAACAAAAAAAGAAAAAAGAAAACTTCAGATCAATCTCCCTAATGAACACTGATGCAAAAATCCTCAACAAAATCTTAGCCAACAGAATCCAACAATACATTAAATGACCAAGTGAGCTTTATCCCAGGATCACAAGGATGGTTCAATATCAGAAAATCAATTAATGTAATTCATCACATTAACTCACAGAGAAATAAAAAAAAATGTAGTCATATAGATGCGTAGAGGGCATTCGGCAAAGTTCAACACCCATTTATGTTTAAGGCCCTCGAAATCCTCGGAGTAGAAGGAACATACCTCAACATGATAAAAACATACCTCAACATAATAAAAACATATATGACAAACAAACAGCCAATATTATCCTTAATGGAGAAAAGCTGAAAGCCTTTTCTTTGAGATCAGGAACAAGACAAGGGTGTCCACTATCGCCACTGCTCTTCAACATAACATTGGAGGTTCTAGCCAGAGCAATAAGACATGAAAAAGACATACAAGGAATCCAGATAAGGAAAGAAGTAAAACCCTGCTCATGGATCGGGAGAATTATTATCATCAAAATGGCCATCCTCCCAAAAGTGATATACAGATTTAATGCCATCCCAATAAAAGTCTCAATGACATTCTTCAAAGAAATAGAAAAAACATTGATGAGATTCATATGGAACAACAAAAGGCTTCGAATAGCCAAAACTCTCATGACTAAGAAGAAAGAGAATGGAGGCATTTCAATCCTAAACTTCAAGCTATACTACAAAGCCATAATAATCAAAACTGCATGATACTGGAACAAGAACAGACATACAGACCAGTGGATTCAAATAGAAAACCCAGATATAAACCCACAGGTTTATGACAAACGAGCAAAGAAAATACAATGGGACAAAGAAAGTTTGTTCATCAAACGGTACTGGGAAAACTGGGAAGCTACATGCAAAAAAATGAAACTAAATCACCACCTCGCACCATATACAAAAATCAACTCAAAGTAGATTAAAGACCTAGACATAAGAACGGAAACCATAAAATTCCTGGAAGCAAAGATAGGCCAAACACTGCACAACATCCACCTCAGTAATAACTTTGAAGAGACAGCACCCAACACAATGATAGTGAAAGAAAGTATAAATAGATGGGACTACATCAAGTTAAAGAGCAAAAGCCATTACAAAAAATAGAGACATCCCACTGATTGGGAAAATTTTTTCTCACACAAAACTAGCAATAAAGGATGGATCACAAAGATATGAAACTCCACAAAAATAAACAATCATGCCAATAAATGGGCAGAAGAACTAAAAAGACGTTTCTCCAAAGAGGAAATACAGATGTCCATCAAGCTTATGGAAAAATGTTCAACATCACTTGTAATAAGGGAGATTGCAAATTAAAACCACAATGAGATATCACCTCACCCCAGTGAGAATGGCACATCTTCAAACAACTAGCAACAACAAATGCTGGAGAAGGTGTGGAGGAAAAAGAACTCTCCTGCACTGCTGGTGGGAATGCAAACTAGTACAACCACTATGGAAAACTGTTTGGAGGTTTCTCAAACTGCTAAAAATGGAGCATCCATATGACCTAGCAATCCCACTCCTATGTATCTACCCAAAAAACACAAAAAACTGATTGAAAAAGACAACTGCACCCCCATGTTTGTTGCTGCTTTATTTACAATTGGAAAGACATGGAATCAACCCAAATGCCCAAAAGTAGATGACTGGATTAAAAAAAAAAGTGGTACATATACACAATGGAATATTACTCAACAACCAAAAAAAAAAAAAAAAAAGATAAATACATGCCATTTGTAGTAACATGGATGGAGCTGGAAGGGATCATGCTTAATGAATTAAGCCAGAAAGAAAAGTGGGAAAAACGG
Source organism: Condylura cristata (assembly GCF_000260355.1). Classification (NCBI taxonomy): domain Eukaryota; kingdom Metazoa; phylum Chordata; class Mammalia; order Eulipotyphla; family Talpidae; genus Condylura; species Condylura cristata. The sequence goes on along the minus strand of NW_004567125.1, from coordinate 28,958,381 downwards.
AAAAATACCGGATGGTTTGATTCATAGCAGGAGTATAACATATCAGGGGAGAAAATATAATAATAATGAACAACTATATACCAGAGACATTTTACGGGTGTGGAGTGGGTGATGGGGTCAAAAATGGGTGGTGGGGGGGGGGAGGAAGTGCACTGGACTATGGTGATGGCTCACGGGTGATTTGGTGATGGGAAGACTATACAGGGATTGAAACTGAGATGGAAAAAAAGCATATAATGATGTAAAAATAAACTATTATATTATTAAAAAAAAAAAAAGAAACCCTGGGAGTTCCATTACCTCTATGAGATTAATTGTGACTATAAAGATTGCCCTCTGTTCACACTGGTGGTGTTTTTCTTTAGTGCATTTTTAGGACACCATTAGTGTGGCATACAGGAACTGAGTGACGGAGGTCTCTTGGGTAACGTTTCACATTTACGTAACTAAATGATAGGCTGAGTGTTAACTGTCAGGAAAGATGGGAAGATGAAAGAGCACTAGATTTGGGCATTGCCTTTTAACTCCGTTGTTTTGGTTTTGACACAAGGATAGGCTGGTTCTGGTAAAACAGTATTTTTTTTTTAGAGGTCAGGATACTACATATTTATTTCTAAATAATTGTTTTTCCACCTCTTCATCAACTACATGAAAGGGTTTTTCTCTAAGAGTCACTGTGAGAACCTACAAAGATCCTAAAGATAAGTCTCACAAAAGTATATTAGCCCCATCAGACCGGGCACACTGGCATTGGAAAATCTACCTGAAACCTCCACTGAATCTCTAGGAATTCTTCAGTGACATCAGGGTCTTCCCTTGCATGGTGCTCTGGGGCCTGCAGAGTCTTTCTTGGCTTCTGTTTCTGTGAATGGTGATTGTCTGAACCGCTCTGTTTGTGTCTCCTGCAGTATCAGTGTGTCCTGGGCCAAAGTTCTCCAATAGATCTGGGAAGATTTTTATTTTCAATGTTGTCTCTTTTTTTCTGGCTACATATCATGAGGGACACCTTCCAAACTCTTATGAAGCCAGACTAGAAACCAGGAGTGAAACTGCCTTATGCTTGTTTTTGTTGTTTTTTTTTTTTTTCTTTTCCATATGACCAATGGTTGAAATGGAAATCTTCTTTGAAAATAATCTAATAATCTAGTAAATAATTCTGTGATTGAAGCAACGATGTATTCTCAGTGAGAAAACAACAAATTATAAACACTTTCTCTCAAAAAAGTTCTTACCTCTGGCCCAGGCCTGTGAGATTAGGTAGGAAGGGACAGGGAATATACTGTGGCTGAGTACCTTTGAATTGAAAGCAATATCTGGAGTCTCTGTTTGCCCTTTATGATGTAAATTATTTAAGTCACATTATTCAGATTGACTTTTTGACACTGTAGTGGTAGTCCAAAATCTTGGTAACTTACATGAGACTAGTGACACAAGCTATGCAACGTCTATCGACTGACAGATTCCGGGTAGATCGGGAAAAGCTCTGAAAAATCAGAATTTCCACTGCTAACTTATGTTATGACCTCCCTTTTTTGTATAATCATAATATCACAAATATTGTAGCAACATCAGTTTGTAACTGGCTTGCCTTAGCTTCAAATTGGCTACCTGGCCTGGGCAAAGTACAAGCTGAGCTGCTCCTGGGCAGGAAATTCCTTTGACTGAAGACAAAAGGCAAGCTCTTGGAGAGATAAGACCCCAGAGCATCAAGACTCCTGGAAAGCTTCCTTGGTCTTTTGACAAAAAGCGAATCTTAGATAACTCCCAGGGCATAAGGACCCATGTACAATTTCCTAACATTATCAACACAGGTTTTGCTTAATGCATAACTATGTGACTTCCTCTTAATTTACTCTTTTCCTAAAATAATCACTAACTACTCTCTGCTAGTCTTAATTAACCTTTTCCTAAAACAAACACTAGCTACTCTCTGCTAACTTTAAGTTAGCCATTAGCTTTTCTTTAGACTATCACGGACCACTCTGCTAACACAATTTGTTCCTTCCCTAGGAATCCTAAATCCCTTGCTAATAGCTCATCTTCTCCCAGACCCTGATCCTTTGAAGTCATAATTAAACATCCATATATATGAAAGCTATCACAAAGATGTATAGTATAGTATGCCATAAAGTAGCAGGAAGAGGATGCATTGTTCCCCTCTTCCTTTAAAACTTTTATGCTGATTTTTATTAACTTACCTGATGCATTATTGTAACTAAATCTTGCTAAACAGTATAAATAAAGACCTGCAAAAAGATGGGCAGGAAGACTTGCACCCAACTCCGACTCCCGTGTCTTCCTCGCTCCCCTTTCCTCTTTTTCTCCTTTTCCCCTTTTTTAGGAATCTCCGCTCACCAACGCCTTCCCACCTTAGGGTCCTGCCTGTCTTTCCTACAGACACCTCAATAGTTGGAGCTGGTCTCCAACAGACTAGTCTCAGCAACAAATGTCAATAAATATTTTTACTGTGGCACTGTTGGAGGGGTGAAGGAAATGTGTTTTTACTTGGTGTTCATTTTGGGTACTGTCTTGATTTCCAAGGGAATGACTCATATTTCAGAAGCACATTTCTTGAAAAGTTTGCTGCTGTTCTTGTTAATGCTAGTGCCTTTTCTCTGTTGTCATTCTTTCTCACTTGAACAGACCTTCTGTTTTTAGTGGTCTGGAAATATAATAAGACTTGGTACTCAAATCATCTATTCGTCAACACAATGTGTGCTTTCAAAAGTGCTTTGTGGTAAATAAAAGAGGCATACCTTAGAAAAATAATTTTGCCATTTCTACTCATGACTTATCTCTCTCTCTCTTTTTTACTTTAAAAACAAGCCCAGATTCAGCTTCCCTACGACCCAGCAATCCCACTCCTAGGTATCTACCCAAAAGACACAAAAACACTGATTGAAAAAGACACCTGCACCCTCATGTTTATTACTGCTTTATTTACAATTGGAAAAACATGGAAGCAGCCCAAATGCCCAAAAGTAGATGACTGGATAAAAAAGATGTGGTACATATATACAATGGAATATTACTCAGCAACCAAAAAAGAGAAACACATGTCATTTGCAGCAACTTGGATGGAGCTTGAAAAGATCACGCTTAGTGAGATAAGCCAGAAAGAGAAAGAAAAATACCGGATGGTTTCACTCATAGCAGGAGTATAATGGACCAGGCGAGAAAATAACAAAAATAATGAACAACCATATACCAGAGACATTTTGAGGGGGTGGAGTGGGGAATAGGATCAAAAACGGGGTGGGGGAGAGAAATGCACGGGATTATGGTGATAGCACACAGGTGATTTGGTGATGGGAAACCCGCGGGGATTACAATCAAGATGGAAAAAAAAATGTACAAAATGATGTAAAAATAAACGTTTGTAATAAAAAAAAATGAAAAAAAAAAACAAAAAAAACCCCCCAGATTCTAGAATTCTGGGTACTAATAACAAATCAGGTCAATGATGCATTAATCTCTTACTAAAACTTGGTAAAGCCATGAAATAAATTACATATGTTGGAATGCCTTTGATAAAATATAACTAAATCAATTGATCCAAAATGTCATTTACCTTTATGCTCTTGAATAAGAATGTTCTATAAAATATAAAATTAGAAGTTAGAAATGTTTACTTTCTTATTTTAAATTTAGGGATGTGTTATGCTTAAGAAATTGATTGTTGTGGCCCCCTCTTATCTGTCATTTTGCTTTCATGGTTTCAGTGACCCATGGTCAGTGGCTGTTTACAGTTAATTACAATGACATACCTTATTGAGAAAGTCTGTATTCACAGATCTTTGATTAGAGTACACTGTTGTAATTGTCTCATTTTACTATTAGTTATCATTATTATTGTTTTTCTGTGACCGATTATTAATTAACTTTGATCATATGTGTGCACAGGAAATAACATAAGACAAATAGGGCATTAGAACAATTCTACCCAAACATTGGGGAGTACTAATGTGTGTCACTTATTAGGGTGATTCATTGCACTAATACATCACAGATTATAGATATCGGTGATGTATATATATATACTGTTATCAAGAGATCACTTAAATTTTTTAAATAAGCATACGCAAATATGGACTCAGAATTTCATCCAACACACAAACAATGTAAAATTTCCTTGTTTGCCTGGTCCTGCCCTTTAGACTAGTCCCAGAGATCAGTTTGCTGCTTGGAGCCCCACAGCGCCACCTGCTGATCACAGCCAGGAAGAGGCCGTAGTTCTCAGCATGGACAGCAGGGGGCTCGCGACCCACACTCCCAGGACAGTGACAGTTGCTCCCCAACTGCCAGCAGAGCTCTCTCAGCCTAGACTTAGTGGCCCAGGGGCCTCAGGCTAGAAGCACCTGCATGTCAATCCCAGGGGCCTAGGGCAGCTTTGCTGTGGGATCCTCAGCTGTCCCAGGCATGTTTGGCCACTGAGGGACATCTGTGGAGGCTCAGCCTGAGAAGAAGCTCCCTCAGAAGCTGAGTTTTGAGCACAGAGCTCTTTGTTGGGGCTCAGGACTGAGCCTCACTAACCCTGCATTTGGGGGATTTCCTGCTGATCTGTACTTTTACCACACACCTGTAATTCTTTCTCCCATTCTTCCTTACAATGTGGTCCTATTTTTGGATTGAACTCCATGGATATTTTCCAGGTATCTGTGAAACAAAACAAAAATGGAGATTTCTTATTCAGTGTAAGTCTGTACTTAATTACTTTTTCAAATTTTAAATTCACTCTCAAATATCATAAATTCTGCTATTTAAAAGTCTTTACGGTCCTCCCTGTTGGCGCAACCCGTTGAAGAACAGCACTGCAAGCAAGTCGCAACCCCTTCAGTACTAGTTCAATCCCCAGCCCTGGGATGACCCACATGGCGCTGCAGACACCTCCAGACCCGCCCCTTGCTCCCCTCAGCAGTGTATTATATCGAACTACCTGTTCTGCTCCACACTCTGTCTCTGATGAATCTTCTCACTGACCCTGCACCTCTGGCTGGTACCCCAGTTCTGTATGCATAAATAAATCTTTTTAAAAAAATATTTGCAATGTATGTATAGGCAAATTAAAATATCTAGCAGTTTTTATCAAATTTTTAATATAAATTGTGTTATAACTGATGTGTCATAGCCCTTTTGCACGAGTAAAGTTTGCAGGATTGACATATGTATGCGCAGAGACTTCATGGGCTCCTTTAGCAGTAAACTCACCTGCACTCCTGCCCCTACTACCCAACCCCCAACTACCACTGATTTCCTGTCCTTTGAGTCTGCTTCCTCCTGCTCCTCTTAGGGAGATATTTGATAGACTTAGCTTGTGGAGGCTGGTTTAATGTTCCCATACATGGTATTTTGTGGCAGATATGTTGCAAGTGTCTTGAGATTCCTCATTCTCTCCCCATCTATTTCAGTTTGTCTATAAACAGGCTGACTAGTGGCATCCTGGGTAGAAATGGTGGGAATTCTGTAGAAACTGACCATGACTGCTGCCTCCGTGGGACACTCAGATGCTCCTGAAAGCCATCTTCACTGTGAGTCCTCCTATGATCCTTCCAGGTCTTCTGATAAGAATATAATAAGACATAATAGATGAATATAATAAGAAAACAGGAATTATTTGTGTCAGAGGATTTTTTTTATTCACAAGTATAAATATTCTCTCACCACAGTTTGTTCAGCACCCAAAAGTTTCGCGTATCCTTTTTATTATTATTTAGATCAACATACTATCTAATTTTTCTGGTTGGAAATCTTAACTTTTCTTAATTTTCACCTTCAGAATTTGTTATACTGAACAATTTGATTATTGCAGTCCCCTCTTATGTCATTTTGCATTTATGGTTTTAGTTCCCTATGGTCACGGCTATTTACAGTTAATTACAATAACACATCTCACTGAGAAAGATGCATTCACAGACTTTGATTACACTATACTGCTGTGATTGTCTCATTTTGCTATTAGTTATTATTGGTAGTATTTTTCTATGGCTAATTATTATTAACTTTGATCGTTCGTGTGTACAGGAAGTAACATAAGACACATAGGCATTAGAACAATTCTACCCAAACATGGGGAGGACGACTGCGTGTCATATTTGGATGACTCACCGGACTAGGACACCAGGAGTTATAGATATCAGTGATACATTTTCACA
>NW_004567125.1:28948724-28952129 GCF_000260355.1 Condylura cristata | reverse complement strand
TTTCTCAGTACTGGTCTTTGGGTGTTTTCACTCAACCAGAAGTAAACATGGTGACTTCTGAAGCTTTACTGACTTTGGAACTCTTTGAAATGTTACACTTCTGAGTGAGATAAGAGACCAGAAGGAGGAAGAGACAAAGCAGTGGGGAAAGGGGTGAGCGGCTGGGGAGCATGTTTCTCTGCGAGAGGTTGCAGCGAGGACGGGGGAGGCTGCGGAGCAGGAGCCCGTGATGCCAGTGGGGGTGAACAGAGGGCACTGGGGCTCATCATCATCAACTAACTTATGTAGCTTCAGTAAAGGTAAAAGGTCACGACAGTCTCAGTGCCAGGTCACGTGTCTCTGCCTCTGGCACATGGGCTGAGCTGACTGTAAGTGGTCATCCTCCTCATCTCACATGTTGCTGTATCTTTTTCAGTCAACTTGCAGAGGATCCTGGATACCATCAAACAGGTAAGAAGTGACAACAAACAATTGACAGGAAACCTGAGCAGTGGGTCTCAGAATGCCCTTGGGTTCCCGTTCTCTCTGGTGACTTCACTTCCACTCCCTCTCTCTGGCAGGAAGTCACTTTTGTCTCTTCTTTCCTGCTGTGATTCTAATTCATTTGTTCTACAGACATTTCACTAAGCAAACTAGATCAGTGCACAATAATCCCTCCAGCACTGTACAAGGGATTACACTCCAGTAGGCAGGTTTGCCTGTGGTTGTCATTAATATTTTGAAATACATATGTTGCATATGTATTTTTAAATTTGAATACTTTTTGCACTGAAGAACTGAGGTGTAGGCCACGGGGATAGTGTGTGATGGGAGTGGGGAGCCATCAGGCAGATCTACACAAATACACTGCTGAGGGGAGCAGGGGGCGAGGCAGGAGAGGGCTGCTGCACCATATGAGATTTAGCTCCCTGGCTGGGATCAACTCAGGTCATAGAGGTGACAGCACTCCAACATACCTCCTAGGACACCAAGAAGATTCTGGGTTCTGTTTTTGCGTATTTATGTATAACGGTGAGTCCAAAGAAGTCTTATCAAAACAGGAGAGAATCCCAATACTCTCTGATAATGAGCTCAATCTTCCAGTAAAACTCCCCCGCTGGCTGCCTGGATTCCATTCTAAAGGCAGAGCTGCAAGCAATGAGTGACAATCACTGATCCAATGAGCCCTCTGGGGGAGAATGTCAGTAAAACTCAGGAACTGAGGCCTTGGGCTCTGGGAGATTCCTGGACCAGCCGCTGACTGTTGTGGGCACTTTCCAGCCTAATGGCAGGAGGAAGCTCCCAGTTCCGAGACTCAGGATGTTATTTTCCCCAAGTGGCCAGTGTTCCTCAGTGCCACCTCCTAACATGAGAAACACCCAGAGAATGCAGGAGAGGTGAAGATGCAGCGTGTTGGACACCGCCTCTCCCGCTGAAGCTGCACAGGTGGTTTGCTGTGTGCCCTGGAGCAGCTTCATAGGAAGCGAAAGCTGTTCTGAGGAGACATTCCCAGCTGTCCACGTCCTCGCTTGCAGTTTGCCATCACCATCTGTACGACACTAGCTAATCGGAGGCTGCGGGATGGTCGTGTGGGGAACACGGACCCTGGGTTGTGAGCAGAGGGGGCCTGTGGAGCTCCCATGTGTAAGCAAAGTCAGGCTGTTCCACTCGCTCTGCTTAAGACAGATGAGGTTTGCAGTCAGCGCAGTTCAGGTGACCAGAAGGCTCAGTCTGTGACTGGCTCACTGTCCACCCTGTGCTGGGAGGGTCCTTCCCTCCTGCACCTCAACCTCCACAGCCTCTGAGTCCTATTCTTATGTGCACCTCAGATGGCTCCATGTTGGTTTTTCTGTTTTATTTTTCTGCAGTTTTACCATGTCAGAGCACTATCCTTCCTGCTTCATGCAGTTATGACGTACCATCATGAACATTATTCCTTACCTGTCTTTCCCTCACAGGCTGCAAGTTGCTCCCAGGCCACACAGAGTGTCCCTAATTCCAGGAGGCAGCACATGGAAGGTGTGTGGCCGAGGAAAGGAAACCCCCAAGCCTGCCAGGGCGTTTGTACCCGGGAGGGAAAGGATGGCTTCCTGCCATCAGGGGTCTCTGTTTGTCTTCTCCCCAGTCCCTGGGCTCACACACCAGGACTTTTTCCTTTGCAGACATGACAAGGAAATTGAAAGAGGAGTGTGCCTCTTCAGAGGAAGAGAGAGTTGAAAAGTCATTGGCATTAACAACACTGCAAAAGAAAAAACAGTCCATGGTTACGAGTTTAATGGCCGCCGAAGAGTAAGATGTTAGCGTGTGAAGGTAACAAATAGGCTGCCTGGATGTGTATGGGTCAGAGGCCATCAAGCCATCACTGCATTTCTTTTTCTTTTTAAGATTTATTTATTTTATTCATACTGAACTGGGGTACAGGCCAGTGATGCAGAGGATGGGAAGATTCACCAGGGACAGAGTGGGGATCAGAACAGGCAGATCGAAGAAGTACACTGCTGAGGGGAGTAGCAGGTGTGTCAGGAGAGGTCTGTCATGGCATGTGGTCACCTCCGGGGCAGGCTGGAATTGAACTCATGCGGAAGTGGCTTAAGCTTCTTAGTGCTGTGCTTTAACCCGCTGTGCCATCAGGGAGGGCCCCATCACTGCATTTCTTTGAGAATGTTTCCACTCTGTTTTTACAGGATTCTTTCAGTACAGTATCTTTCCTGCCCATCCTAAACTTATTGGCATATTTCTTTCTATTCTGACTTTTTCTCATGCTTGTCTGCAGTATGGAGCCGAGGAAGAGCCCCCAGCATTTACTCCCCTGTCTAGATTCTTTAAAGTCGACTCCAGGCTTTGAGTCACCACTTAGTCCTGTCTAAACCTGTGTTAGCTCCTTGTTCATTGCTACGAAGGGTTGAGCCAAATCTGTTTCAAAAAATGTTTGCTGTGGCTGAAAGAAGGGGGTTTACTTGTGACAGGCCGTCAGAGGGGTCAGCGGTTGTCCTCCCTTTCATACAGCCTCAGCTTCACTCTTCGCCGGGGAACCAGCCCTGTGATGGCCAGGGTATTGTTTGTGCATCTTTTCTCTGAGCCAGTAACTGCCCTGGGTCCAGCCAAACCTGTAGTGGTCAGGGCTCAACTTTGCTGGCAGATCCCGGTCTCCCTCGTTTGCCTTCTAAGCCCAGGCAGGCAGAGAGAGGACCTCAGTGGGTGTGTGCAGGTCAGTGTCTGGGCCAGACTGCAGGGAGTCAGTCTGGGCCCCGGCCCCCACCCAGGCTGGCCTTCCTCCTGGCCTTTTGTCTCCCGTTCTGGCCCTGGACTGACTGGGATGTGCAAGGTTTTCTGAGTTCAATTCGATGTATCTTGTTCTGCCCACCCTTCCTTCCTTCCTTCCTTCCTTCCTTCCTTCCTTCCTTCCTTCCTTCCTTCCTTCCTTCC
>NW_004567125.1:28936954-28948547 GCF_000260355.1 Condylura cristata | reverse complement strand
CTTAGGGATAACTACTAAATATGCATCTGCTAACCCATGTTCACAGTAAAATTTTTCCTACTCTTTCCTTAAGACTCAGTGTTATACCTCGCCAAACCTGCAATGCAGACAAAGTTGATGTCCTCACCAACTTTCCCACTCTGTGATCTCTGTGTTCTGTTGGCAGTAAAATTGTACTGACCTCACTTTCATGTTAGGAACTCACAACAAAACCATAAGTATCACAGTCTCTGCAGAAAGCAGTTGGTGCAGAAACACTAGGGGGGCTACGAGAGAATGCCTGTATTTTCTCTCTTTAGCATTGGCTTGGTGCTCAGAGTCTTTTATTTTGTGTGTACAAATATATAGCTCATCTATGTCAGCATGAGTTAAGCAGTCTAGGGCGGCAGAGCAGAGGAAGCATTCTTAACACTGTCTTTGCTACCCACGCTGGCTATGATCGGGGTCATGGTGAAGGAAATTGACACCCTAAAGCTGTTTGCTGCCCATGGGAAACTGCTTCCTGGAGATAATATCCTGATGATGGGACACTTCCCATCATTTACAGTTCAGTAAATCTTAGCAGCAATAAGGTGGGCCTTTTCTCCCACGAGAAAGACAGATATCCTCAGACTCCTCATACTGGCAGACAGAGATCAGGCTCTTGTCGACCTGTATTGGGGTATCCTGTGTTCTGCTCCTATCAAAATCTTGTGTTACAGGGATTATAAGGAATCCAAGTGCTGTAGACATCAGAGTTGAATGGCATCTTGTACCCTTGTGCGTTGTATCCAAAGGCCTGTGCTCCTGCGCCCTGCCTGCTCAGGAGAGGGCATCTCCTGCCACCCCACTGGAGTTTGTGGAGGAGCCAAGCCTGGGGCATTTTCACCTCTGTGGAACAGCCAAGTGCAGCAGAAAGTGGACAGACAGGGACAGTTGTATATATGAGTTGCCTTCTATGAATTTTGTCTCTTGAGATGAATTTTATAACAATGTAATTTACGATGAGTCAAAATTTAGTATGTCATTTTGTTTTGTATTCATAAAGAAAAAATGTAAAACAGGACTCTCCCTGGTGGGTGCAATGGGTCAAAGCACTGCATTATGAAGCTCTACGAAAGCACTGCAGCACACATTAGATGCCACCACACCTCTGGCCTGTACCCCAGTTCTGTAAGCATAAATAAATAAATCTTTTTAAAAAAATTTTTTAAAAGTAAAACAGGGATGTCATCAAGAAAGCTTCTTAGATATAAAGTACCACTAACTAAAAACTGTTTAGCTTCAGTAAAGGTAAAATCATGACAGCCTCAGTGCCAGGTCACATGTCTCTGCCTCTGAAATACAGGCTGACTTGACTTTGAGTGGTCATTCACATAATCTCAGATGATGATGTATCTTTTTTAGTCAGTTTGCAGAAAACCATAGACACCATTAACTATGTAAGAAATGACAACCCAGAACTGACCAGAAAAGTTGGGCTCAGAAGGTCCTTGGCCTTCAGTTCTCTGTGGTGACATCACTTTCAGTGACCTTCCCTCTGACAGGGAGTCAATTTCACATCTCTTCTTTCCCACTCTGGTTCTAGTTCATTTGTCCTATAGACACATCACCTTCAAACTAACTAGATAAGTGGAATGTTTTACCTCCTGGAAATACTCAAGGAATCACACTTGAGAGGCAGGTTTGTCAGGAATTATTATTATTATTTTTCAAATTGGATTCCTTTTTTTTTATTTTTATATAGAAGAGTGAGTCCAAAACAATCTTCATCCAAAAAGGGAAAAGCTGCTATTCTCCAGTGATGAACTCAAACTTCAGGTGAAATACCCTTGCTGCCTGGATCCCGTTCCATAATCAGAAGCACAGGCAATGAGTGACGATTACTGATTCAATGAGCTCTTCTGTAGAGAATATCAGCAAAAACCAGAGAAAGAATGAAGTAGTGAGGAATATCCCACAAAGTACTCATGGTACAAACCAGTCTGAGAAATAAAAATACCTCAAATCAGGACTTGGTAAGAGTTTTCTTTGAGGTTTGCTCTACTGTGCTGTTATTTTTTCTGGCTGGGGGTACTTTTCCTGTTATTTTCATATAAAGTCTTGCCTGATCTCATTATCTCTGACTTGCATCCCAATTCTCATGTTAATTTCTCCCTTGTTGTTTCATCCACTCCCATATCTATTCACCCAGGGTAAGGTGTTCTGTCCTTCTGGAAAGTCCCACTGACTCTTGCTTATAGTTTTCTTTTAATAGACAATGTTCAACTCGTCTATTTGCTATTCACATTATGTTGGTGCCGAGTTAGCACACTACCCCCGGGGCTCGGGGGATGTGCCCCCTGTTGTGCGTGTCAAGGCGGCCAGGTGATCGGGCCGATAAAGCCATGACAGACTTGTGTTTATCTGCCTAAGACGCCACAGGGACGACCTGACCTTTCTCTGCCCTAGCACACTCTCTTGTAAGGGAGTGTCAACATCTGGGGCTGTAGGCGGTGTGGCAAGAGAAAATCCCTACTTCCTCCTTTCCCGCCTTAATCTTCCACTCCTACTGCCTAATGGTATATAAAGGGATCGCTGGAAATAAACGAGAGACTCCTGGATGAAGAACCTCGGCGTCCTGTGTTTTCTTTAACCTCATCGTCCCTCGCCGGACTCGGCTCCGATCAGCCGGACGCGGCAACATTATCTATATTGGGACTTGCCAGAGACCATCTCTGATGAACAGAGTTGGGGAACATAAACAAAAGAATTTGGAAATACAATCTTTACAGACACAAAATAGGGCTTAAGGGATGCGCGACCCAGGGTACCCAAGGCGCCTCATTCTGTGCTCAAGGGACCTGAGTGCAGGTGCAAGTGATCTTTATTGTTACAATCCACCACCCAAGCCTCTTTGATCTTAATGTAATCTTTGATATTTCTCTTTGGCCTGATATGTGATTGATTCTGGATAATGATCTGTGTGCAATTGAATAAAACATGTAATCAGATTTCTGGGGGTGCACTGTCCCATGGATGTCTGTTAAGGCCTCTGGGCTATGTCTTTATGTGGCTCTCATGTCCTTGTTAATTTGTTTTCTCATGATCTGTCCATTTGTGAGATGGGACGCTGAAGTCTACTACTATACTTGCTTTTTCTCTAATGACTGTTTTAGTGCCGATAAAAATCATCTTATACATTTTGTGCTCCTTTGTTTGGTGCGTATATGTTGATGAGTGCTATAAGTCCCTGTTATATTGTCCCCTTAAGCATACATAATTATTGTCCATCCATGTCTCTTGTGAACATTTTTGGTTTGATATCTATTTGATCTGATATAAGCATAGTTGTCCCTGCCTTCTTTTTTGGTCCATTTGCTTATAGAATAGTTTTCCAACCGTTTATTTTGATTCTATATTTATCTTTTGTAGTTCAATGTGTTTCTGGAAGCAGCGAAGGGTTGGGTTTTGTTGTTAATTGAGCCTGCTACTCTGTGTCTTTATATTGGTGAATTGAGTCCATTTAAATTTAGGTTAGTGTCTGTATTTGCCATTTTGTTTGTTGTTTTGTTGTTTTATTCCTTGTCTTATTCTGGTCTTCTTCTTCAGTCCTCTGTTTTGTCTTTAGAACTTGTAGTATTTTATAGAGTTTGGATTTCCTAGTAATAAATTTCTGTTCATTCTGTTTGTCTGAGATGCTCCTTATTTTTCCTTCATATATTAAGGAGAGCTTGTGGGGTAAAGTATTCTATGATGGCTTCAGTTGACTTGAGTTTGTTGAATATGTCACTCCATTCTCTTCTTATATGTAGGGTTTCTACAGAGAAGCCTGATGTCTTCCTGATTGGTTATCGTTTATAGGTTTTCTTTTTCTTCACCCTTGTCCGCTTCGTTACTTTATTTAAAGATTTATTTATTTATACATATGAACTGCTCACAGGCCAGAGTTCCAGGGGCACTGAGAGGAATCACCAGAGACAGAGTGGGGAGCAGAACAGGCAGATCGACAAAGTACACTTCTGAGGCAAGCAGCGGATGGGTCAGGAGAGTTCTGGCTAGCCATGAGGATCACCTCCTGGGCTGGGGATCCAATTCACAGTGAAGCAGCTGAGGCTCTCTTTCAGTGTTGCGCTATACCCCTTATGCCACCAGGGAGGGCCAACTTCATTATTTTTTCCTAGTCTTTGGTATTTGGAAAGTTTTCTATTATTTGTCTTGCTGTACATTTCCTATCATTATGGTAATCTGGTGTTCTCACTTATTTTATGTCTGTTTTCATTTTCTTCATCATGTTGAGAAAGTTCTCTTTGATTACCACATGAATACATTCTAGGTTCCCTTGTCTCTGGCCTAAACTTCTGGGAGTCCTGTACCACATATATTTTGTTTGCACATGGGGTCAGCTAGCCCTCAAAGTGTTTCTTCATTCTATTTACTTTATACTTCTGTTTCCTTTTTATTTTTATTATTATTATTTCGGTGGTTTGAGAGTTCACATTAGTTCTCCCACTTTTTCAATTTCTGATTTTCTTGCTGTCCCCAGAGTTCTCTGGCTGCTCCATAAATATTTCAGCCCCTGCATTTCTTGAATTTCCTTCTTTAAGGGTCAGTTTCATTCCTCAGCACATTTTATTATTTTCTCATATCAATCTTGTCCTTTTTGTCTTATTTTTGTTAATCAATATGATTTAATCCTCTATCTTGCAGACACTGATATTCTTCCACGTCATTGTGTTGAGTTCTGGTGCCTGATTCTCTTTCTGTGATGCGTCCTTCCCCTGAGTGCTTGCTTGGTCATTTATTTTTTCCTTCTCCCTTTTGTTGCTTTTCTAATGTGTTCTATGACACCATGCTGCTGGTACGGGCGGGCATCCCTTATGGCTCTCCTTCTGGGATGTCAGGAATGGTGGTCAGGCTTAGTGCAGGAAAGTTAAGCCAAAACACCACAGGAGTGCTGATGCCATGATACCTTGTTGTGTGCTGTCTCTGGTGACCCGTCCATCTGCATTTACTCAATTCCAGAAGGGGATTGTCGGGTCCGCGTATTTGGCTGTGCAGCCCTTCCTCTCACTTCCCAAGATGGATCAAGGGCTTCCTGGCTGCCCCCATCGATGTATTTTGTGAATGTGTTCTTCAGCATCCTATATATATTCTACGCACATTCACTAGTCAGTAATCAGGGAATTGCTGGTGCGCAAATAATATCTGAATTCATTAAAAATTTCTTATTAAAAATGTGGAATACGGGCCCTCCCTGGTGGCGCAGCGGGTTAAAGCACAGCACTGAGAATCTAAAGCCGCTTCTGCATGAGTTCGATTCCCACCTGCCCCGGAGGTGACCACATGGCGTGGCAGACCTCTCCTGACCCGCCCGCTGCTCCCCTCAGCAGTGTACTTCGTCGATCTGCCTGTTCTGCTCCCCACTCTGTCTCTGGTGAAGCCTCTCACCGCCCCTGAGCCTCTGGCCTATACCCCAGTTCTGTATGCACAAATAAATAAATCTTAAAAAAAAAAATGTGGAATACCTCAGGTTTGTGTGTAGAAGTTGATACTGGGAGTGATTTCCTATTCAGAAATTGTAGATGGGATTCTCTAAGGGGTGCCAGATTCATCACAAAACATCAAAATTAAATTTTGATTGTAGAATATCAATTACGTCAATGTGAGTAATGGTCATTGCTGATAAAAGTAATCATCTCACCTAGGAAGGCATGACAGTCAGTGGCCCTGGATCCACGGAGGGTACTGGTGTGGGAGACTCAGGCTGGGAAACCTGCACCTCATTATGGCCATCAGCTCCAACTCCCACTGCCACAGGCCCTTGTCCTTCTCCTTTCCAACCTGTTCTGTGCAGACATCTGTTGTTCTAACCACCACCATCCCAAAGATGTTGCAGAACATCCAGACACAGAGCAAAGCCATAACCTATGAAGGCTGCATTTTTTTCAGGATCTACAGGATGACTTCGTCCTGACATTGATGGGCTATGACCCTTTCATGGCCATATCCCTACACTATACTACTTGGTTACTGTGAACGCCCGGTTCTGTGGGATTCTGGCTCTGGTGTCCTGGATCATCACTCACCTGCACTCTTTGTTAGAAAGCTTAATGGTGTTGCAGCTGTCTTTATACCCTTGGAAATTTCTCACTTTTTCTGTAAACTCAAGCAGTTGGTCCAACTTGCCTCTTCTGAAATCTTTGTAAATAACATGGTGATGTATTGTGTAGCTGATCTTCTGGTCTGAGGGCTCCTTACTGGGATCCTATATTCTTATCCTAAAATACCTCTGCCACATAAAGAATCTCATGAGCTAAAGGGAAGTATAAAGCATATCCCACTTGTACCTCCCACCTCTCAGTTGTCTCATTTTTTTGTACACTCCTTGGGGTGTAACTTAGCTCTGTTGCTTCCAAAATGCACAACAAGTGCAATACCCTCTGAGATGTGCATTGTGATCACACCCCTGAGGAAACCTTACATCTAAGTTCTGAGGAACAACAATGAGATTACGGGGGCAGATTTAAGGGACCATTGCCCTTAGGGTGAAGAAGTTCAGCCATCACAAGGCTCAAAACCTTGGAGCCAAAAACTGTAATTCCTTGCCCCTTCTAGTTCCTGGAGTTACATTTCTGTGACTTCACTGTCTCTATGTGGTTTATGGATATCTCACCTTATCATGCCTTGCAATCTCTCTGATAGCAACAGTTTGTTTTGTTTTGTTTTGTTTTTTTTTCCTTTGACTTTTTCCTTCTAACTCAAATGAATTCTCCATCTTGGATCTGAAAAAATTTGTCAATTCCTAATTACATTATGTGCCTACATAAAAATAGTAAGGATGATATCTTGTCATACATACTATATGGCACCAAGTAATTTTTCCCTTATTTTACTAAAACAATAGTCTAGTGGCCCTCCCTGGTGGCACAGCGGGTTAAAGCACAGCACTGAGAAGCTTAACCCACTTCCACATGAGTTCGATTCCCGCCTGCCCGGAGGTGACCACATGGCGCGGCAGACCTCTCCTGACCCGCCCGCTGCTCCCCTCAGCAGTGTACTTCGTAGATCTGCCTGTTCTGCTCCCCATTCTGTCTCTGGTGAAGCCTCTCGCCACCCCTGACCCTCTGGCCTGTACCCCAGTTCTGTATGAATAAATAAATAAATCTTTAAAAAAAAAAACAATAGTCTAGTTTCACAAACACCCTGGGGAAAAATACATTTGGTAACCCTGTTTATGAATAGTTTACAACATGACAATCTGAGAATGTATTACATATTATGTACCTCATTCCTTTTATTCCTTTACTATTCACCCGACATTGTAAAGTTTAGCAAATGTTGTACAAAAATAAATAATATGGGTTAACAATATATTTAATATTTTAATAAAGATGTGGTCTATGTTCACGATGAAATACAATTCTGCTTTTAAAGGAGAGAAACTCATGCCTTACTGCAATATGAATGGACCGAGAAGGGATTATGCTAAGTGAAAGAAGTAGAAGGGGAAAGAAAACCCAGGATGGTGTCATGGTGTCACTTATATGTGGGATACAGAGACACCAAAAATCATATGAGATGAAAACAAACTAAAGTACTAACACTTAGAAAGTTACTATCGGCATAAGACGTTTAGATTGTGGGGAGAGGACAATGAGTTATGTGGTAGAAAGTGGGTACTTTGGTGGCGGGAGTGCCAGGAGCAAGACTGGAAGTGGGAGATCCTACACATACTAAATACAAACATAACATAAAGCAACATTAAATCCATTCAAAAAATTAAAGCAGTTAAACCTGATGGTGCTCTCTTTTGAACTATAAATAAATGAACATTGCAGTATGTTTTGTTAATTCAGAAACTTACAGTTTAAATTGTGCATCTTCTGGTATGATATTATACTTAAATGGATGAAAGGAATAAAGCCTAAGGCACATGCAGAGCACAGGGAGCTGAGTCAAGTGTTAAGAGGTTTGGGAGCAATATTCTAACCGTGAAGAAAAAGTGTTATATGTGAAATATAAAAAGAGTAGAAATGAATTAAGAAAATTCATATTTGACACTCTTTTTTGCCAGCTTAGTGATTAAATTAATATGCAAATAGGACAACACTATAAATTGGTTCAAGATAGGAGGCTAATTCAGCCTCCGGCACCTCCATGGTTGAGCCTAGGAGCACAGTAAGAGGAGTAGAGCTGCGGAGCCCCCAGAGTCTGGAACAAATCCCACCACAAATACCACTGGGTGTTCAAGGTGCTGCACCAAATCCGCACGTTAGAGGGGTTTGCTATGCATCAGAATTTAATTGATACTATCCTCAAAGCGGGGAAGCCAGGAACCCTGCCATATCCGGCTATGACAGATGGTGGCTCCACACACGAAGGCGTCATCTGGCGACCTAGTGTTTTCCGCATACCTGAGTTCTGTGAGCAGCTCAAGCAAATGAATTGAATCTGAGAAGGTTGGAGAAACTCTGATTTATGAGACGAGGTGTGGTCAGGTCACAGGTAGCAGCAACCTCGACTTCTGGCTAGCATATAAGTCTGAGACAGAAGTCACAGGAACTTCAGATCTCTAACGGTTGGACAGGAGCACAGCTAAGAGCCTGGACAGTGATGGTGGCTGAGGAGAGGTCAATATTGTGAGATGTAGGTCAATGGTGGCAAAAGTGAGCATGATTCAGTGGAATTTTTCATATCCTGCTGGTGACAGAGAATTACTTCTTGGTGTGGGGAAATCATCCCCCACAGACTCCCATTGGAAATGTTTCTAAGAATCATACACATTTTCTACTGACAGCCCATCTCATCATTTTATATAACATAGGTCTCCTTTGCAGTGCTTATTGGTATTCAACATTGGAGTCTTTTTTTCCCAAAAGCTGTTCCTGGGGACTCTTAACACGTTCTTTCTTCTAGAACCCAAGCACTCAAATTTAGAGGTGAAATTAGGGTCCACCAGGAGGTTAAATTTGGAGAGACCTCTGCAGTGCCGACTGAGGGAACTGGACAAATTCATACTCTGAAGGACCTGGACTAATTCATATTCCGCATGGACATCTGATATGCTGTGCTGACCTCTTCACCCCAGGCATGTGGTAGGAGAATAGTGGGTGAGGACTAGACGGGTGACTGTGAGAACTCATGTGTCAATGCACACTGACTACGGTAGTGTAAATAGTGCCGCCATGAGGAGGTGCCTCTCGCTCTGTATGGATCCTTTGTTTAGTGTTTTGCATCCTTTGGGTAAATGCCTTGGACAGGTTCCCCGTGTGGTGTCCACACTTTCACGTGGAAATATACAGACATGATGGCAGGAGAAGCACTGACTGGGAATCCTTCCAGGCCACTGGGTAACTCAGTCAGAGGACTGTGGACACAACTGAACGTGTAACTTGAAGAGGAAAATACACACAGATATCACACCATTGGCCCCCAAATGCAGCCATAAGTGCAGACCTATACCCAGAGATGGATACAGAGATGGAAACACACATACACACACACACACACACAGAGGCATAGATAACAACTAGGAGGGAACCAGACCCAGAATGCAGACCTAAAGAGGAACACAGCTGTGTACAAGTAAATGCAGGTATTTACTAAATGACATAAAATTCAGGTTCATAGCCATAATCAAAACACACAGAAATAGAAGACACAGATACTCGAGCCAGAACACACAAGCAACATACACAAACAGGTATCAATCTCACATACACAGGTCTGCACAATAGATACACACTCACCGGGACACACAAATACACAGAAGCAGACAGACCTACACCATGAAGAACACAGATGCCCAGAGGTGGCCGCACCACTGTAAACACCTGTCCACCACTGACAGATGCAGAAACTCACACCCATAGGTCCATTCCTGCAGATTTCCCCGAGCACAAGCATGCACAGTCTCCCAAACTCCCTCAACCAACAGGAAGCCAGACAAACAAAGCTCTCCCGTGGGGTCACTCCAGGCAGATTCTTTTTTCTCATTTCAGGTCAGGTCTGAATTCCACCCCTTCTCTACCTGGTGTCTCCTGTAACTTTGAGAGGAGCCATGAGAAGCAACCTGTGAGCCAGTGCATGGTTGCTCATGGCCAACTTGAGGGTAGAAAGTGAGCTTTTGATCCTCCACCCCGAGTGTGAGCCAGTGGGGAAAATAGGCTGCGCTGAGCTTTGGCTATTAGACTTCTTGGGCATTTGGCAATTAAGCTGCTAAAGTTGGGGGTAGTTATGCTGCTGGCACTTTGGAGCAGTGAATCTGCTGCAGTTTCAGCATTTAAACCTCTAATGACGATGGAATATCTGGAGAGAACCCATGAGCTTATCACATGTGGCTTCACTTTTGACGTTGGTCCCTGGCAG
Organism: Condylura cristata; assembly: GCF_000260355.1. Classification (NCBI taxonomy): domain Eukaryota; kingdom Metazoa; phylum Chordata; class Mammalia; order Eulipotyphla; family Talpidae; genus Condylura; species Condylura cristata. The sequence continues at coordinate 28,938,218 of NW_004567125.1, read as the reverse complement.
GACATGACTACTGGCTTCCTCACTACATATAAATTCTCTCCACTCTGCTTTTACTACCGATGAGAATGAGTCTTGTCATGGGTGCTTCTCCCCTTGAATCTGCTTTTGGGTCAATGTCCTGCAGTCTTGAGCCGGTGAAAAAAGATCCAGCAATCAGTGTGTCCCAGCCCCTGGATTCCCTCACTTCAACAGGACGACCAGCCCCGGCTCTGTGAGAAGTGACAGCTCAGTGTGACTGAGCAGCCTGCTCAGCTTCCCCTTCTCACTTTCTCTATTGAAGCCAGGATAGAGCATGAGTGGAAGAACACTTTGTGAACGACACCTTATATATGACAGTAAGCAGGGTGGGGTTGCAACAAGGAGGTGAAGCTTCAGGGGCTGCCTGAGCTGGGCGCTGGGTGTGAGTCCTGCAGATCAAGCACCTTAGGCAACTGAGCTCAGGCCTGGGCTACTGAGCACAGGGGGCTGTGAGTTCACCTGGGGCCCTAGACCCACCCATGGGGATGGGTCCCTCTGCCACAACACTTAGTTATGCCAAGCTCCTTGGGAATCATCCCCTAGCCCAGAGGTCATCGAACAGGAAAAGCTCCTGAGATCCTGGATGCAACTGAGAGTCCATTTGTATCTCCCACTATTTAGGCTCCTGCAGGTGTCATGCAGAGGCCAACACAGACAAGTGTGGTAACCACACATTTCATGAGGCAAACTGTGTAAGATGAGAGAGGGGAATGAACATCCAACATTCTGCTTGTATATTTGGATCTTTGAATATTTCTGCACATTTGCACAGTTTTTAGTCACTGCTATTAGGAAAGGAAGATGGAGATGCTCAGGGGTAGGGGACACAGTTCCTGGATTGGAAGAACCAGAACCAATATCTAACAGGGCTCCAGAGAGAAACTGTCACTTGGCACACGGGTGGGGGAGGGGCATGTTCCACGTGAGGTCACTCAGGTGTCTCTGTGATGCGGCAGGGACACAGGCACTGATTGGTCGAGAGAGGGTATAAAGCATCCGCGTTGCCGAGGTGGGACCAAACCGGAGCAGACTCAGAGGAAGACAGAGCCTGTCCCCTCGGCCTGTTCCTGCCTCGCCCACTGGCTTGCTGGTGTCCTGCTGACCTCTACCTGCTGACTGCTGAGACCTGTGGATTTAATCCTCCTCATTCCAGCCTAGAATTTGACCCTTCCAACTTCCACAACCCCTTTCTACTCCTCCCCAGTCTCCAATACTCCCTCACTGCAACCCCATCACCCTCCCCCCA
>NW_004567125.1:28932104-28936665 GCF_000260355.1 Condylura cristata | reverse complement strand
ATGCTCTGGCCACAGCCTCGCACAGCTCCCTGGGCCTGCCAGGCTGGGAGGGCAACAGAGCGGGTGACCGCACAGAAACCAGGAGGAGCCACTTAGAGCTCAAGGGAGGTTTGTGGCAATGATGAGACTCAATGAGTAGGGTCTCCACTGAGGGAACTGAGGGATCTGTGCATTATACTCCAGGTCTCAGCTTCAAAAGAGAAGGAATTTACTGAGCCCTGACTCTGTGGGTTGGGTCCAGTCCTCGTGTCTTTTTTTTTTTTTCCTCTAAGGACATGCCCAAAGGTAAGTTTGGCAGCCCTGGTGTCTGGTGTGGTGTTATTTCTAGTCTGGTCTAAAGTAAAATGTCACTTGTGGTCTGTGCTCTGGCATGTTGACTTCTAGCAAATTTTGAGTCTTCATTGAGCTTTTGGAGTCACCTCAAGGGACTCTGCATCCCCCTGGCTGATGAAACCTGAGAGTCTATCACATGTGAGAGGAGGGACGACCCCCTCCTGGTGTTCATAGTGGGGACCACTAGGATGGACGGGACCAGGAGCTGAATGAGCTGTTGGTTCGGTAGCAAAATGTGCCATGCACAGGGTGGATTTACCCAAGTCAGCAGAGCGTTCAGTGCCGTGTCAGTGTCGCGAAAGACTCACCCTCCTCACTGGGCGGTGTTGGCTGTGCTCGGCTGCATGTCCACACACTATGGCTCTCTTCTTCCTTCAAGAGAAAAAATTCCTCTGTGAGAACCTGGAGTATCTTGACTGCCGGGCACGCCCCACCTCCCGCCTCACTCACCACCATGCACTGCCCCAACCTCAGCTGCTGGTGGCCCCATTGGGTCACATCTGGACAGGAGCCCACTACGGACACCGGCACCCACACAGCTTCCTGGGGGTGGAAAGAGGCGCCATGGCAGGGATGGGCCCAGTCAGTGACCACATGGTCTGTCCTGTGCATTTGGTCCCCACTGGACCCTGTGCTGAGGGCTGCTGCATCACGGCTGACAATTGCAGTAAGCTAAACAGCGAGGACCCTGAATCTTTGCCACAAGCACACATTTGTGACGTCAGTTGCCAGTGGGAAATTAAAATGGCCAGATAGAGGGCTGCCTTCTGGACAGGTTTCATTTGCTTGTTATCAGGTTATGTATGAGTAACATTGTAAATTTATCCCTTCCTAAAAAAATTACTTCTCATTTTTATCAGATTACCAGTTGTCGTTATTTTAGCGATCATAAAATCTATAAATTCTGTATTCAGTTGCATGGTGCTTATGGTTAGATGTTAATGCAATCATGAAATACTAACATTGATTATTTTCTGGAATTGTTTCTAGCTAACTGCATTTCTCAAAGCTTTCATTACAAAGCATACAATTTCACGTAAATCTCTGTAATCTTTAGAAATAGGACATTTTGTGCTGTTATTTCCAACTAAACTTTGCAGGAAAATCTGAATTATGTTAGATAACTGTCAAAAAATTAGGTGTAATTACTTTTTGTGAGACTACTAGCCCTTGTATTTTTAATAATACCTACCAATCTCTTTCAGCTTGTATTTATGAACATATATCTTATATAACTTCTCATTGCTACCTTTAGCACCCTTTGTAATTATTTTTCCCATTCTTCCATACAGTTTGCCCAAATACTGCACCTGGAATCTGTGGACTTCACCAAGGTACTTCATGGATATATAATACAAGATGTAAGCTTCTCGTTATGTGAACTGAATCACTTCATTGTTTTTCAAATTTCATAAATTCTGTTAAATGGTTAAATATCTTTAAATGTGTCAGCACAATAGAATCTCTGATTATAGGGCATCATATTTCTTTCTATAACTTAAAGAGTGGCATAAATTTTGTGTCTTAGCTTCTTTGTCATGAGTACAGTTTGCAGGTGATGCCCTATGTATGTAGAGTGACATCATCTGCTCATTAAGGTAGTACACACACCTGCCACTCTCACCATCCTTCGTGATTCCCCCACCACCCCCCCCCCACTGATTTCCTAGCCCTTTAATTCTCTTCTTCTTGCTCCTCACTGAGAATATATTTGGGTAAAGTTAACCTCTGGAGGTTCATGTTTTGTTTCTATACATACTATTATTTAGTGGGTATGTTGTAAATGTCGCGAAGACTCCTCATTCTCTCTTCTTTCAGCTTGACCTGGCTGATATTTGCCAGCTGGCAGCTGCCAGATTTGTGGTTCTGATGAAATTACTTGTCATCACTGCCTCCGTGGGACACGGTGTATTGTTCATGAAATCCATCTTCACTGTAAGTACCCCTATGATCATTATATGTTTACTGCTAAGACTATAATAATATGGCCTTCCCTGGTGGCTCAACAGGTAAGAGCACAGCAGTGCAAACTAGCCACAGCTGCTCAGTAGGAGTTCAATCCCCAGCCCCAGAGGTGATTCACATTGAGTGCAGACCTCTCCTCTTGCCCGCTGCTCCCCTCAGCAGTGTATGTCATGGACCTGACTCTTCTGCTCCACAGTCTGTCTCTGGGGAGTCCTCTCACTGCTCCTGCATCTCTGGCCTTTACCCCAGTTCTGTATGCATAAAAATCTTTTAATAAAAGAAGAATATAAGAAGACATACTAGTATAAAATAAGAAAATAACAGTATACATTGTCAGTGGAAATATTGTTTCATTCACTATGATATTCTCTAAACCTATTTTATTTAGCACCCAAAACGTTTATGTCTTCTTATCATTATCATTTAGGTCAATGTATTATAAAATTTCTCTGGTGATAGATTCTTTCACTTCTATATTCTTAGTAGTATTTATTTCATGCAACTAGTCCAGTTCTCTGTCCTGATTAATTTAAATCCATTGTGTCTGAGTGCACTCTTGCTGCCCTGTGTTGCCTATGTGAAGGGGTGTGTTGTACTGCGTATGGTCCATGTTAGTGAATGTCCCAGTGGCTGAGAGCTCCTGACTTGCTGTTATCACGTCCCTAATCTGTGAGTGAAAGTAGGTTCCCCTGAAAGTAGGTTCCCCTGAGGTGACTGTGCTCAGGTCATCTGCTCCCTCCTGGGTTTCTATGTGCTGGCTTTGCCCTGGTCTGGGAGATGGTTTTGCATTTCTCAGCTCTATCCATGGACTCAGCACTTTCTCCTAGCAATTCTCTGTGTTTTCCTCATATATTTTGATAGCTGTAGTTTGATGAATACAAAGCAAGGCTATCATGCCTTCTTGAAGAAGTGATCCTTTCATCATAAAATACTAGCTCTCATTATTCACAATCTCTTTCCTTATTCTACAGTATGTTCTGAAGGATGATTTACCTAGGTACAAATTTCTGAATTCATGTGTCCATTCACTTCCCATCTGAAAATTTTCCTTCCACTTCTTTACAGATAGCATACTCTCTGAGGAGAAAGCTGAAGTGTTTCTTCAGATCATTCTGTGATACTTGACACAGCATTCCTTATTTCTGTGATGATGTTTCATTTCTCAAATTCCTAGAATATTCATCTTTCTGTTTGTATTCATGTCTCTTCTTGCCTGTATTCCAAATTTTCATACTAGTTTAAGTAATTTCAAATTAAGAACATGGTAGTTCCATTACCTCTGTGACACTAGTTTTGATAATAAAGGCTGCTGTCTGTTCTTTCGTGCCTTGTTAGGATGCCATTAGACCACTTGTGTGTTATCCAGGAAATGAGTTAGGGAGGACTCCTGGGTGATGTTTCCTATATATCTGGTTAGGTGATAGGCTGAGTATTACTCTTAATAGAGATGGGAAAAAGAAAGAGCTCTAGAATTAGGCATTGCCTAGTGTGTCTGTTGCTTAGGCTTGGACACAATGCTAGGCTGGCTCTGGGAAAATACTATATTTTTAAGAGAAACAAAATAATACTTAGTTATTTCTAAATTTTTCTTCTACTGCTCCCCATCGACTGTGTGAAGGGATTTATCTCTAAGAGTCACTGTGAGAATCTACAAAGATCTTAGAGATAAATCTCACACGAGTATGGGAGCCCCATCAGACTGGGCACATTGGCATTGGCTAATCTCCCTCTAGCCTCCACTGAAACTCTGGGAATTCTTCAGTGACAGCAGAGGCTTTCTCACTGGGTGCTCTGGGGCCTGCAGAGGCTTCCTCGGCTTCTGCTCCTGTAAGCGGTGATTGTCTGTATCCTCTTTGTGTGTGTGTGTCTCCTCCTGCCAGCAACAGTGTCCTGAACCATCAGTCTCTGATCTGGGAAGATTTTCATTTTCAATCTTGTTTGTTTTTTTCTGGGTAAACATCAGGAGTGATACCTACCAAACTCTTATGAAGCCAGACTGGAAACCAAGGTTCACTGTTTTATGTTCTGTTTTGTTTATTTCTCTTCAGATGACTATCTTGAACACTAATGGTTGAAATGGAAATCAGCTTTGTAAAATAATAATTTAGTAAATACTTCCGTGATCAAGGCAACGATGTAATCTCAGTGAGAAAAGAAAAAATTATAAACATTTTCTCTCAATAAAAGTGTTCCCTCTGCCCAGGCCTGTGGGATTATGTAGGAAGGGGCAGGGAATGTACTGTGGTTGAGTAACTGTGAATTG
>NW_004567125.1:28924345-28925094 GCF_000260355.1 Condylura cristata | reverse complement strand
AAGAAAATGCCTTCAACTTCTCAAACACCAGCCTGAGCACAGGGAGCTAGGTCCCCGTGTTCTTGTGTTAGTGACTTAAAAGCAGTGAGGAGCTGGGTAGAGACGCTGAAACCAGGCCAAGTTTGCAGAGGAAATGGTGAGGCCAGAGTGGGTGGGGGCTTTGCCCTCTAGCCTGCTCTGAGAAAGGCAGATTCCCTGAGCGCTGCTGGGTCTCACCTCTCTTTTTTCCAAACCAGGATGCTGAAGTGGAAACAGTGGACACGAATTAATAAGGAACATCAACTTAAGGCTTTCGAGACCAAACTTCAAATGATTGTTGAGGAAACTGAAAATTACAAGTGAGTTCACTTAGTAGATGCCAGCAGGTCAAAAGCCCTACCTTTTTGCTTTGAACTTGTCACGTTTCAACTCCGTATGTTTAGTGGCATCAGCAAAGGTTCGAAGTTATGTAGAGAATAGCTCATGGAAGAAAAGTTGTTTGACAGGGCTAAATGTCAAAGGAGATTACAGCTTTATAATGCAAGCTAGTGAGGACATGATCAATGGGAAACATTGAGATGGGTTATACCCACTGAGACTCTGATGGGCATCTGACAATAAATAAGGAAATGAAGCAGGAGAAGTTTGACCCTGCAGGTCAGGTTGACCTGCCTTAGAACATTGTGACGGCCCTCCAGCTCCTCAGAACTTACCCTGGGTGGACTGGCCCACTGGCCCACACTGATTTGCTGCAGGTGTCTCTTGTAGAG
>NW_004567125.1:28912255-28923480 GCF_000260355.1 Condylura cristata | reverse complement strand
CACATCCCCACCTTCCCAGTCCTGCCTGGCCCTATATCCTGTCGTGACCCCACCACACAAACTCTCCCTCTGGAGCCCACCTTCTGGCCTGCCCTATGCCCTGTCCCCCTTGGGGACTGGGGTGAGGTGTGGTGGTGTCTCTTGGGTCTCTACCTCCTTCGACCTCTGTGACCCCCTCACCAGCGTGATGCACACGGACACATCGTGGTTCCTTGACCTCTACTGGGGTACTGTGCACTCTGTTCTCAGTGGCAGCTGTCTTGGAGGGACTCCCAGGGAGACTTGACTCTAGTCCTGATGAGGATGTCAGCCTGGGTTCTGGGTGCCTGTCCCCTGCCATGTACGTCATCATCTGTGTCACTCTCCTGGTGGACCAAACAACAAGGTTGGCATAAGAATAATGTCACAGCTTCCCAAATGCAGGAGGGTAAATATCCTAAATGTTACTGAGTTGCTGTCTTGGCGGGGGAGTGTGAGGCCTCCACAGACCTCCACAGCCTTTGAGTAAAATGTGTAGCCAGATAAGAGGACCAATGTTTAACATGGTGAAGGTGTGGGTATTTCTCCTAGTCTCCCCGTTGACTATGGGGTCACTAGGCTGTGAGGAGACTGCACCGTCTGCAGGTATCCAGGAATTTCACCTACTTGTGAACGTGGGCAGGAGGGGTTTGGGAGGAACTGATCCAGGCTGGGGAGCCCCCCCAAGGCACATCACACTTGGACAGAGGGCACCTGAGGAATGTGGACGATGAGGAGATGTCCTTCCTGATGGAGGGCTCCACACATATTTAGGGGGACGGAGAAGAGTTTGAAGGCAGAAGAGAGTGGAGACGACAGGGCACCCCAGTAAGTAAGTATCATTTACTTACTGGAACTAAAAAAAGGTCTGGAAAACTTGTGGTCCTGAGTGCATGGATGTGCTAATACAGGGACTCCACCCACATGGTCCGCTTAATGATTAATTTTACTGCACCAGTGCTACTCATGGTGGGTCCCGTTTTCCTTACCCTTCAGAGAAATGATGTTGCCATCATTCTAGATAGCCTGAACTCCACCTGAACAAACACAGCTGTGCTGTAGATACGTGCTGTGCTGACCCTTTTCAATGGCAATTCTCTTAAATCCTTGGTCTTTCAAATCCAGTATCCTGAAGTCAGCACCTGTGTCTGTAAAATGCTTGTGGCAAATACTACCTGCGAAATGCACTCCACTCTGCAAATAGTCTATAACAGAAGGACACAGGAAGTGCTCTGACATCTTCTGTAGAGATGGCAGAAAGGCTGAGACCCAAGCAGAGCCTCTGACATCAGGCCCATGTCCCCTTCTGCACCAGTACAGACAGGGTGGGCTGCGGCCCCTCTCTCACTCTGAGCTGAGGCCACTAGGAGGTCATGGTCAGGAACAGCTGAAATACCACAGCCTGCTCTGGTGTCCAAGCAGACACTTCTGTCTTCACCACGCCTCCCTGGATTTGTGAAAAGGTGGCAATAGTTACCTGACAAAACTAAGTTGGTCTGCATAGGACAGACATTGTTTCATTCATCTTAATTCCTAAAGCAAAAGTTATAGAAAATATCAGCCTGGGACAGTGGGCAACTCACAGGAGCCATGTGGTCCCTCGGATTTCCCTTCTGACCCTGGCTGCTATGTGTCAGCAGTGCATTACTGCCAACTGCGAAGTAAGCTGTAGTCTTCCAGGTGGGGGTGCTGGAGAACATGTGAGGTGACTCTGAATCCGACTTCTACACTCCCTGGAAAATGTTTCTTTTGAATGAAAAAGGGAAGAGAGAATTTTCAAATGTATAAGGGGATTCTTTTTTGTTGAAGCCACTATTTATGTAATTCAACATAATGTTATGTTACTTAGCATATGTATAGCTATATCTAGGGATCACACAAATGTTTTAGGTTACACAAATACAGGAATGGACTCTATATATCAAACAACACACAAAAAATAGAAGACTCATGTGGGTCCTGCCTTAAGACAGGGCCTAGATCAGTCTGATGTGTGGTTGCACAGCGCCACCTGCTGAACAGGCAGGGAGAGGCAGCAGTTCTCAGCATAGACAGCAGGGGGCGCGCGACCAGTCCTAGAGGGCGATGACAGTTGCTCCCCCAAGTGCAGCAACTGCCAGCAGAGCCCTCAGCCTGCTCTTTCTGGCCCTGGGGCCTCAGGGCAGGAAGCCCCTGCATTTCAGCCCGAGGGACCCAGAGCAGCTTCCCTGTGGCAACCTCAGCTGTCCGAGGCAAGTTTAGCCCCTGAGAGACAGTGGTGGAGCTCAGCATGAGTAGGAAGCTCCCTCAGGAGCTGAGTGCTGAGCACAGAGATCGGTGTGGGCTCAGGTCCTCTGGTCCACAAGCCTCACAGACTATGCATTTGGGGGTAGATTTTGCTCTTTGACTTTTCTGACGATATCTGAACAGGGCTTAACAAAGATACACTCATGGAGCAGGTGGAAAGTCCTGTTATCATAGACATTGTGGTATTAATGGGATTACTTTCTTCTTTTTCTTTTTTACAGGTTTAAAATGGTGATACAAATTCAGAGAAGCTGAGACATGAGCACGCCCCATTGTAAATATCATGACCTCTGTGAGTGACCGGAACCCCCTTACTGAGAGTATGCATCCCAGCACAAGGTAAAAATAACAACAAAGATGCTTCCAGGGTGTGTTGTTTAATGAATTTGCAGTGCTTGTGTGTGTCATATGGAAGCAGGTGAAAACTATTGAAATGCTGATATTTTTCAGCTGTAACAAAACTTGTTTTATCTTCACATTTTAACTTTACACAAAAGGAAAATTCATTATTTTACTTTTCAGTCTTCAAAGGAAACCAGATCATCGGTTCAACTGACAGTATATTTGATAACAGACATCACGGATCTCAGAACAATTTGAGATGACCAGTGGGAAAGGGGATAGGAGGTGGGAGGATTTGGTAAAGGGAGGGTATTTTAGGGTGGTGGATGCAAAGCAGACATTTGGTGGAGATATGATACTGAAAATATGAATAAAATGACCATTGTGAACATCTGAAAGGTACATGTTTCTCTTGCCCTGGGTCCGGGTCCAGTGACCAATGGCCTGAACATTATAGCCAAAGGGAGGGTGGGAAATCCTGGCCAACTCGGGGCACAGCCCTGAGCATCTTGCACTGGTCCACACCAGCCTGCAGACGGCAGGGAATGTAACATTCACACACACATGTCACTCTGAGCCACCCATCTCCTCTTTCATAGTATTGATGAAGTTCATGTTTCATTCATGGTAGTTGTTTTTTTCTCTACTCTCTGAAGTTTATCAGTGTACTAAAATCCCCCTCCAGGCTTCTTGTGTGGATTGAGCACAAGGACTGGGAGACAACAAAACAGACCCTGATGGCAGGAAGCCATCCTTCCCTTCTCCGGGGCAACACCCATGCAGACTTCGGGGTTTCCCTTCGACAATCACACAGCTGCCATGTGCTGCCGGCAGGACCTCAGGTTGCTCAGTTCTGTGTGCAGGTGTTCAGTCCTTGCATTTGGAGACTGTAAAACAGAGGTGATGAAAGATACTAAAATAATGATTGCCCAATTAGGTGAATGCATTGAGGTGACAGGATAATGCACTTAATTTTAAGACTGATCAACAATCTAAACAGAAAAACAAACATGGCATCCTCCTAGTGGGGGTGACAATAGGAATCAGGGGCTGTGGAGGGTGTGTGAGGCGCAAGTGTGTCAGGCACCATGGTGGGAGCCACACCCACACCTGTGCACCTCCAGCAGGAAAGGATCCCATAGGGACTCACCCCGCACAGGGGGGCAGTGAGCAGGGGAACAGTGAGCAGACTGGAGTTTCCAGTTCACCTGAACTGCACTGACTGCAAACCTCACCTGCATTAAGCAGACCTGAGTGGAGCAGCCTGCCTTTTCTTACACTGGAGCTCCCCCTGGGTCCCCCACAGACAACCAAAGTCCTGTAACCTCTGCTAAGCTCATGATGCACAGATGACCAGATTACATGGACAACAAAGATCTGGATGGGAGTTCAACAGCTACAGGATGACTTTTCAGAACAGCTTTTGCTTCCTATGGAAATACCTCAGGGCACACTGCAAACCCCCTGTGCATCATCAGCGGGAGAGGCGGTGTCCACACGGCTGCGTCTTCACCTCTCCTGTGTAAACTGGGTGTTTCTCACGTCAGATGGCGCCGCTGAGGAACACTGGCCACCTTGGGAAAATAACACCTCTCCCACTCTCTAACTGGGCTTCGGGGCATTGGGGCTGGAAATTGCAGACCAACGTTCAGCTCTTGACACCACTCTCCACTGTGTGAGCCCAGAAGAGTCTGGGCCCAATTCTCCAAGAGTCCAAGTCCTCAAAGCACATTGGAGCTAAACTCTGAAGCCAAACTCTTATCTAGACCTAAATCTGGGTATTTGGTTTTCTGGATGCTTGGAATCTAGCATGGGTACTTTTGGGATATTTTTGAAATCAACATTGCTTCTCTCATTTGTCAGACGTTCTCCTTCAGAAGGGCTCATTGCATCTCTAGTCCTCGCTCACTGTTGCTCTCTGGTTTTTGAAGGGAAATTTACCTAAGGGTGTGTTCTTCCTCTAAGCGCATCTGGTTCTCTCTGTATACCACAGAGATTTATTACACTGGCACTTTTATACAAATATACACAAAATGAATCAGAATTCAACATGGCAACAAGAAAACCTGAGATTCCTACCTTCTTCTGTGTGACTCCTTCCTTACAGAAGCAGAGGAGGAAGATTTTCCATTGACCAGGGTTGCTTAATGTGGAGAGTTACAGCATCAATGTAAGAGAACTGCAGCATGAAAGAGACAGAAAATGACTGCCCAGCAGAGGGAAGAGCAGGAAAAATGCAGAGTCCTTAAGTCCAGGGAGGAAGGGCAGACATGACTCTGGACTGAGTGGACTTGGCACAAATAGGATGGAATGGTTTTCAGAGAAATGCACTGTTCGCACTGTCCACATGAACACTCAGACCACAGTGGCCTTCAGTGAGGACATGCACTCTCCTGCAGCCACCGTCCCTGCATGGCTCATGGAGCCTCATTTCTTTCTCACCATGTTGACTCTTCTTCCATGTCAGCTGTCACAGACCTTGATGGAGTGCTCTTCTGGCTTCTTTTTGCTTCTGTTAAGGATGAGTGTTACGGATGTGGAGGACAGGGACAGGGTGGGACAGGGTGGGAGCATGGAAAGGGGCGTCCTATTGGCAGGAAGCCATCCTTCCCTCTCCAGTGCAAGTGTCTCACTGACTTTGGGCTTTTCCCCTCAGTCACACAGCTTCCTTGCTCCTCAGGGCTCTCAGTTCGGAGTCTGTGTAATGGGCACCTGCATCCTGTGATTGCAAAGCAGAGATGACGTGATATTAAGGGTGTGACGATTGCTTCTAGGTCAACGCGTTCAGCATGACAGGACGATGCCCTTCCCATGTTGAACACTCATGAATAAAATACAGACAAACGAGCCATCCAGCTGTGGGTGACAGTCAGAATCAGGTGCTATGGAGGGTGAGGGGCAGGGTGTCAGGCACAGCCAGGTGTGGACACACCCAGTCCTGTGCACCTCAACTTGTTTCTGCTGTTTCCTATTTGTGCAGTGGACATAAGACCAGGCGCTAAGACAAGCAGTAGAAGTGGACCAGTATTTTTGGTCTGACTCAGATGATAGTCATCATCTGAAACTCAAGTGCAAGTGATGGCTTGCAGAACTCGGGTTCAGGTCAGGGAACCCTGAGGCCAGAGCACACACTGTCACAAAGCCCACCTCCCTGAATTGGGGGATAGCAGGGGCTAATTGGGGGAGTGCAAAGGAAGGGGAGTGTTGAGGTGTGTGTACAGAGCATCCCGGGGAAATGGAAACTGTTTGCAGAACCTGCCGTCACGCCACTCTCCTTCAATTTTGTTCTTGATTGGTTCTGTCAATCTGTTTATACGAGGAGAATGAGGTTAATTTCTCGTTATCATCTGCCTGCTTATTTATTCAGTCCTTTGCCTGCTTTTCTGCTTTGATTTTTGTTTTCCCTGCAAGCACAGTTAAACAGGAGCAAAGGCAGAGCCACCAGAGCAAGACGCAACTTCTGGTACCAGATGGGGGACAGAAGCACAAAATTCTGTTTTCAGCCTCGTGTAAGTGTTAAGGGCTGATGAGCGAATAAGCCTTTTTCTATCTAGGAAATCGGACTCAGGGTGAGAATAACTACTGCCGGAGGGAAAGAAGCCCCCTGCACCTGAGCCTGAGCACCCTTCCCCGTGTGAGCGCGGAGGCCTTGGGGAGGCTCATGCTAGACTAGTGATGCTGTCTTCAGTCCAGACCAGCATGGGCTGAGCCCCGTTTCCTCAAGCAGGCAGTCTGGGTGTGAAGGGAGAGTGAAGGCTTGGCCAACACCCTGTGCGCATGAACGGCTGTGCGCGTGAGCTGGCTTCTGAATCTGTTTATGCTGAGGCCATAGATTGCGATGCCCAGCTGTGAGTCCTCCTGCCTGAACCAAGTGCCCAAGCCATGGGAACCAGCAGCACAGGGCAAGGAACCACCCAGCCTGCAGTCCAAGCAGAGGCCCATCCACTGGGAACACCCAGTCACTTGTGAAGGATCTTCTCCGGGGGGAGATTTGGAGCGCTCCAGTGGACGCAGCCACCCTGCCTTCCTCGGAGCCCCTGTCCACTTGACAAGGACCTCCTGTCCTCTTCTGTCTCCAGCGGCACTTCCGCAATGTGATTCAGGAATGTTCTGTCGCCACAAAGGACTCCTCCTACTGCAGATCTGGTTCTTTTCTGTCCAGAAACCCAGTTGGCAATCTTTGGGCTTCATGCCAGTCAAGAAGAGGGGACCTTGATTTCTGACAAAAGAGAGAAAATCATAGCTATGAATTAAAAAATAATGGTGTCATGAGAAAAATTTCACATGAAGTGAACACCTTGGAAAATCAAGCACTGACAGTGTCTTTAATTTCCATTGTCCTGGGGGTGAGCGTCTTGGACTATCCGAGGAATGTGGGGGTTGGTATCTGAGTCGATATTTGGGTTGTGATATAAACTATAGTTCCATAAGATGTAGCCATCGGGGAAACTGGGTGAAGGCTAAGAGGGATATCTGCATTATTTCTAGAAACTTCATGTAGGGCTGCAGTTCCCTTAATGGTTAAATGAGACCAACTTCAGAGGCTTTCTCTCAGCAGTGAATGTGGTCATTTCTTGGTAAGAAAATTCATTGAGCAGATGTGAATTGACACTCCAGTGACCATGTATAAGTTGAGCTTTTAACAGTCAATGACAGAATTCATGTTCCAGTGCAATTTATAATATGCTGAAATGCCACCAAAATGGGAATAATTTATCAGTATTACCTTAGTAATGTATGATTTGATTTTTTACCTGTCAAACTATATTGTTAACCAATGTTACCTTTGTTAAACGAATGAGTAACTAAAAACACTACTTTGTTATAATATTGGATATTTATCTACTAAATTTAAATCAGTGCTCATTTTTGTACAATGTTTGCTTTCCTCTCCCTTACCTCCCCTGCAGAATATCTTCGATTTAGAGTTACCTGCTAGTTTTGCTTATTTATTACTATTTTTCTCATGAAACCTTATTTAGTTCCAATATTCCTCCTAGAAGTGAAACCATCCAATATTTTGGTATTTTCTCTGAGTTATTTCACTGAGCATAACTCCTTGTAGCTCGATCTGTGTTTTACTGCGAGTGGCATTAGTTGATTTTTTGGATTGTTCAATAGTATTCCATTGTGTACATGTAACACATCTTCTTAATCCGGTCATCTATTGTGAGGCATTTAGGTTATTTACATGTCTTGCCTATTGAAAATAGTGCTGCAGTAAACATAGAGGTGCAGGTATCTTTTTGAATAAATATTTTTCTGTCCTTTGTGTAGATTCCTAGCAGTGGAATTGCTGGGTCATATGGAAGCTCCACTTTCAGTAGTTTGAGGAACATCAGTACAACTTTCCACAGTGGTTGGAGCAGTTTGCAATCCCCCCGGCAGTGTTGGAGAGTCCCTTTTTTTCTCCACAGCCTCAGCAATATTTGCTGTTGCCAGTTTTTTGTTTCTTCTTTTTTTTTTCGTTTCTTTTTCTTTTACTATATGCCTTTCTCACTGCTTTACAGTGGTATCTCACTGTGGTTTGCTTTGCAAGTGATTTCCCTGATTACAAGTGATGTTGATAATCTTTTTTTTTTTTTTCCACATAGCTGTTGGCCTCTACACGTCCACACACCACTGTGCTCTCTTTCCTGCTCCTCTGTGAGAACTAGGACTATCGTGATTGCTTTGCATCTCCCACCACCACCTAGATCACCACCAGGCACTGTCACAGCCTCAGCTGCTGGTGGCCCCATTGGGTCACATCCTGGTAGAAGCCCACTACTGACACCCGCACCCACACCCACACACCTGCCTGCAGGTGGACTGAGGTGCCCTGGGAGGGATGTGCCCGGTCAGTGACCACATGGTCTGTCCTGTGCATTTGGTCCCCACCAGACCCTGTGCTGAGTGCTGCTGCTTCATGTCACACAGTGTTGGCCCAGAACCATGAACCTTTGCCACAAACACACAAGTAGTGCGGTCAGGCACAAGGGCAGAAGGTGAAAATGGTCCCAGGTGGGGCCTGTATGGAGAGGTTTCATTTGCTTGTTATGTGATTATCTGTGAGTAACATTGCAAAGTTATCTTTTCCTAAGTATTTCTCATTTTTATAAGGTGGCCAATTGGCTTAATTTTAGTGATCATATATTCCAGAAATTCTGTATTCAACTTCATAGTATTATAGTTTGATTTCGGTACAATCATGAAATACTAAGGTGAACTATTTTCTTGGAATTGTTTTTAGCTAACTGCAATTCTCATAGCTTTAGTTAAAAAAATATAAAAATCTCACAGAAATCATTGTGTGTTTCAGAAATATGAATTTTTTGTGCTGCGACTTTGAATTAAACATTGCAAGAAAATCTGAATGATTTTAGAAATGGGTCAAACAATAAAAGATAATTAGTTTTTGTGAAAATATTAAGCCTAGTATTTTTGATAAGTAACTACCTGTCTCTCTCAGCTTGTATCTATGAACACATATATCATCTATAAAGCTTGTCATTGCTATATTTAGCATATTTTTACATTCTTTTCCCCATTCTTCCATACAGTTTGGGCACATTTTCAGGCTAGATTCCATCCAGGTAATTCTTGAATATGTATGTCAAGGTTAGGCATCTCATTTGGAAAACTGTATAGTTAATTATTTTTCTGTTAAATATTTAAACATCTTTACAATGCGACTGTTAGCACAATGGAATCCGTAAGGATTTGTGTATCAGATTTCCTTTGGCAACTTAAGTGTGGCATATATTTTGCGGCTTAGCCCCTTTGTCATGGTACAGTTTGCAGGTGACTGCCATTTGTATGTACAATGACATCACCCGCCCATTAAGGTAGTAAACGCACCTGCCACTCCCACTACCCACTACTGCCCCCACCAATGATTTCCTTGTCCTTGATTCTGCTTCCTCCTGCTCCTCACTGAGGAGATATTGGGGTAAAGTTAATTTCTAGAGGCTGGTTTAGAGATTTTATACACAGTACATTTTAGTGGGTATGTTGTAAATGTCTCGAAGACGCTTCATTCTCTCCTATACTATTGCAGCTTGTCTATGAACTGCTGAGAGTTGCCAGCTTGAAGCCATATTTGGGGGACTTCTAATTATCATCACTGCCTCTGTGGGATACTCTGTGATGTTCCTGAAGGCCATCCTCACTGTGAGTCCCTCTATGATCCTTGTAAGTTTACTGATAAGAATATGATAAGACATACTGGTAGAATAATATAAGAAAATAGGAATCTACATTGTCAGTGGGAGTTTTATTTCATTTGCTACCATAAATTTTCTCTAAACACAATTTATTCAGCACCCAAAACTTTTAAGTCTTCTTTGCATGGCCATTTACATCAATGAGTTATAAAACATCTCTGGTGATTGCTCTCTCCACTTTTATACTGTTTACAACTGTGTTATTTCATGCCCATTCCCAGTAGTTTTCCAGTTCTCACTCTGTTGCTAACTTATTTAAATCCATTGTGTCCTAGTTCATACTTGCTTTTTTATATTGCATATGTGAAGATGTGATTTATAGTGCCGAATATGATCTATCTTAGTCAATGTTCCAATGGCTGAGAGTTCCTGACTTGCTGTTATGGTGACCTGGGAGTGAATGCAGGTTCCGCTGTAGTGACTGTGCTCAGATCATCTCCTTCCTCCTGGGTTTCTATGTGCTGGCTCCTCCCTGGTCTGAGAGTGTTGCTTTTTTCAGCTCTTTCCTTGGACCCAGGGCTTTCTCCTAGCAATTCCTTGAGTGCTTGCTTCATATATTTTGATAGCTGCTGCTTACAAGTGGAGGTTGTTACACCTTCTTGGAGAAGTGATCCTTTCATCATAAAATACTGACCCTCATTAGTCGTGTGATCACTTTCCTTATTCTATAGAATGTTTTCAAGGATAATTTACCTGGATAGAGAATTCTAGATTGACGTGTCCTTTCATGTCCCATCTGAATTTTTTTCTTTCCACTTCTTTATGGATTGTGTACTTTCTAAGGAGAAAGCTGAAGTATTTCTTCGCATCATTCTGTGGTACTTGGCATGACATTCTTTATTTCTTTTATGATGTTTGATTTCTCAAATTCCTTTTAAATCCCTAAAATTTTCATCTTTCTACTGGAATTCATGTCTCTTCTTGCTTGTTTTCCACATTTTCAGACTAATAGTAATAATACTAGCTGTGTTTATAAAGAGTGCTCTCTGTTCACAATGGTGGACATTTTCTTTAGCTCCTTGTAAGGATTCCATTACTGCGGTATGAGGGAACTATGTAAGAGGGCCTCTCGTGTGAGATTTCATATTTATCTACCTAGGTGACAGGCTGAGTGTTACTCTTAGGTGAGATGGGAAGAAGAAAGACCACTAAAATTGAACATTGCCTTTTATCTGTGTTGCTTAGGCTTTAACATGTGTTAAGCTCGCTCTGGTAAATAACTTTTTTGTTGTTGTTCTTAAGAGGAACAGAATACTGCATATTTACTTCTAAATATTCCTTTCAACCCCTCCTCACCAACTACTTGAGGGGATTATTCTCTAAGAGTCACTGTGAGAACACAACAGATCCCACGTATAGGAGCCCCATCAGACT
>NW_004567125.1:28893991-28895927 GCF_000260355.1 Condylura cristata | reverse complement strand
GGGCACTGTCTTCTGGGCCCAGGAGGAAGGGGATGCCATCAATTAACTTACAGAGTTCTTCAAAGAGCTCTGAAAGCTTAATCAGTGTCAACATCTATTTGTCCCACTTGCGTGCAAGAATAAAAATCACACAACCAGGTTGTGGAGTGACATAGATGAACTTGAGACCCTAATAGCTTCTGACCCATGTTTTAGGCTCTCTAGGAAGGGGGTGTATTTTACTGTAGTGTGTCATGTCATCGTCTCTAGTTCACATACAATTTCCTCCCCTGGTGATTTCTTCTCTGACTCCTATTTCATCAGGAGATTCCCCTCCTTGTCAGCCACATCCCCACCTTCCCAGTCCTTCCTGGCCCTATATCCTGTCGTGATCCCACCACACAAACTCTCCCTCTGGAGCCCACCTTCAGGCCTGCTCAGTGCCCTGTCCCTCTCGGGGCCAGGGGCGAGGTGCAGTGGTGGCTCTTGTGTCTCTTCCTGCTTTGACCCCTGTGACCCCCTCACCAGCGTGATACGGACACACCGTGGTTCCTTCACCTCTACTGAGGTACTGCGAATGCTGTTCTCAGTAGCATCTGTCTGGAGGGACTTCCAGGAGATTTTGCTCTAGTCCTGATGAGGATGTCAGCCTGGGTTCTGACCTGTGTGTCCACTGCCATGTACATCGTCATCTGTGTCACTGGCCTGGTGGACCAAATAGAAATGACATAAGAGTAACATCACAGCTTTCCAAATGCAGGAGGGTAAATATCCTAAATGTCACTGAGTTGCCGTCTTGCAAGGGGAGTGTGAGGATGTGAATAGACGTCCATAGCGCTTTGCGTAAAATGCAAAACCAGAGAAAGAGACTGGGGTCGACATGTTGAAGGTGTGGCTCATTTCTCTCCTCGCCCTTTGACTATGAGATCACTGGGCTGTGAGGAGACTGGACCAGATGTAGGTTTCCAGGAGCTTCATCCACTTGTGCACCTGAATGTGGGCAGATGGGGCTTGGGGAAGAGCAAAGCCAGGCTGGGGAGCCCCCCCCCAAAGCCACATCACCCTTAGACAGAGGGCACCTGGGGAATTTGGATGTTGAGGATGTGGCCTTCCTGATGGAGGACTCCACACATATTTGGGGGGGAGAAGAGTTTGGAGACAAAAGAGCAGGGAGGAGACAGGGCAACCCACCCCCCAAAGCACCAGTGCCAGGGCACGTGTGGAGGTGGCAGCTGAGCCAGGGTGCTGTGGGGCTGGCAGCTGAGCCCTCACAGAGGAGGAGGAAGCTCTGACTCCCCCAGCAGGTGGCATGTGAAAGTGCTGAGGTAGCCTGGTGGCTTGGTGGGTTCCACTGCATCTATGCCACAGGGACCCTCAGTACTTCTTATGTGACATAATTTACAGCTGGGTGACTTTCCTTTTTAGGGTTGCACAACTCTGGGTGACAGAGAGAAACAGGGCAGTTCTGAGAGTTACCTGCATGCACTGGGTGCCATCTCTCAGCCCCCGGATGCAGGAGCATGTGGAGGCAACGCTCAGGCCTGTTTCCCCAGAATAACAACGCAATAGGTGCTGACCCACACAATACCTGGTGAGGAAGACCCTCTTTTGGGACATTTTGCTCAGTACCATTGATTTCTGGATTAAAACAAGGTCTGGAAATTGGTCAATGAGGGCACAAATGTGCTAATACAGGGACTCCACCCACATGGTCATCTTAATGAAATTTTTACTGCACCAATGCTAGTCACAGTGGGTCCCGTTTTCCTTACCCTTCAGAGAAATGATGTTGCTATCATTCTAGATACCCCGAAATCCACATAACACACATAACCGTGTTGTAGGCATGTGCTGGGGTGACCCTATTCAATGGCAGTTCTCTCAAACCTTTGGCTTTAAAAACCCAGGTTCCGGGCCCTCTCTGGTGGCGCAGTGGGTTAAAGCATAGCACTGAGAA
>NW_004567125.1:28889267-28892931 GCF_000260355.1 Condylura cristata | reverse complement strand
CCCAGAGATCATTTAGCTTGGCCCACAGCGCCACCTGCTGAGCACAGGCAGGGAGAGGCCGTAGTTCTCGGCATGGACAGCAGGGGGCGCGCGACCAGCCCTGCCTGGCGATGACAGTTGCTTCCCCAAGTGCAGCAACTGCCAGCAGAGCGCTCAGCCTGCTCTTTCTGGCCCTGGGGCCTCAGGGCAGGAAGCCCCTGCATTTCAGCCCCAGAGAACCAGAGCAGCTTCCCTGCAGCAACTGCAGCTGTCCCAGGCAGGTTTAGTCCCCGAGAGACAGCTGTGGAGGCTCAGCCTGAGTAGGAAGCTCCCTCAGGAGGTGAGTGTGGAGCGCAGAGGTCGGTGTGCCGCTCACTGGCTCTGGTCCATGAGCCTCACAGACCCTGCATTTGGGAGTGGCTCCTGCTGTTTCACTTTTCTGACGGCATTTGAACAAGGCTTCGTTCACAAAGATTCATTCATTGAGCAGATGGAAAGGAAAGTCCTGTATCATAGACGTTGTGGTATTAATGTAGTTTGCTTTTTTTTTTCTTCTGCAGGTTTAAACTTCTGACTTGGGAAAAATGTGTATACAAATTCAGAGTAGCTGAGAACACGCCCCATTGTATATATTAAGACCTTCTTGGAATTAACTGAACCCACTTGCTGAATCTATAGATCCCAGCACAAGGTAAAAAGCAACAACAAAAAAACATACTCCCAGGGTGAGTGTTTTTTTTTTTAATTAAGACTTATTTATTTATGCATACAGAACCGGGCTACAGTTCAGAGGTGAGGGGTGGTGAGAGGATTCACCAGAGCAGAGAAGAGCGGGAAGCAGAACATACAGAACGACAGAGTACACAGCTGAGGGTGACAGCTGGCGAGACAGGAGGTGCCTGCTGCGCCATGTGGACCATCTCCCAGCCTGGGGATCAAACTTGCACTGAAGCTGTGGTGCCAACTTGCAGTATTGCATCCCAAACTATTATGCCACCAGGGAGGCCCCAGTATGTGTGTTTTTAATGAATCTTTAGTGCTTGTGTGTGTCATATTGAACCAGGTGGAAAATAGTGAAATGCTGAAAAACAACAGCTGTGACAAAATTTGTTTTACCTTAATATTTTATTTTTACAAAAAAAGGAAAATTCTTTATTTTACTTTTCAATCTTCAAAGGAAACTAGCTCCTCAGTTCATTCGACAATATATTTGATTACAAAGATCTCATAAGTCTGAGAATAAATTGAGGCACCAGTGGGTAGGAGATAGAAGGTGGGAAGATTGGGTTAAAGGGGTTTTTTAGGGTGGTGGATACAAAGTAGACATTTGGTGGGGATATGGTTAGGTATATATGGATGAAATGACAATTCTAAACATCTGAAATGTAATGTGGTCAACCATGTGACTTCAGGTAATTTTGATTTGTTTCATGTATTTTGCTTCTCAGCCTTCTGCGGAGAGATTTTTCATATGTCACAAAAGCTTAGGCTAACAAATTTCACTGACGGTTCCCCACTGTGACTATGACTGGTGAAGAGCTCAAAAATTATGTTCAGTGTAGATGAGATGATAACTGATAGGTGTAGAATCAGAAGTTAGAAAATGGCAGAATAAGTAAACAACTGCGCCCAGAGTGGGAGACACCTGGTGGATGTCTCAGGCCGTGAAATGCAAGGTCCTGAGAACACTGATGTTCTGCAGAGTGGGGAAGGAATGAGGACCCCTGTCCTGTAGAAACTATTGCGCCCAGAGTTACTAGGGAAGCACGTGACACAACTTTATCTGCCTCCTTTGACTCCTTCACATGGTATGCATGAGTCAGGGCTCTAGAAAAAAGATGCAAGAGAAAAATCATTAATCTTCACATAAGGCAGACACAATAGGTATAGAAATGTGGCTTTTTAGTCTTGAGTATTGCAATGAATGAGTTCTGGGGGACTCAGAAAGGGCAAGGAATAAGCTGGGGTTGTTTCTTTGTTCCTAACTCCTCTCTACGGTGTCAGCTCAGAGACTGACTGCCAATGGCAGCAGTGTTCAGCCATGGATGCCCAAATTATTTACAAATAGAGATCAAATGGTTTAGATTCCAATGACTGAAACAGGTTATGTATTGAAAATCAAGAAACTCTTTAAAATATACATGAAATAATAAGTATGAAGCCCACCAACATGCAAACTGGCATCATGATTTTTGAAGAAGGAATCTTTCTGTGTATTGTGATCCTACAATAGTTGTTCCATCATCAACAGATATGCAGAGAATAAAGCACACTGCTATAAGCATCTACAGGAATCGTGGAATCTGCTCTGCAAAATTGTGGCACATTCCTATGCTGGAGCAAGTCACAGACACCCTTTTCCAACCTATTCCAGCCGATATTCCTCATGATATGTATTATGTGTTTAAGTTCTTTCTTCTTCACACAGAAAAATAATCATGTCCTAGTATAAAACATGCCCATTGCACATGGGACTATTGTGATGGTGTGAGGGTAAATTGGTAGGGAATATCAGGGGAAACCATATATTATACAAAAATGAATGATGATATGAAAAATATTTAAAAAATAAGTCTATATAACAACTGCAAAATAAATAAATGAAACACACCCATTTTACTGTCAGTGAATTACCATATTTATGGGAATAAGTCTTTGTCTCCTCGATCATTTCCAGCATGACAACTTTATTAATTTATTTTTAACTGAGGATTCCCACATGTCCCAGAGCATTAATATATGCTGGACCTCATCAGGGAGGGTAGAGGAAGCATGTGGCAGGAAACCTGTTTTCTTAATATACAGTTCTTTTCGTGGTTCTTTGGAAATTTTGCATCCAGTTATGAAATTATTCTCACTGTATTTGGTGGTGGGAATTTCATTATTCATCACATTAGATGGGCAAATGTTTCTGGAAAAATATTGACTTCGGCCACTTCCTCTCCACCAGGCCCCATCAGAAGAGAGCAGAACCGACCACTGCTGCCGCTGTACCTGGACCGTGCCTGAAGCTTGGTATCGTCATGGGTCCGCGGACACCCCCTCATTCCTGGGCTGGAGGAGTACTCAGAATCAGACTGGTTAGAAAAGGAAAATTCAATCTATTACCTTATGCAGGATTGTCTTATGATAACATGAAATTTCACAAGCTGATAATGCTCTTGACAGAGATGGTTTGGGAAATCACCATTTAGTACCCCACATGAACCCATGCAGCTTTCTTCCAACTGTGGTCATTCAAAACACCTGAGGTACAAACTAACATGAAAAACCTCTCCTGGGAAATGTCTGGGAAAGTTTAGACATGTGAATGAGGCTAAAGACTCACAAAATGTCCGGGGAGCCCTGATTAGTCCTGCAGTGACCAAAGGCTTTGTGGAACGGGAGGGGTAATGTGGTCGGGAGAATAATACGAGGTGCCAGGAACTTCTCAGGACTCCATGACTGGGTGCAAAGGCCATCGATGAAGCCCTGACACAGGCTTCAAGTAGAGAAGGAGAGTGTAAACTGGCCGCATTGCTGCGACTGTCAAAGTGGACGCAGGTATCGTGTCCACAATGCACATGATTCCTGACTGTGTCATGAGGATGGGAATTTGTTGGGTGACCAACAAGCTCGCATGTAAAACAGAAGGCAGGTAAATCCACCCCTCAGCAATTGTTAGTAGGATGTTGACGCGGGAAGC
>NW_004567125.1:28887106-28888618 GCF_000260355.1 Condylura cristata | reverse complement strand
TCTGAGCCGCCCCTCTCATCCTTCATGGCATTGATGAAGGAAGTTCACACGTCATTCAGGGCGCTTTGTCTTATTTATTTCCTACTCTGTGAAGCACAGTAATGTACTGCAATCCCCTCCAGTCATTTTTGTGTCTGTGGTCCTGGTGTGTGAGCACAGGGACTGGACAGAAGACAAAAGAGACCCCTGATAGCAGGAAGCCATCCTTTCCCTCCCCAATGCACACAGCCTTGCAGACTCTGGGGTTTCCCTTCACATTCACACAGCTTCCATGTGCTGCCGGCAGGGCCTTAGGGTTCTCAGTTCTGTGTGTAGGTGTTCAGTCCTTGCATCCAGTGATTGTAAGATAGAGACGATATAACGTATCACAATAGTGATTACCCAACAGATGGATGCAATAGGTGAGAGGAAGATGCTTTAACGTGTTTGAGGCTGATCAAACATGGGCCCTCCCAAGTGTGGGTGAAAATAGGAGTCAGGGGCTGTGGAGGGTGAGGAGTCAGGGGTTGTGGAGGGTGAAGACATGCCTGACACCAGGCGTGTGGGTCCTGCCCACACCTGTGCCCTCCAAGGGAGACGCCATGCAGCCTCTCCCAGCACAGGGGGACAGGGAGCTGATCTCAGACTGGCACTTCCCACCCTCCTGATCTGTGCTGACGGCAAACCTCGCCTGCCTTAAGCAGACCCGAGCAGACAAGCATGCCTTCTCTTACAACTGCTCTTCTTACTCACAAAGGAGCTTTCACTTCCTATGAAGCTGCTCCAGTGCACATGCAAACCCTCTGTGCAGCCTAAGAGGGAGAGGCGGTGTCCAACACGCTGCATCTTCCCTCTGTGTCACTGGGGCTGTCCTCAAGGCAGACGGAGGCGCTAAGGAACCTTGGCCCCTTTGGGAAAATCTCATCCTTCCTAGTCTCTGAATGGGAGCTTCCTCTGGCCACTAGTGTGGGAAATGCAGACCTGAGGTCAGCATGTGCCCGGCTGCCACAGTCCACACCCCACTGGGTCACCTCCAGGAGAGGCTGGGCCACGATTCCCCCAGAGTCCAGATCGTCGAAAGCACATTAGAGCAAAAGGATGAAGTCAGTTTCGTAGCCGTGCCTGATGTAGGATCATTTCTTTGACTTTGCATGTAGCAAGAGCCCGTTGCAGGATGTTTCCCACGTCTTCACTCCTTCTCTGAATTGACTGTTACTCTCCTTCAGAAGAACTCATTGAATCAGTAATTGTCACTTGCTGCTTGCATCTGGTTTCAGAATGGAATCCAGGCATCAGAAAACTTTAATGGAAATTTGAGTCCATTAGTGGGGAGCAGTGGATTTTCTCTCTGAAGATCATTTTGGGGGACTCACTCTTATTCACAAATGGAGGGGTAGTTTCCAAAATAATAACAAACCTGCCTCTCAAGCCTCAGACTTTAAACTTAACTAGTTTGCTTGGAATGTGAAGTATCTATAGAACAAGTGAGCAAGAACCACAGTGGGAAAGAAGAGACATGATAGTGATTCCCTG
>NW_004567125.1:28879091-28884621 GCF_000260355.1 Condylura cristata | reverse complement strand
TGGTCGTGGTAGAGGGGAGTGGGTGGCAGAGATGCAAAACAATCAAGATTCACCACGTTCTCACAGAAGTGTAGGGAAAAGTGTGCCGTGGTGTGTGGACATGCCGCTGTGCACAGCCAACACCACCCTGTGAAGAGGTAAGCGCCTTTCCTGACACTGACAAGGCCCAGAACACTCTGCTGACTTGGGTAAATCCACCCTGTGCTCGGTACATTTGACTACGGAACCAACAGCTCATTCAGCTCCTGGCCAATTCACTCCAGTGTTCCCCACTACGAACACCCCTCCTCTCACCTCTGCTGGGCTCTCAGGGATCATCAGCCAGGGGGATGCAGAGTCCCTGGAGGTGACTCCAGAAGCTGAATGAAGACTTAGAAGTTGCTAGAAGTCAACATGCCAGGGCACAGAGCACAGGGATGTTTCAGTTTTGACCAAACTAGAGCTAACACCATGCTGGCCACAAGGACTACCAGAATTACCATCCGGGGTAGTCCTTACAGGAAACTAAACCCTGAGGGCTGGACCCCAAACCAAAGAGTCAGGCCTCAGTAAGACCCCTTCTCTTTTGAAACTGAGACCTTGAGGACTATAGACAGATCCCTGATTTCCTCAGTGGAGACTGTACTCAGTGCATCTCATCATAGACACAAACCTCCCAGAAGCTCTAAGTGGCCCTTGTGGCTTCTGAGCCATCACCTGCTGTGTTGTCCACACAGCCTGGCAGGCCCTTGACTGGCTGTGCGAGGCTGTGGCCAGAGCTCCAGGCCAGTCCCAATTCCCTCCTGGGTCGAGTCTCACGAGGTGCTGAGCTGCTTGCAGGGCCCTGTGGAGGCTCTAATTTATCCCCTGGGTGAAAGAGCCCAACATGGAGGGAGAAAAAGACACTTCTGGTCTCTACTTACTTTAATGGTGAAGTGCAAGGGGCCCTCTAGCAGGAGGAACCAGAAGAGCACTCAAAGCACCCCATGGCCTGACCTGTCAAAGGCTTTGAGGTGGACACCAGCAGCTGGCTGGGGGAGAGGGAGTGGGCTAGCAGGGGGGAGGGGGAGGGGACACGGTAGGATTGAGGGTGTGGTGGGAGGGTTTGGCCAGGAAGTGGTGTTGGACCCCTAGGAGGGGAAGAAGGGGGTCAAGAAGAAGGATGTCAGAGCAACTCCGAGAGCGAGTGAGGAGGGTTCAAGGTCACTGTCAATACCCAGCAGGTCAGAAGGTGACAGGAAGCCAGCGGGGGTGAAGAGAAGGTGAAGGTGACAGAAGCAGGCGGAGGGGACATGGCTCTGTCTTTCACCAAGCTTCTGTTTGGTCCTGGACTCCCCAACGTGGATGCTTCATATCCTTTCTGGATCAATACCTGCCTTTGTCCCTATTGTGTCACAGAAAACCACATGACCTGCTGTGGGGCACGCCCTCCCCACTTGGAGCTCCCAAATGGCAGGGTCTCCTGGGAGCTTGGAAGATTCTGGTTCTGGTCCTTCCGATCCAGGAACTATGACCCCTATCCGGGCACTTCTGTCTTCTGTTCCCAATGACAGTGACTGAAAAATATCATACGAAAGTGACAGAACTGTTCAGATGAAGTCCTCTGGTGCTTGGGGACAACTCTAGGGGAGCTTGGCATTGGGAAGAGTGGAGGGGAGACCCAAACCCATGGGTGGGACACGGGGCTCAAATGAATTCACCAACCCACCCTGTGTTAACAAAAGCTGTCTTCAGTTTCCCTCAGCCATTAAAAGGAAAGAGTTTGAGCAAAAGAACAGTGGTTTAATTTTTCGACAAATGATGAGGGCAGTGACTCAGTTCTGGTGAGCAGGGCCACCACACTGCTCTTTGGCAGGGTGCAGGGTTGTTTATACAAAGGGAAACAAATGTGGGGAATGGGCACGGGTCTGCAAGGGGGAAGCTGCTGGGCTCAGCATGGACTGGAGATGGAGTGGGCAGCAGATGCTTTCTCAGCAACTCCTGTTTAACTCCCTTTTCCTTGGGACAAGGCAAACCTGTCAAACTAGGGAAGAGCAATCGCAAGGAGTAGGGAAAGGCAAACGTGTTAATGGTTATCTGAGAGACCAATCCAGTCATGAAGGAGACAAAGTTGTCACGCAAGGGGGAAAGACAAACTTGCCAATGCTTACCTGAGAAACCAGTCATCTGTAAGTCTATCACTGTGCTCAGCAGCCCCAGCCTGACCTCAGTTGCCTACGGCCTTTGATCTGCAGGAGTCACACCCAGCACCCAGCTCAGGCCACCCTGCAACTTCACCTCCTTGTTGCAAGCCCCACCCCTTATTGGGTCTGGTCTTTCCCAGTAGTTGCCTATGTCAGTGTATGTGTGCATGCATGTATATAAATAAACAAAAGTCTCCGTATTCACCTCTGTCTGCCCTATGGGCTGTCTCTGGAACCCACATTGTGTATATCTGTGTGTATTTTTCTCCTCAAGGTATCTGAAGTACAGATTTGTGTCCACAGCCTTATGACTGAGTCCCCTTGTGATTCCCAGTTAGTGTGTCCTCTGCTCTCATGTCTCGAAGTTTCCATGTAAAATGCATGTCTAGAAATGGGCACCACCCACAGAAGCTGTCCAAGGCCTTTATCCAAAGGATGCCAAACTCTTAACAAACCATCGATATACAGAGATGTGCACCTGCTCATTGCTGCGCTATTTACACTACCACAGTCAAGTGAGAACAGATGAGTTCTAAGAGTCACAAGTCGAGTCCTCACCCACTTCTCTCCTTCCAATTGCCTTGGGCATATATAAAGAAGGAGTGAACCTTTTTTTGTTGAGGTTTAGCTTGCAGAGAAAGAACTGCTAATACACATGAATGCATATGTCTAACAAGAGAAAGGGACTATTGGCTGTTGGGGTCTGTGAAGACACCGCACAGCAGGTCAGTTGTTCTTACTGAATATGGGCAAGTCCAGGTCCTTCATAGGCACCACGGAGGTTTCTTTAAACTTCCCCTCCTGGTGGACTCTAATGTCACCTCTAAATCTGAGTGTGTTGCATCCCTCAGGAAACAAAGAAGTTAAGAGTCCTCCATGAACAACTTTTGAGAAAGAGACTTTAATGCAGAAAGTCAGTAGTACTGGAAGAGATCAGTGTTATATAAAATGAAGAGATGGGTTGTAAGTAAAAAACATGTAAGGTTGGTGGACACATTTCCAGTGGGAGCCTATGGGGGAGGTTTCCCTGTCACCTGGCAAGCTATGCAATAATCCAACTGAGTGCTGCTCAGTTCTGCCACTGTCTACATAGAGATGACACAAAGACTCATTCTACGAAGGTTGCCCTCACCTCATCCACCATCACCAACCAGGCTCTTACCTGTGCTCCTGTCCAACCATTAGAGATCTAAGATCCCCGTCTCAGAATTATGTGTTTGCCAGAAGTCCAGGTTGCTTCTACGTGTGCCCTGACCATATCTGCTCTCATAAATCAGAGTTTCCCAAATATTCCTCTGGTGCCATTCATTTGCTGGAGGTGCTCTCAGAACTCAGGATATCAGAAAGCTTTAACTCACATCGCTGATTTATTAGAAAGTGTATACATCAGGAACAACCAGATGGAGGAGTTGAGCAGTGTAAGGTATGAGGAAGATGCAAAACCTCCACACCGGCTCATTTAAATGACAACATTATATTTTCTTTATAATTCACAAGATCACAAGAAGACACACACATATCAGTCTGGGCTTTGAAGATCTGGAGATTTAGGAGAAAATAATAATCTGTGGGCCTTGTCTTCTTGTGGCTATGAAGACTGAGGTAATATGGGGAAACATTGACGCTAGAGAGTTTGCAGATCAGACACTGAGAATTACGGGGATAGAGGAAGGTGGGAGAACAGAGGGTGGATGGATAACCACAGAGGCCCATACCCCCAATAAATGAACACAGCGCCATGTGAGGGGCAAAGACTGGAAGCCTGGCCCTGTGCTCTGGGGTTCTGGGGTACCCTCCTCTCAGCAACCCCATCCAGTGCCCAGAGAAGCAGGACCCACAGATGTCACAGCATTATTCCTAAAGTTAATGTGAGAAACTAATCCCCTGGACCCACATCAAGGTGACTAGTGTCATTTCCAAGAAACCTCAAGGTTTTATGTTGCTTTCCTGTGAAAAGATATGGAAAGAAATAAGAGAGAGTGAGAGAGACTAACAAATGTAAAAGAATAAAAATGAAAACAATGAACAACTATAAACCAGAGACATTTTATGGGGGCAGAGTGGGAGTGGGATTGGAACTAGGGTGGAAGAGTACACTGGAGTGTGATGATGGCACACAGGTGAATGGGTGATGGGAAGTCCATGGGGATTAAACTGAGCTGGAAAAATGCACAAAATCAAGAATGATGTAAAAAAATATGATTATGGTGTAAAAATAAAAATAAAAAGATGTGGACAAGGGGCTCACTTGTGTCTCAATGTATTTAGTCTCAGCACCATGAAGGTATCGGGAGACACTGCAACATGAGTTCAATCCCTAGCTACGGTGCTGTCCCCCCTGGGGCAACAGACCTCTCATGTCTTGCCTGCTGCTCCCCTCAGTGTTTATTTAAGTCAGTCTGACTGTTCTGCTCCCCATCTTGTCTCTGTGGAATCCTCTCACCCCTGTACCCCTGCACCTCGGGCCTCCAACCCAGTTCTTCAACACTGTGAGAGGGGCGTAGTTGAGGGTTCAGTTCCCTCAATACTCTGTCTGGGGAAGCCTAGACTAGAGCAGGCCTGTTCCTCGGCACTGAGCCACAATCTGCTCTAACAAGACACAGTTATGGCTCCCCTATGAGAACTGACATGCTCACAACACCACGCTGGGTACCCAACTTGCTTGTCACCAGGGTCCCGGCCCAGATGAAGTACCAGACCAGGCCCTCTAATGCCCATTCACATACACTCAAATGAGACAGTTTTTCAGGGAACTGCCCAAAGTCACACACCTGACACTCGGACCCAGGCCTTGTCCCCCTCCTGTGCCAGGACCAGCATTAGACCTGGGCCAGGAACAGGGGACAATTCCACTGGCCTGTGGGCCAGAGCACAGGCAGGAGTGGACCTACCTACCTAGCAAGTGACTGGAGATACTTTGGCCCAGGATGATATTGCAGGGATCTCTGACAGTCAAAGGAGGGCCAATATGCTGATGGTAGGATCTGGCCCTTCCCTCCACCAGAAAAGGGTCACCTTTCTCCGTCTTATCTTCCATCCCAACAGCCATTACAGGACATGTGAAGATGAGCCGCCTCCCAAATCCTGTGTCTCAGGCCTGTGGGGCCATGTGCTGGGGCAGCAGGATCACCGTGTGGCCCTCAGACAGCCCCTGGAGGAAGCTCCAATGGGCCACGGGGGGCTAAGAGAGCTGAGGGCAGCCCCCTGAGCCCAGCCCCTCACACCATCTATGCCAACTGACTGCCTTTCTGGCTCCCACCCTCACAGAGGTGGGTCCCTGCCACTTGGGAGCCTCTAGAGGTTCACATCTATCATCTCAGAGCAACTTTCTGACTCTTCAACATGGTAAGAAAATACAAAAGGCAGAG
>NW_004567125.1:28876659-28877858 GCF_000260355.1 Condylura cristata | reverse complement strand
TATTATCCCATTATGATTTTATTTATTTTTATACTTATATTGAAATGGCAATTAGTCTTGATAAGCATCAGGGCACCACTGTCTTTCTCTGTGAGAGTTCAGCTCTGTGAGCCCTGACATGGGTGATCAAGTTCAGAGAAATACCCTGACTATGGTATCTTTTTGTCCCTGACACAAGCTATGCAACTTCTGTCAACCGACAAATTCCAGATGAAAGGGAAAAGGTCTGAAAAATCAGAATTTCCATGCTAACTTATGTTACAACCTCCATTTTTTGTATAATCATAATATCTAAATATTCTGAGCAACCATCAGTTTACAACTGAATTGCCTTAGCCTCATAAGGCACTGCCTGGCCCAGGCAAGCAGGTTCTGCCCCAGGGTGGGAAATTCCTCTAGAGCTCAAAAGTAATTTTACAATTGGATGATTAATAAAAGCAATTGGCTGTTTTGTAAAATCAATATTGTAAAACAAGGTAGTACTAGAACATGTTAAAAAATAACCACAGTTCTTTTACTATCCAGGTGAGAACCCAAATCTCATCACTCTACTGTCTTACTTAAGCTTTCTATTGTTTAGACTTTAAATGAGGAACTTTACTATATCTCTTTTAGTGATTGATTTATAAGAAAACTTCTCCACCCTGGCCCTCTTTCACCTATAGGATGTCTCAATGAGAATGAAGTTCATTAAATAGTAATTAGGGTTAAAGGGATTTTATTTTAGCTAGTCATCACTGGTAAATACAGCAATGTTAGCCTTAAATTTTATGAATGTATGTATCTGTTTTAACTTTAATAGGTTAATTTTAAGAATAATAAATGTTATAATCTCAGCTGAAATTCAACAGGACCCGAAATTGTTCTTAGAGAAAAGAGATGATTGTGATCTCTCAGCTCAATTCATATGCTAATGTTATCTCACTGCTTGCTTGTAATGTATAAATAAAGTTCCGCTGAGACCAGAGCAGGAGAATTCGCACCCAACTCCGACTCCCCTATTTTCCCTGAGCCTGCTCCACTACCCTCCTTCTAGGAATCTCTACTCACTGATGCCCTCCCACCCTAAGACCCTGCCTGTTCTGCCCTCCCACAGCCTGTGATTGGGGCTGGTCCCTGACAGTCCCCATGGGGCTCTCGGGTCAGAAAGGCAAGTGGGGAGTCCAGTGCCCCAATAAGGGGCCTGAATTTGGAAAAGA
>NW_004567125.1:28873396-28874634 GCF_000260355.1 Condylura cristata | reverse complement strand
AAAAAAAAAAGTAAACCCACAGTCAAGTAAGAGGTCTAGGAAAACCAATTTCGTCACAAATTTGTCAAAGGAGGCAAATCCGCAAATGCTTATCTGAGAGCCCATTTACTGTTTCAATGCCTGGTCTCATCCCCTCTCAGTACCTGTGGAGGGGAGGTGCTGAGGTGAGTCCTACTTACTGTTTTCAGCCTTGGTTGCTGCTGCTTTAGTGTCAATCCCACACTCCATTCCTACTAGCCCACAGGGAAACTGCCTCCAAGAACAGGCCTGTCTCCCTCTGGGCCAGCCTCTGTGCCTCAACCCCTATTCAGCCCTGTGAGGACAATTACTGGATTTCTCCATCTCCAGCTCCTCCACCCGGAATTGCCCTGGGACCTTAAAATCCAACTCCATTATTTGGTAAGAGGGTCTGAAGAGTCTGAGCTGATCTGAACAGTATATTCATCCCCTTTGTTACTGAGGTGGCAGGAAACACAGACAGGACAGGACCATCCAGGCTCTGGACATTGTGGTGGTCCTCCAGCTGCTCAGGACTGACACTAGGTGGGTGGGTGGGGTGGGGGAAGCAGTTTGGGCCCCTGCCCACAGGAACAGGAACCAGGTGTCCCTTGTAGGGAAGGCACAGGCTGAGAGAGCAGGTCTATGTACTATGTCCATTGACACTTGCTGGGCTCTGGGAGGGATGAGGTGTACCCCTCAATTTAGAGAGTTCAGGTGGCTTATGGAGAGACACCTCAACTGGTGACACGCTGATGATGACCACCAGGTGGAGAGTCAGGAATGCTCCAGAGAAGAAAAACGGGCCTGACTCCCAGATCAGGGTGTGATATGAGGTGGAAGCAGGCAGGAGTTGCCAGTGGGAGATGTTTGGCTCCATTTAGAAGCTGAGGTCACTGTGCCAGGTCAGCAGCTTGAGCAGAGAGAAGGGGGGCAGGTGATGCCCCAGCTGCTCCCCAAATATTCAGTGACAAGTGTGGACAATGCAATTGTCCCCCAGAGGTCGTCATCACCCTGAGGGTCTGAGCCACACTCCCGTCAAGAGTCTCTTTGAGGTCGCGCTCTGTGTACAGCAACCCAGTGGTTTGGGTGCGTGGTCTGTGCATCAGGATGCTCTACTGCTGAGTGAGCCCCCTAACGCTCATGGTGAAGTCAGGACCAGACCAGGGCGGGAGCAGCCTGGGTTTCAGATGAGACACACCCTGGAGCCTCAGCTTGGTCATGTCCTCTCCTCTGTCCAT
>NW_004567125.1:28865970-28871596 GCF_000260355.1 Condylura cristata | reverse complement strand
ACAATATTTTATTAAAGACTTTAGGAAGTAAACTCAATTTCTTGTTCCTTACCAAAAGATCATTTAAATTTTTAAAATAAGCATACACAAATATGGACTCAGATTTCGTCCAAAACACAAACAATGTAAGATTTCCTTGTTTCCTGGTCCTGCCCTTAGGACTCGTCCCAGAGATCAGTTTGCGGCTTGGAGCCCCACAGCGCCACCTGCTGATCACAGCCAGGGAGAGGCAGTAGTTCTCAGCATGGACAGCAGGGGGCGCGCAATCCGCACTCCCAGGACAGTGACAGTTGCTCCCCAACTGCCAGCAGAGCTTTCTCAGCCTGGCCTTTGTGCCCCAGGGGCCTCAGGCTAGAAGCACCTGCATGTCAACCCCAGGGGCCTAGGGCAGCTTTGCTGTGGGATCCTCAGCTGTCCCAGGCATGTTTGGCCACTGAGGGACATCTGTAGAGGCTCAGCCTGAGAAGAAGCTCCCGCCGGCTGAGTGTTGAGCACAGAGCTCTTTGTTGGGGCTCAGGCCTGAGCCTCACTGACCCTGCATTTGGGGGATTTCCTGCTGATCTGTACCTTGTAAGTTGTAATACTTTTTCCTATTCTTCCTTCCAATGTGTCATATTTTGGATTGGACTCCATAGATTCTTTCTAACTGGAAATAACTGGTGAATATGCAAAACAAGAATGGAGATTTCTTATTCAGTGTAAGTCTGTACTTAATTATTTTTTCCAAATTTTAAATTCACTCTCAAATATCATATATTCTGCTATTAATAAGACTTTATGGCCCTCCTTTTGGCCCAACCCACTAAAACACAGCACTGCACGCAAGTCACAGCCCCTTCAGTGCCAGTTCAATCCCCAGCCCTGGGATGACCCACATGGTGCTGCAGACACCTCCAGACCCGCCCTTTGCTCCCCTCAGCAGTGTATTATATCGAACTACCGGTTCTGCTCCCCACTTTGACTCTGGTGAATCCTCTCAAAGACCCTGTACCTCTGGCTTGTACCCCAGTTCTATACGCATAAATAAATAAATATTAAAAAATATATTTGCAATGTATGTATAGGCAAATTAAAATATCTAGAAGTTTTCATGAAAATTTTAATATAAATTGTGTTATAACTGTTGTGTGTTAGCCCTTTTAAACGAGTAAATTTTGCTGGATTGAGATATGTATGTACAGAGACTTCTTCAGCTCTGTTAGTAGTGAACTCACCAGCACTCCTGTCCCTACTACCCAACCCCAATTACCAATGATTTCCTGTCCTTTGAGTCTGCTTCCTCCTGCTCCTCTTAAGGAGATATTTGATAAACTTAGCTTGTGGAGGCTGGTTTAGTTTTCCCGTAAATGATATTTTGTGGCAGATATGTTGTATATGTCTTGGAGATTCCTCATTCTCTCCCCATCTATTTCAGTTTGTCTATAAACAGACTGATCAGTGGCATCCTGGGTAGAAATGGTGGGGACTTCTGTAGAAACTGACCATGACTGCTGCCTCCGTGGGACACTCCGGAAAGCCATCCTCACTGTGAGTCCTCCTATGATCCTTCTAAGTCTCCTGATAAGAATATAATAAGACTTACTAGACAAATATAATAACAAAACAGGAATTATTTGTGTCAGAGGAATTTGTTTTTTTATTCACAAGTATAAATATTCTCTCACCACAGTTTGTTCGGCACCCAAAAGTTTCATTCTCCTTTTTATTATTATTTAGATCAACATACTATCTAATTTTTTTCTGATGATTGACAGACAGAGATCAGTCTATTGACTACCTGTATTGGGGTATCTTGTGTTCTGCTCCTATCAAAATCTTGTGTTACAGGGGCTGGAAGGAATCCAGGTGCTGACAGCATCAGAGGTGAATGGCACATTGTGGCCCTGTGCGTTGGTCCCAAAGGCCTGTGCTCCTGAGCGCTGCCTGCTCAGGGGAGGGCAATCTCCTGCCACCCCATTGGAGTTTGTGGAGGAGCCAGGCCTGGGGCATTTTTACCTCTGTGGAGCAGCCAGGAGCAGCAGGAAGTGGACAGACAGGGGCATGTGTATATATAGGTTGCCTTTTTTGAATTGTGTCCCTTGAGAAAACATAACTCTTGGTAGTCACTGAATTTTATAATGGTGTAATTTGCGATGAGTGAAAATTTTGTAGAGGATTTTGTTTTGTATTCATATTGATAAAATGTTAAACAGGAATCTCAATCAAGAAAGAGTTTCTTAGATATAAAGTGCCACTAAATAAAAACTGTTTAGCTTCAGTAAAGGTAAAATCATGACAGCATCAGTGCCAGGTCACAAGTCTCTGCCTCTGAGACACAGGCTGACTTGACTTTGACTGGTCACTCCCCTAATCTCAGATGAAGCTGTATCTTTTCTAGCCAATTTGCAGAAGCCCATGAACTCCATTAACGAGGTAAGAAATGACAACCCAGAACTCACTGGAAAAGTGTGTGGTTAGGCTGAGAAGATCCTTGGCCTTCAGTTCTCTGTGGTGACATCATTTCAGTGACCTTCCCTCTGGCAGGGAGTCAATTCCACATCTTTTCTTTCCCACTCTGGTTCTAGCTCATTTGTTCTATAGACACATCACATTCAAAGTCAACAAGATAAGTAAACACCTCATCCCCTAGAAATACTGAAGGAATCACACTCGAGAGGCAGGTTTGTCAGGAATTACTATTATTATTGAAATTGGATTCCCTTTTTTTGTATTCACATAGAAAAGTGAGGTCAGAACAATCTTCATCCAAAGAGGGAAAAGCTGCTGTTCTCTAGTGATGAATTCAAACTTCAGGTGAAATACCCTTGCTGCCTGGATTCCCTTCCATAATCAGAAGGGCAAGCAATGAGTGACGATTACTGATTCAATGAGCTCTTCTGTAGAGAGTGACAGCAAAAATCAGAGAAGGAATGAAGACGTGAGGAATATCCCACAAAGTACTCATGGTACAAACCGATGTCTGAGAAATAAAAATATCTCAAATCAAGACTTGGTGAATGTTTTCCTTCAGAATTTTGTTCTAATGAGCTTGTATTAGTTTTTCTGGCTGGGGGCGCTTTTCCTTGTATTTTCATATAAAATCACAAGTTCTTGCCTCACCTGATTACCACTGACTTGCCTCCCAATTCTCATGTTAATTTCTTCCTTGTTGTTTCTTCCATGCCCATATCTATTCACCCAGGGTAATGTGTTCTGTCCTTCTGGAGAGTACCACTGACTCTTGTTTATAGTTTTTCTTTTAATAGACAATATTCAACTGGTCTTTGTTGATAGAGTCACTTTTCCCTATTCTACTGGAGGATCATGGATATCTTGGTTTCCCAGCTCAGTTTATTGTATCAACTTACTTTTGATGTATCAGAAGTACCTCTGAAGCTAAGGATTTAGCATAATGCTTTGAAAAGCCAATGGTATTATGTGGTGGGGATTTATTCTGATCTTTGCTGGGCACCTCAGCAATCCGTAGTCTTCTGTAGTTCTCTGCATTGCGTGTCTAGCTGGTGTCTACACAAAGATCACAAATAGACTAATTCACAGGGAAATTTCCACTCCTATGTTGATTGCAGTGCAATTTACAATAACCAAGCTATGGAAAAAACTTTAGTGCCCTAAAACAGGTGAATGGATCAAGAAGATGTGGGATAACTATGGGAAACACTGTATTTAGTACACTAACTAATGAAATGGAGCTACCTTATGACTCAGGTAATCTGCTCAAAGGACACAAAATATTCATTTGAAAGGAAACCTGCACTGCAGTGAGTATTGCAGCAGTATTGACAATAGGTTAGACATGAAATAACCTAAATGCCCCAAAGAGATGACTGGATTAAGAGGATGTCATATCTGAACACAATGGAATAATAATTCAGCAGCCAAAAAAAAAAAAATGAACACATGCCATTTGAAGCAACATGGATGGAGCTAGAAGTTATTCTGTTCTGAAATAAAAAAAGAATGAAATATAAAATAGTAGATGTTTTTACTTATAGGAGGAGTATGGGTGGATCAAACAAGGCATCAAAAACAAAAGAGAAAGCTAGCTTGAAACTGTACATTGGAGACAGACAAAAAGGGAAAGGAAGGGTGATGTACCCAAACAGGGGAGGGAAGAGCACATGAGACAGTGATTATTGTTCAGAGGTGATATCGGGGGGATTGATGGGGAATATACAAAGGAAAAAAAATCAAATTTTGTACAAAAATGAATAATATGGGCTAACAATATATTTAATTTTTAAATAAAGATGTGGTCTATGAACACAATGGAATATAATTCTACTTTCAAAGAAGATAAACTCAGGCCCTTACTGCAATATGAATGGAACTGGAAGGGATTATGCTAAGTGAAAGAAGTCGAAGGGGGAAGAAAACCCAGGATGGTGTCATGGTGTCACTTATATGTGGAATGTAGAGACACCAGAAAACACGTGAGACGAAGACAGACTAAAGCACTAACCCTTGCAAGGTTACTATGGACATGAGATGTTCAGCCTGGGAGGGCGGACAATGGGTTACGTGGCAGACAACAGGAGCTTTGGTGGTGGGGTGCCAGGACAAGACTTGAAGTGGAAGATCCTGCACTTCCTAAATCTAAACAGTAAGGTAAAGCGACATGATCTCCATTCAAAAAAGTTAAGAGTTAAACCCGATGGGGCTCTCTTTTGAAATATAAATAAATGAACACTGTAGTGTGTTTGTTAATTCAGAAATTCTTACAATTTAAATCTGTGCACCCGCTTGTATTACATTATACTTAACAAATGGATGAAAGGAATAAAACCTAAGGCAGATGATTCAGGGAGCTGAATCAAGTGTTAAGAGGTGTGGAAGAAAAAGTGTTATATGTGAAATATAAAAACAGTAAAGTGAATTGAGAAAATTCATATTTGATAAGCCCCTTTTTGCAAGGTAGGTGATTAATATGCAAATAGGATGACACTATAAATTGGTTCAAGACAGGAGGCTAATGCAGCCTCCGGCACCTCCATGGTTGAGCCTAGGAGCACAGTAAGAGGAGTAGAGCTGCGGAGCCCAGCAGAGTTTGGAACAAATCCCACCACAAATACCACTGAGTGTTCAAGGTACTGCACCAAATTCGCACATTACAGGGGGTTTGCTGTGAATTTAATTGATACTATCCTCAAGGCGGGGAAGCCAGGAACCCTGCCATACCCTGCTGTGACAGATGGTGGCTCCACACACGAAGGTGTGATCTAGTGACCTAGTGTTTTCCACATACCTGAGTTCTGTGAGCAGTTCAAGCAAATGAATTGAACCTGAGAAGGTTGGAGAAACTGATTTATGAGACCAGGTGTGGTCAGGTCACAGGCAGCATCAACCTGGACTTCTGGCTAGCACATAAGTCTGAGACAGAAGTCACAGGAACTTCAGATCTCTAACGGCTGGACAGGAGCACAGCTAAGAGCCTGGATGCTGATGGTGGCTGATGGGAGGTCAGTCTGGGAGATGTTGTCCTTCTGCCTTCTATAGGTCGATGGTGGCAGAAGTGAGCAGGATTCAGTTGGATATTTGCATATCCTGCTGGTGGCAGAGAATTGCTTCTTGGTGTGGGGAAACCTTCCCCCATAGACTCCCACTGGAAATGTTTCTAAGAACCATATGA
>NW_004567125.1:28864179-28865085 GCF_000260355.1 Condylura cristata | reverse complement strand
AGGTTTGCACAACAGACACACTCACCGGGACACACAAATACACAGAAGCAGACAGACCTACACCATGAAGAACACAGATGCCCAGAGGTGGCCACACCGCTGTAAACACCTGTCCGCCACTGACAGGTGCAGAAACTCACACCCATAGGTCCATTCCTGCAGATTTCCCCGAGCACAAGCATGCACAGTCTCCCAAACTCCCTCAACCAACAGGAAGCCAAACAAACAAAGCTCTCCCGTGGGGTCACTCCAGGCAGATTCTTTTTTCTCATTTCAGGTCAAGTCTGGATTCCACCCCTTCTCTACCTGGTGTCCCCTTCTGTAACTTTGAGAGGAGGCATAAGAAGCAACCTGTGAGCCAGTGCATGGTTGCTCATGGCCAACTTGAGGGTAGAAAGTGAGCTTTTGGTCCTCCACCCCGAGTGTGAGCCAGTGGGGAAAATAGGCTGCGCTGAGCTTTGGCGATTAGACTTCCCGGGTATTTGGCCATTAAGCTGGTAAAGTTGGGGGCAGTTATGCTGCTGGTACCTTGGAGCAGTGAATCTGCTGCAGTTTCAGCATTTAAACCTCTAGTGAGGATGGAAGGTCTGGGGAGAACCCATGAGCTTATCACATGTGGCTTTACCTTTGACCTTGGTCCCTGGCAGGACATGACTTCTGGCCTCCTCGCTACATGTACGCTCTCTCCATTCTGCTTTTTCTACCAATAGTAATGACCCTGTCGTGGTTGCTTCTCCCCTGCATCTGCTTTTGGGTCATGTCCTGCAGTCTTGAGCAGGTGGGGGAGGACCAGCAATCGGTGTACCCCAACCCCTGGGTTCTCTCACTTCATCAACAGGACGACCAGCCCCGGCTCTGTGAGAAGTGACAGCTCAGTGTGACTGAGCAGCCTGCTCAGCTTCCCCT
>NW_004567125.1:28856830-28863072 GCF_000260355.1 Condylura cristata | reverse complement strand
CCCTCCCCCCATACCCCAGCCCTACCCTGTCCCCTCTTTCCCTCCCCCCTGCTGGGCCATTCCCTCTCTTCCACCCAGCTGCTTGGTGTCCACCTCAAAGCCCTTGAGAGGTCAGCCATGGGCGTGCAGCGGCTGCTCTTCTGGTTCCTCCTGCTGGAGGGCCCCTTGCACGCCACCATGAAAGTAAGTAGAGGCCAGAAGTGTCGGCTTCCCCTTTGCTTTGGGCTCTTTCACCCGGGGGTTAAATTACAGCATTCCTGGGGCCTGCGGGCAGCTTAGGCCTCCTGAGACTCAGACCCCAGGAGGAAATCGGACTGGCCTGCATGCTCTGGCCACAGCCTCGCACAGCTCCCTGGGCTGGGAGGGCAACAGAGTGGGTGACCACACAGAAACCAGGAGGAGCCACTTAGAGCTCAAGGGAGGTTTGTGATAATGATGAGACTCAATGAATAGGGTCTCCACGGAGGGAACTGAGGGATCTGTGCATTATACTCCAGGTCTCAGCTTCAAAAGAGAAGGAATTTACTGAGCCATGACTCTGTGGGTTGGGTCCAGTCCTCCTCATGTCTTTTTTCTTTTATTTTTTTTCCTCTAAGGACATGCCCAAAGGTATATTTTGCAGCCCTGGTGTCCATTGTGGTGTTAGTTCTAGTCTGGTCTAAAGTAAAGAATCACTTGTGCTCTGTGCTAAGGCATGTTGATTTCTAGCAACTTCTGAGTCTACATTCAGCCCTTTGGAGTCACCTCCAGGGACTCTGCATCCCCCTGGCTGATGAGACCTGAGAGTCTATCACATGTGAGAGGAGGGAACGACCCCTTCCTGGTGTTCATAGTGGGGACCACTAGGAGTTTTAGGCTGGAGCTGAATGAGCTGTTGGTTCTGTAGCAAAATGTGCCATGCACAGGGTGGATTTACCCAAGTCAGCAGAGCGTTCAGTGCCGTGTCAGTGTCGCGAAAGACTCACCCTCCTCACTGGGCGGTGTTGGCTGTGCTTGGCTGCATGTCCACACACTATGGCTCTCTTCTTCCTTTGAGAGAACAAGTTCCTCTGTGAGAACCTGGAGTATCTTGACTGCTGGGCGCACCCCACCACCCACCTCACTCACCACCATGCACTGCCCCGACCTCAGCTGCTGGTGGCCCCATTGGGTCACGTCCGGCAGGAGCCCACTACGGACACTGGCACCCACACAGCTTCCTGGGGGTGGAAAGAGGCGCCATGGCAGGGATGGGCCCAGTCAGTGACCACATGGTCTGTCCTGTCCTCACGGGACCCTGTGCTGAGTGCTGCTGCATCATGGCTGACAATTGCAGTAAGCTAAATAGAACCAGGTCCAGGACCCTGAAACTTTGCCACAAACAGCCGGAAATGAGAATGGTCAGAGAGGGGGCTGCCTTCTGGACAGGTTTCAATTGCTTGTTAGCTGGTTATCTATGAGTAACATTGTAACTTAATCCTTTCCTAAAAAAATTCTTATTTTTATAGGAATACCAGTTGCCTTTATTTTCGTGATCATAAATTCCAGAATTCTGTGTTCAATTTCATGGTAGTTATGGTTTGATGTCAGTACAATCATGAAATACTAAAATCAATTACTTTCTTGGAATTGTTTTTAGCTAACTCCAGTTCTCTTAGTTACATAGTATACAATTTCATGTAAATCTTTGTGAATTTTAGAAATGACATTTTGTGCTGTGAATTCTAATTAAACATTACAAGAAAATCTGAATGATGTCAGACAAGTGTCAAAAAATTAGCTGTAATTCCTTTTTGTGAGACCACTAGTCCCAGTATTTTTAATAATACCTACCAGTCTTGCACCAATCTTGTATTTATGAACATATATTTTACATAGATTCTCATTACTACCTTTAGCACTCCTTGTAATTCTTTTTCCTTTCTTCTGTACAGTTTGCCCAAATATTGCACCTGGAATCTGTGGACTTCACCAAGGTACTTCATGGATATATATAATACAAAATGTAGGCTTCTCACTAGGTGAACTGAATCATTTCATTGTTTTTCAAATTTCATAAATTCTGTTAAATGGTTAAACATCTTTAAATGTGTATGTTAGAACAATAGAATCCCTGATAATATGGACATCTGATTTCTTTCTATAACTTAAGAGTGGCATAAATTTTGTGTCTTAGCTTCCTTGTCATGAGTACAGTTTGCAGGTGTTTGCCCTATGTATGTAGAGTGACATCATCTGCTCATGAATGTAGTAAACACACTTGCCACTCTCACCTTCCTCCTTGTTCCCCTCCCACTCCCATGATTTTCTAGCCCTTTGAATTTGCTTCCTCTTGCTCCTCACTGAGGAGATATTTGGGTAAAGTTAACCTCTGAAGGCAGATGTTTTGTTTCTATACATACTATTATTTAGTGGGTATGTTGTAAATGTCGCGAAGACTACTCATTCTCATTCTTTCAGCTTGACCTGGCTGATATTTGCCAGCTGGCAGCCAGATTTGCGGTTCTGATGAAATTACTTGTCATCACTGCCTCCGTGGGACATGGTGTATTGTTCATGAAATCCATCTTCACTGTAAGTACCTCTATGATCACTATATGTTTACTGCTAAGACTATAATAATATGGCCCTCCCTGGTGGCTCAACAGGTAAGAGCACAGCAGTGCAAACTAGCCACAGCTGCTCATTACAAGTTCAATCCCCAGCCCCAGAGGTGATTCACATTGAGCGCAGACCTCTCTCTTGCCTGCTCCTCCCTTCAGCAGTGTACGTCATGGATCTGACTCTTCTGCTCCACAGTCTGTCTCTGGGGAGTCTTCTCACTGCCCCTGCATCTCTGGCCTGCACCACAATTCTTTATGTATAAATCAAAATAATTTGATAAAAAAAGAATGTAAGAAGACATACTAGTATGGAATAATATAAGAAAATAAGAGGAGTATACATTTACAGTGGAAATATTATTTCATTCACTATGATAA
The DNA here is from genome assembly GCF_000260355.1 of Condylura cristata. Lineage (NCBI taxonomy): Eukaryota > Metazoa > Chordata > Mammalia > Eulipotyphla > Talpidae > Condylura > Condylura cristata. Next base: position 28,860,112 of record NW_004567125.1, on the reverse strand, counting down.
ATTTTCCCTAAACATATTTTATTCAGCACCCAAAACTTGTTTGTGTTCTTTCATTATCATTTAGATCAACATATTATAAAATTTCTCTGGTGATGGATTCTTTTCCTTCTATATTCTTAGTAGCATTTATTTCAAGCAACTAGTCCAGTTCTCTGTCCTGATTAATTTAAATCTATTGTGGTCTGAGTGCACTCTTGCTTCCCTGTGTTGCATATGTGACGAGGGGTGTGTAGTGCTGCGTATGGTCCATGTTAGTGAATGTCCCAGTGGCTGAGAGCCCTGACTTGCTGTTATCACAGACCTGATCTGTGAGTGAGAGTAGGTTCCCCTGAGGTGACTGCGCTCAGGTCAGCTGCTTCCTCCTGGGTTTCTATGTGCTGGCTTTGCCCTGGTCTGGGAGATGGTTTTGCATTTCTCATCTCTATCCATGGACTCAACACTTTCTCCTAGCAATTCTCTGTGTTTTCCTCATATATTTTAATAGCAGTAGTTTGATGAATACAAACGGAGGCGGTCATGCCTTCTTGAAGAAGTGATCCTTTCATCATAAAATACTAGCCTTCATTATTCACCATCTCTTTTCTAATTCTATAGTATGTTCTAAAAGATGATTTACCTGGATACAAATTTCTAGTTTCATTTGTCCATTGTCTATTCACTTCCCATCTGAAATTTTTCCTTCCACTTCTTTACAGATAGCATATTTTCTGAGGAGAAAGCTGAAGTATTTCTTCAGATCATTCTGTGATACTTGACACAGCATTCCTTATTTCTTTGATGATGTTTGAATTCTCAAATTCCTAGAATATTCATCTTTCTGTTTGTATTCATGTCTCTTCTTGCCTGTATTCCACATTTTCATACTAGTTTAAGTAATTTCAAATTAAGAACATGTAGTTCCATTACCTCAGTGACACTAGTTTTGATTATAAAGGCTGCTGTCTGTACACAGTGGTGGTCTTTTTCATTTGTGCCTTGTTAGGATGCCATTAGACCATTTGTGTGGTATCCAGGAAATGAGTTAGGGAGGACTCCTGGGTGACGTTTCCTATATATCTGGCTAGGTGATAGGCTGAGTATTACTCTTAATAGAGATGGGAAAAAGAAAGAGCTCTAGAATTAGGCATTGCCTTGTGTGTCTGTTGCTGAGGCTTGGACACAATGCTAGGTTGACTCTGGGAAAATATTATATTTTAAGAAAAACAAAATAATACATAGTTATTTCTAAATATTTCTTCACTCCCTCCCCGTCAACTATGTGAAGGAATTTATCTCCAAGAGTCACTTGAGAATCTGCAAAGATCCTAGAGATAAATCTCACACGAGTATGGGAGCCCCATCAGACTGGGCAAAATGGTGTTGGATAATCTCCCTCCCTCTAGCCTCCACTGAACCTCTAGGAATTCTTCAGTGACAGCAGCTTCTTCCCTTGCATGGTGCTGTGGGGCCTGCAGAGGCTTCCTGGGCTTCTGCTCCTGTGAGTGGTAATTGTCTGTATCCACTGTGTGTGTGTCTCCTTCTGCCGGCAACAGTGTCCTGAACCATCAGTCTCTGATAGATCCGGGAAGATTTTGATTTTCAATCTTGTTTGTTTTTTTCTGGATAACTATCAGGAGTGACACCTACCAAACTCTTATGAAGCCAGGTAGGAAACCAGGGTCCACTGTTTTATGTTCTGTTTTGTTTATTTCTTTTCAGGTGACTATCTTGAACACTAACAGTTGAAATGGAAGTCAGCTTTGTAAAATAATCTAATAATTTAGTAAATACTTCTGTGATCAAGGCAACGATGTAATCTCAGTGAGAAAAGAACAAATTATAAACATTTTCTCTCAATAAAAGTGTTCCCTCTGCCCAGGCCTGTGGGATTATGTAGGAAGGGGCAGGGAATGTACTGTGGTTGAGTAACTGTGAATTGGAAGCAATATCTGGAGTCTCTGTTTGCCCCTTGTGATTTAAATAACTATTATCATCGTTTCAATATTTATTTATTTAGGCATAGAGAACTGGGGTACAGTCCAGAGGTTCAGGGGCAGTGAGAGGATTCACCAGAGTCAAAGTGGGAAGCAGAACAGGCTGATCTACGAAGCACACTGCTGTCAGGGGACAGCGGGCTGGACAGGAGAGTTCTGCTGTTCATGTGGATCACCTCAGAGATGGTATTGAATTGGCACCTTGCAACTGTGGCCAGCTACTCAGGCTGTGTTTTGACCAGTTGCTTCTCCAGGGAGGGCCCCATGGAATTTCTGCTGTAACATTATTATTCAGACTGAATTTTTGTCACTGTAGTGATAGTCCAATATCTTGGTAAGTTATATGAGACTAGTCTCAGTTAATACGCTAATTTTTTTGAATTGGCTCTGTGTAGGGGTGAAGAAAATGTGTCTTCACTTGGTGTTCATATTGGGTTGTCTGGATTTTAGTTCATGTCCCAGGGCGTGACTCATGTTTGGGAAGCACGTTTCTTGGGGTGTTTGCTGTTCCTGTTATTGATTTTGCCTTTTCTCTGTCTGTCATTCTCTCTCACTTCAACAGACCTTCTGTTTTTACTGTATTTGGAAAAATCATAAGACTTAGTACATTAAAATAGTTTTCAAATCATCTATTACTCACACAGTATATGATTTCAAACTGCTTTCTGGTGAATGAAAGAGGCACAAATTAGAAAAACAATTTTGTCATTTCTTCTCATGTCTGATCTCTTATTTTTTCTAATTCTAAAAACAATCCCAGGTTCTAGAAGTCACTGTGGAGTGAGTTTACTAACAAAAAATCAGGCCAATTATGCCTTATTCTCTCATTAAAAATTGGTACAGACATGAGCTAGATTACAAATGTAGAATTTCTTTTAGTAAAATGTAATCAAATCAATTGATCCAAAATGTCATTTATCTTTATGCTCTGTTTAGGAATGTTCTATAAAATAAAAATTTTAACTTGGAAATCTTAACTTTTCTTAATTTTAAACTTCAGGATTTTTTATGCTGACCAATTTCATTGTTGTGGTCCCCTCTTATGTCATTTTGCTTTTATGGTTTTAGTTCCCTATGGTCACAGCTATTTACAGTTATTTACAATAACACATCTTAATGAGAAAGACTGAATACACAGACCTTTGATTAAACTGTACTGCTGTGATTGTCTCATTTTACTACCAGTTATCATTGTTAGTGTTTTTCTATGGCTAATTATTATTAACTTTGATCGTTCGTGTGTACAGGAAATAACATAAGACACATAGGCATTAGAACAATTCTACCCAAACATGGGGAGGACGACTGC
>NW_004567125.1:28855289-28856730 GCF_000260355.1 Condylura cristata | reverse complement strand
GGGCGGGTCAGGAGAGGTCTGCCGCGCCATGTGGATCTCCTCCGGGGCGGGCGGGGATCAAACTCATGTGGAAGTGGCTTAAACTTCTTTGTGCAGTGCTTTAACCCGCTGCGCCACCTGGGAGGGCCCTAGTCCTACTATTTTCAATAATAGCTACTGAACTCACACAGCTTATATTTATGCATATATCTTTTATATAGCTTTTCATTGCTACCTTTGACATCCATTGTAATTCTTTTTCCCATTCTTCCATACAGTTTGCCCAAATACTTCAGTTGGAGTCTGTGGACTTCACCAAGGTAATTCATGGATATATAAAACAAGATGTAGGCTTCTCATTAGGTGAAATGAATCACTTCATTGTTTCTCAAATTTCATAAATTCTATTAAATAGTTTAACATCTTTAAATGTGTCTGTTAGCACAATAGAATCCCTGATAACATGAGCATGTGATTTCTTTCTATAACTTAAGTGTAGGATAATTTTTCTGTCTTAGCTCCTTTGTCATGAGTACAGTTTGCAGGTGATGCCCTATGTATAGACAGTGACATCATGTGCTCATGAAGGTAGTAAACACACCTGCCACTCTCACCATCCTCTACCCAAACCCACCCCCTGCCAACACCACCACCTTGATTTCCAAGGCTTTTGAATCTGCTTCCCTTTGCTCCTCACTCACTAGACATTTGGATAAAGTTAACTTCTGGAGACTGATTTAGTGTTTCTATACTTACTACTATTAATGGGTATGTTGTAAATGCCTTGAAAACTCCACATTCCCTCTTATTTCAGCTTGACCTGGCTGATATATACCAGCTGGCAGCCAGATTTACGGTTCTCATTAAAATACTTGTCATCACTGCCTCCGTGGGACATGGTGTATTGTTCATGAAATCCATCTTCACTGTGAGTACCCCTATGATCCTTATAAGTTTACTGATCAGAATATACTAAGATGGCCCTCCCTGGTGGCTCAAGGGGTAGAGGCAGCACGGCAAACTGGCCACAGCTGCTTCAGTAGGAGTTCAACCCCCAGCCCCACAGGTGATTCACACTGAGTGCAGACCTCTCCTCTTGCCCGCTGCTCCCCTCAGCAGTTTACTTCATTGATCTGCCTGTTCTGCCCCCACTCTCTCTGGTGAGTCTTCTCACTGTCCCTGCATCTCTGGCCTGCACCCCAGTTCTGTATGTATAAATAAATAAAAATCTTAAAATAAAAAAATATAGTAAGACATACCAGTATAGAATAATATGAGAAGAAAATAAGAAGAGAGTACATTGTCAGTGGAAATTTTATTTAATTCGCTAAACCTATTTTATTCAGCACCCAAAACTTTTTTTTTATTTTAACTTTTTTTTATTACAAAGTTTATTTTTACATCATTTTGCACATTTTTTTTTCCATCTCGATTGTAATCCCCGCGGGTTTCCCATCACCAA
>NW_004567125.1:28851069-28854223 GCF_000260355.1 Condylura cristata | reverse complement strand
TTGTCTTTAGTTTTCCAGTTCTCTCTCTGTCCTGATTTATTTAAATCCATTGTGGTGAGTGCACACTCGCTGCCCTGTGTTGCCTATGTGAAGGGGTGTGTGGTCCTGCGTATGGTCCGTGTTACTGAATGTCCCAGTGGCTGAGAGCCCTGACTTGCTGCTATGGCGACCTGATCTGTGAGTGAGAGTAGGTTCCCTACTGCGCTCAGGTCAGCTGCGCCCTCCTGGGTTTCTATGTGCTGGCTTTGCCCTGGCCTGGGAGATGATTTGTCATTTCTCAGCTCTATCCGTGGACTCAACACTTTCTCCTAGCAATTCTCTGTGTTTGTTTCATATATTTTGATAGCTGTAGTTTGATGAATACCAACCAAGGCTCTCATGGCTACTTGAAGAAGTGATCCTTTCATCATAAAATACTAGCTCTCATTACTCACGATCACTTTCCTTATTCTAGAGTATGTTCTGAAGGATGTTTACCTAGATACAAATTTCTGAATTCATGTGTCCTTTCACTTCCCATCTGAAATTTTTCCTTCCACTTCTTTACAGATAGCATACTTCTGAGGAGAAAGCTGAAGTCTTCTTCAGATCATTCTGTGATACTTGACACAGCATTCCTTATTTCTGTGATGAGGTTTCATTTCTCAAATTCCTAGAATATTCATTTTTCTGTTTGTTTTCATGTCTCTTCTTGCCTGTATTCCACATTTTCATACTAGTTTAATTTCAAATTAAGAACATGGTAGTTCCATTACCTCTGTGACACTAATTTTGATTATAAAGGCTGCTGTCTGTTCACAGTGGTGGTCTTTCTCATTTGTGCCTTGTTAGGATGCCATTAGACCATTTGTGTGGTATTCAGGAAATGAGTTAGGGAGGACTCCTGGGTGACGTTTCCTATATATCTGGCTAGGTGACAGGCTGAGTGTTACTCTTAAGAGTGATGGGAAAAAGAAAGAGCTCTAGAATTAGGCATTGCCTTGTGTGTCTGTTGCTTAGGCTTGGACACAATGCTAGGCTGGATCTGGAAGAATACTACATTTTTAAGAAAAACTAAAATAGTACACAGTTATTTCTAAATATTTCTTCTACTCCCTCCCCATCAAATATGTGAAGGGATTTATCTCTAAGAGTCACTGTGAGAATCTACAAAGATCCTAGAGATAAATCTCACACGAGTATGGGAGTCTCATCAGACTGGGCACAATGGCGTTGGATAATCTCCCTCTAGCCTCCACTGAACCTCTGGGAATTCGTCAGTGACAGCAGAGGCTTTCTCACTGGGTGCTCTGGGGCCTGCAGAGGCTTCCTGGGCATCTGCTCCTGTGAGCGGTGATTGTCTGTATCCGCTGTGGGTGTGTGTCTCCTTCTGCCGGCAACAGTGTCCTGAACCATCAGTCTCTGATAGATCTGGGAAGATTTTGACTTTCAATCTTGTTTGTTTTTTTTTCGGGTAAATATCAGGAGTGGCACCTTCCTAACTCTTATGAAGCCAGACTGGAAACCAGGAGTCCTACTGTTTTATGTTTTATTTATTTATTTTCTTTTCAGATGACTATCTTCAACACTAGTGGTTGAAATGGAAGTCAACTTTGTAAAATAATCTAATAATTTAGTAAATACTTCTAAATATTCCTGTGATCCAGGCAATGATGTATTCTCAGTGAGAAAACAACAAATTACAATCATTTTCTCCAAAAAATGTGTTCCCTCTGTCCAGGCCTGTGGGATTATGTAGGAAGGGACAGGGAATGTACTGTGGTTGAGTAACTGTGAATTGGAAGCAATATCTGGAGTCTCTGTTTGCCCCTTGTGATGTAAATAGTTGTTATCATTAATTAAATATTTATTTGTTTATGTATAGAGAACTGGGGTATAGGCCAGAGGTTCAGGGTTGTAGTTTCAGGTGAGAGAATTCACCATAGTCAAAGTGGGAAGCAGAACAGGCTGATCTATGAAGCACACTGCTGTCGGGAAACAGTAGGCCAGACAGGAGAGGTCTGCCACGCCATGTGGATCACCTCAGAGACGGGATCAAACTGGCACCATGTGGCTGTGACCAACTTCGTAGGCTGAGTTTTAAATGGGTTGCTCCCCAGGGAGGGCCCCATGGAAATTATTGCAGTAACATTAGTTAGACTGAATTTTTGTCACTGTATGATAGCCCAATACCTTGGAAACTTATATGAGACTAGTCTCAGTTAGTATACTGATTTTTTTTTTTAATTGGCACTGTGTAGAGGTGAAGAAAATGTGTCTTCACTTGGTGTTCATATTGGGTTGTCTGGATTTTAGTTCATGTCCAAGGGTGTGACTCGTGTTTGGGAAGCACGTTTCTTGGGGTGTTTGCTGTTGTTCCTGTTATTGATTTTGCCTTTTCTCTGTCATTCTCTCTCATTTGAACAGACTTTCTGTTTTTAGTGTTCTGGAAAAATCCTAATACTTGGTACATGAAAGTTGTTTTCAAATCATCTATTACCCACACAGTATATGATTTCAAAAGTGCTTTCTGGTGAATGAAAGAGACACAAATTAGAAAAGGAATTTTGTCATTTCTTCTCATGACATGACTCTTATTTTTTCTAATTCTAAAAGTAATCTCAGGTTCTAAAAGTCAGTGTGGAGTGAGTTTACCAATAAAAAATCAGGTCAATGATGCTTTAGTCTCTTATTAAAAATTGGTAAAGACATGAAATAAATTACACATGTTGAATTTCCTTTAGTAAAATGTTAGCAAATAAATTGATCCAAAATTTCACTGACCTTTATGCTCTGTTTAGGAATGTTCTATAAAATATAAAATTTAAGCTGGAAATCTTAAGTTTTTTTAATTTTAACCTTCAGGATTTTTTATGCAGAACAATTTCATTGTTGCAGTTCTCTTATGTCATTTTGCTTTTATTGTTTTAGTTACCTATGGTCACCGGCTATTTACAGTTAATTACAATAACATATCTTACTGAGAAAGACTGAATAAACAAATAAAACTGATTACACTATGCTGTTGTAATTGTCTCATTTTGCTATTAGTTATCATTGTCAGTGTTTTTCTTTGGCTAATTATTATTAACTTTGATCGTTCGTGTGTACAGGAAGTAACATAAGACACATAGGCATTAGAACAATTCTACCCAAACATGGGGAGGACGACTGC
>NW_004567125.1:28848609-28850674 GCF_000260355.1 Condylura cristata | reverse complement strand
TGCCAGTGGGGGTGAACAGAGGGCACCGGGGCTCATCCTCCGTGGGGGCCTCATGGACCCTGCTGAGCACGGGCCCAGGCTTTCAAGCGCAGGGGCTGCCGGGCCCAGGGCCGGCCTCGGGCGCTGGTGCTGGCAGCCACGGCAGCTGTGGTGCTGGAGTGCTTGTTTTGCAGAACAATTTCATTATTGCAGTTCTCCTCTTATGTCATTTTTCTTTTATGGTTTTAGTTAAAACCATAAACATTATGATTTTAGGGTCTGGAACTGTGGGTCTGTACCAGAATGTGGATATCAAACACTGTAGGGGTGGCCTGGAGTGTTGTGCTCCTCTCAAAAGCTCGTGTTACAGGGACTGTGAGGAATCCAGGTGCTGTAGCCTCTAAGAGGTGAGCGGCACTCTACCCAGGAGCGAGGGCCCGTGCTCCCGAGCCTGCCTGCTCAGGGGAGGGCGCTCTGCTGCCAGCCCCACGGAGACTGGAGGAGCCAGTCCATGGGCATTGTCACCTTCGTGTGGAACTACCAGTTTCAGCAGGAAGTGGACAGACAGGACATGTGTATGTACAGGTTGCCCATTTTAGGCTTTGTTCCTGGAGATAATATAACTCTCGGGAATCACTGAATTTTGAAACTGTAATTTTTAATGAGGGAAAATTTAGTAGAGGAATTTTTTTGTATTCACCATTGAAAAAAGTTAAGCAGGGAGCTCTTCAAGAAAGTGTTTCTTAGATATTAAGTGTCCCCAACTCAATGTGTTTAGTTTCAGTAAATGTAAAAGATCACGACAGTCTCAGTGCCAGGTCACGTGTCTCTGCCTCTGGCACATGGGCTGAGCTGACTGTAAGTGGTCATCCTCCTCATCTCACATGTTGCTGTATCTTTTTCAGTCAACCTGCTGAGGATCCTGAATTCCATCAAACAGGTAAGAAGTGACAACAAACGAATGACAGGTAAACTGAGCAGTGGGTCTCAGAAGCACTTGGTCTTCCCATTCTCTGTGGTGACTTTGTTCCACGCCCCTCCCTCTGGTAGGGAGCCACTTTCATGTCTCTTCTTTCCAACTTTCATTCTAATTCATTTGTTCTATAGACATTTCACTAAGCAAACTAGATAAGTGTACAGTCTTCCCTCCAGCCCTTGTACAAGGAATTATACTCCAGAAGGCAGGTTTGCCTGTGGTTATCATTAATATTTTGAAATTTGAACTACACTGTTGCATATGTGTGTTTTAATTTGATCGACTTTTGCACTGAAGAACTGAGGTGTAGGTGGGGTGCAGAACAGGCAGATCTACTCGAATACACTGCTGAGGGGAGCAGGGGGCGAGGCAGGAGAGTGCTGCTGCACCATATGAGATTTAGCTCCCTGGCTGGGATCAAACTCAGGTCATAGAGGTGACAGCGCTCCGACATACCTCCTAGGACACCAAGAAGATTCTGGGTTCTGTTTTTGCCTATTTATGTATAACGCTGAGTCCAAAGAAGTCTTATCAAAACAGGAGAGAACCCCAATGCTCTCTGATAATGAACTCAATCTTCCAGTTAAACTCCCCTGCTAGCTGCCTAGATTCCATTCTAAAGGCAGAGCTGCAAGCAATGAGTGACAATCACTGATCAATGAGCCCTCTGGGGGAGAATGTCAGTAAAACTCAGGAACTGAGGCCTTGGGCTCTGGGAGATTCCTAGACCAGGCTCTCCTGGGCTCACACAGTGCAGTGTGGTGCCTGGGAGCTGAGCAGCTGCTGACTGTTGTGGGCACTTTCCAGCCTAATGGCAGGAGGAAGCTCCCAGTTCTGAGACTATCAGGATGTTATTTTCCCAAAGTGGCCAGTGTTCCTTCAGCGCCACTCCTAACATGAGAAACACCCAGTGACGGGGGAGAGGTGAAGATACAGCGTGTTGGACATCGCCTCTCCCGCTGATGCTGCACAGGGGGTTTGCTGTGTGCCCTGGAGCAGCTTCATAGGAAGCGAAAGCTGTTCTGGGGAGACATTCCCAGCTGTCCATGTCCTCATTTGCAGTTTGCCATCATCATCCGTACAACACTAGCTAATCGGAGGCTGCGGGAT
>NW_004567125.1:28842938-28847639 GCF_000260355.1 Condylura cristata | reverse complement strand
AGCATTTATCCCCCTATCTAGATTCTTTAAACTAGACTCCAGGCTTTGATTTGCCACTTAGTCCTGTCTAAACCTGTGTCAGCTCCTTGTTTATTGAGCCAAATCTATTTCAAAATTTGTTTGCTATGGCTGAAAGAAGGGAGTTTACTTTGACAGGCATCAGAGGGGTCAGTTATCCTCCTCCCTTTCATACAGTTGCAGCTTCAATCTTTACTGTGGAACCAGCCCTGTGAAGGCCAGGGTATTGCTTGTGCATCTTTGCTCTGAGCCAGTGACTGCCCTGGGCCCAGCCAAACCTGTAGCTGTCAGGGCTCAGCTTTGCTGGCAGACCCTGGCCTCCCTCGTTTGCCTTCTAAGCCCAGGCAGAGAGAGGACCTCAGTGGGTGTGTGCAGATCAGTGTCTGGGCCAGACTGCAGGGAGTCAGCCTGGGCCTCGGCCCCCTCCCAGGCTGGCCTTCCTTCTGGCCTTCCCTCCCTCCCTCTGACCCACTGGACTGGAGGATGTATAAGGTTTTCTGAGTTCAGTTTGATGTGTCATGTTCTGTCTACTATTTCCTTTTTTTAATCCTTGGGGTAACTAGTAAATATGCATCCCGTAATCCATGTTGCAGAGTAAAATTTTTTTCCTGATCTTTCCTGAAGTCTCAGAGTTATACCTCGCCAAACCTGCAGTGCAAAGTTGATATCCCCACCAACTTTCCAACACTGTGATCTCTGTATTCTGTGGGCAGTAAAATTGGCCTGACCTCACTTTCATGTCAGGAACTCACAACAAAACCATAAGTATCACAGTCACTACAGAAAGCAGTTGGTGCAGAAACAGTAGGGGGGCTACGAGAGAATGCCTGTACTTTCTCTCTTTAGCATTGGCTTGGTCCCTGGTCCTCGGATTCTTTTATTTTGTGTGCATAAATACAGAGTTCATCTATGTCAGCATGAGCCAAGCAGTCTGAGGGCGGCAGAGCAGAGGAAGCGTTCTCAGCACTCTCTTTGCTGCCTACCCTGGCCATGATCAGGGTCATGGTGAAGGAAACTGACACCCTAAAGCTGTTTTCTGCTCATGGGAAACTGCTTCCTGGAGATAATACCCGCATGATCGGACACTTCTCATCATTGATAGTTCAGTAAATCTTGGCAGCAGTAAGCTGGACCTTTTCTCCCAGGCAGTGTTTGCAGTAGGAGGCAAGGCCCCACGCCAGAGCCTGAGGACTGGCAGGGCTGATGTTAGAGTTAGAACAGAACTGGCCTGTGACTCTGTCTTTTGACTGCTTATCCGGGATAACACAACTGGGCTTCAGAATCAGGCTCCCCTTGGAGGTGAGGAGGGATCTGCTCCCTTTCTTGACTCTAAGGCATGTGGAAGTGATGAATTGGGCAAGGATCTCACTGTATTTCAAGGTGGAAATTTCACATGCACATTTCTACTGTGAAAGAAAACAGCTTCAACTTCTCAAACACCAGCCTGAGCACAGGGTGCTTCCCTGGGTACTTGTGTTAATGACTTAAAATTAATGACCTGGGTAGAGATTCTGAAACCAGGCAAGTTTGCAGAGTAAATGGTGAGGGAGTGGGCTTTACCCTCTAGCCCTGCTCTGAAAAAGGCAGATTCCCTGAGCACTGCTGGGTCTCACCTCTCTATTTCCAAACCAGGATGCTGAAGTGGAAACAGTGGACACGAATTAATAAGGAGCATCAGCTTAAGGCTTTCGAGACCAAACTTCAAATGATTGTTGAAGAAATCGAAAATTACAAGTGAGTTCACATAGTAGATGCCAGCAAGTCAAAAGCCCTGCCTTTTTGATTTGAGCGTATTATATTTCGACTTAGTATATTTAATGACATCAGCAAAAGTTCGAGGTCATGTAGAGAACGAGTTCATGGAGGAAAAGTTGTTTTTCTTTTTTTAAAAAGATTTATTTATTTATTCATGAAGAACTGGGGTACAGGCCAGAGATGTGGAGGGTGAGAGGATTCACCAGGGACAGAGTGGGGAGCAGAACAGGCAGATTGACGAAGTATACTGCTGAGGGGAGCAGCGGGTGGGTCAGGAGAGGTCTGCCGTGCCATGTGGTCTCCTCCGGGGCAGTGGGATCGAACTCATGCGGAAGTGGCTTAAGCTACTTAGTGCAGTGCTTTAACCCGCTGCGCCACCAGGGAGGGCCCAGAAAAGTTGTTTTTCAAAGAGCAAAATAAAATGAAGTTCCTAAAGATTTCCTGATCTCCCCAATGCTCTGTAGCAAGTTAGTTCATACAAATCTCACTGAGGACAGTGTCAGTCTGTGTAATTGTGAAAAAACCTGCCTACGCTAGCATGAAACATGTCCTTTATAGGTTTCTGTCATTGGACAGACCTTACATTTCAAACTCTGGCATATGTGACAGGGCTAAATGTCAAAGGAGATTACAGCTTTATGATGCAAGCTAGTGAGGACATGATCAACGGGAAACATTGAGATGGGTTAGTAAGTTATACCCGCTGAGACTCTGATGGGCATCTGACAATAAATAAGGAAATGAAGCAGGAGAAGTTTGACCCTGCAGGTCGACCTGTCTTAGAACATTGTGAAGGCCCTCCAGCTCCTCAGAACTTAACCCTGTGTGGACTGGCCCACTGGCCCACACTGATTTGCTGCAGGTGTCTCTTGTAGAGAAGGCAGAGGCAGAAAAAGCAGGTGTGCAGGTGACCATGTCCATAGATCCCATGCTGGTCTCGGGGAGAGCTGAAGTGTACCCATCACTTTAGGCAGATCAGGTGTTCTATGGGAAGAACATGCAGTTAGTGACACAGCGTTTCTAACAACCCCAAGGAAGGGTCAGGTACGCCTCAGGGAACAAAAGAACGGATTCACAGGTCAGGATGTGTAGGAGAACAAAGCAGGGCTCATCATGGCTGGGAGGTGAAGACAGACTCATATAAAAATGAAGGTCACAGTAAATTAATCCCAAATGCTTTGCTTTTCAGGTTTCAAATCCATTTCGAAAGGCCTCTGAGCCAGCACACAGGCACAGCAGGTGTCAACTCGGACCAGGCTGGTGCCACACTACCTGAATGTGCTCCACGCCCATCCACATTTTGCTCTTAAGTGTCACCCCAATAAACTTGTCAATTGTTCCTGAGTCTCAGTGTCTGCATTGGGGTAAATGACACCCCCGGGTGCCCATGGTGAGAGTCAGTATACCCAACCCATGCCTGGCAGTTGTGGGGTTGTGCCATGGGTCAGTCTGATATTGTTTAGGACATGAGCATTTCCAAGGGAATTCAAATTCATTAGTCAAAATTAAATATGTTTATGTTTCCAACTTTAAAATAATCTAGGATGAAAGAGAATAGTAGCTGGGGTACTTTGGAATGTATTTTACAGCAGTGTGTCATGTCATCGTCTCTAGTGCACATACGATGTCCTCCCCTGGTGATTTGTTCTCTGACTCCTATTTCGTCAGGAGATTCCCCTACTTGTCAGGCACATCCCCACCTTCCCAGTCCTGCCTGGCCCCTGTATTCTGTCGTGACCCCACCACACAAACTCTCCCTCTGGATTCCACCTTTAGGTCTGCCCTGCCCTGTCCCCCTCGGGGCCTGGAGTGAGGTGTTGTGGTGTCTTGTGGATCTCTTCCTGCATTGACAACTGTGACCCCCCTCACCAACGTGATGCACATGGACACATCATGGTTCCTTGACCTCTACTGGGGTACTGTGCACTCCATTCTCAGTAGCTGTCTTGGAGGGACTCCCAGGGAGACTTGACTCTAGTCCTGATGAGGATGTCAGCCTGGGTTCTGGGTACCTGTCCCCTGCCATGTACGTCATCATCTGTGTCACTGGCCTGCTGGACCAAACAGCAAGGTTGGCATAAGAGTAACATCACAGCTTCCCAAATACAGGAAGGTAATCCTAAATGTGTCTGAGTTGCCGTCTTGGGAGGGTGAGGGTGAGGGTGCGAATAGACGTCCATAGCGCTTTGCGTAAAACGCAAGACCAGAGAAAGCGACCGATGTCGACATGGTGAAGGTGTGGCTCATTTCTCTCTTCGCCCCTTTGACTATGAGATCACTGGGCTGCGAGGACACTGGACTAGATGCAGGTATCCAGGAGTTTCACCCACCTGTGCAGCTGAATGTGGGCAGATGGGCTTGGGAAAGAGCGGAGCCAGGCTGGGGAGCCTGCCCAAAGCCACATTGCACTTGGGCAGAGGGCACTGGGGAATGTGGAATTGGAGGACTTCCTGATGGAGGACTCCACACATATTGGGGGGACGGAGATGAGTGTGGAGGAGTCTGGAGGCAACAGGGCACACCCATCCCCCAGAGCAGCAGTGCCAGTGTGGGTGTGTGTGTGGCAGCTGAGCCTGGGCGGGGTTCGGGGTGTCAGCTGAGCCCTCACAGAGGAGGAGGAAGCTGTGATGTCCCCCGGCAGCTGGCATGTGAAATGCTGAGGGAAGCCTGATGCCCTGTGGGGTCTACTGCCTGTGCCACACGGGACCCCTCAGTACTTCGTATGTGACAACATTTGTAGCTGGGTACCTCTCCCGCTTAGGGTGGCACAACTCTGGGTGACAGACAGAGAGAAGCAGGACAGTTGTGAGAGTCGCCCTGGGTAAACTGGGTGCCATCTCTCAGCCCAGGCTGCATGACCTCCAGGAGCACAGTGCTGCGGCCTGGTTTCCCCGGGACAAGGACTTGCTAGATTGCTGACCCCACAAG
>NW_004567125.1:28814973-28824769 GCF_000260355.1 Condylura cristata | reverse complement strand
CATGAGCAGCTGAGATCGTGACAGTGCATGGTCGTGGTAGAGGGGAGTGGGTGGCAGAGATGCAAAACAAGATTCACCACGTTCTCACAGAAGTGTAGGGAAAAGTGTGCCGTGGTGTGTGGACATGCCGCTGTGCACTGCCAACACCACCCTGTGAAGAGGTGAGCGCCTTTCCCGACACTGACAAGGCCCAGAACACTCTGCTGACTTGGGTAAATTCACCCCGTGCACGGCACATGTGACTACGGAACCAACAGCTCACTCAGCTCCTGGCCAATTCACTCTAGTGGTCCCCACTATGAACACCAGGAGGTGGTAGACCTCTCCTCTCACCTCTGCTGGGCTCTCAGGGATCATCAGCCAGGGGATGCAGAGTCCCTGGAGGTGACTGCAGAAGCTGAATGAAGACTTAGAAGTTGCTAGAAGTCAACATGCCAGGGCACAGAGCACAGGGATGTTTCAGTTTTGACCAAACTAGAGCTAACACCATGCTGGCCACAAGGACTACCAGAATTACCATCCGGGGTAGTCCTTACAGGAAGATAAACCCTAAGGGCTGGACCCCAAACCAAAGAGTCAGGTCTCAGTAAGACCCCTTCTCTTTTGAAACTGAGACCTTGAGGACTATAGACAGATCCCTGATTTCCTCAGTGGAGACTGTGCTCAGTGCATCTCATCATAGACACAAACCTCCCAGAAGCTCTAAGTGGCCCCTTGTGGCTTCTGAACCATCACCTGCTGTGTTGTCCACACAGCGTGGCAGGACCTTGACTGGCTGTGCGAGGCTGTGGCCAGAGCTCCCAGGACAGTCCCGATTCCCTCCTGGGTTGAGTCTCACGAGGTGCTGAGCTGCTTGCAGGGCCCTGTGGAGGCTCTAATTTATCCCCTGGGTGAAAGAGCCCAACATGGAGGGAGAAAAAGACACTTCTGGTCTCTACTTACTTTAATGGTGAAGTGCAAGGGGCCCTCTAGCAGGAGGAACCAGAAGAGCACTCAAAGCACCCCATGGCCTGACCTGTCAAAGGCTTTGAGGTGGACACCAGCAGCTGGGTGGGGGAGAGGGAGTGGGCTAGCAGGGGGAGGGGGAGGGGACACCGTAGGATTGAGGGTGTGGTGGGAGGGTTTGGCCAGGAAGTAGTGTTGGAGCCCTAGGAGGGGAAGAAGGGGGTCAGGGAGAAGGATGTCAGAGCAACTCCGAGAGGAGGGTTCAAGGTCACTGTCAATACCCAGCAGGTCAGCAGGTGACAGGAAGCCAGTGGGGGTGGCAGAAGCAGGCGGGCGGGACATGGCTCTGTCTTTCACCAAGCTTCTGTTTGGTCCCGGACTCCCCAACGTGGATGCTTCATATCCTTTCTGGATCAATACCTGTCTTTGTCCCTCTTGAGTCACATAAAACCACGTGACCTGCTGTTGCTCATGCCCTCCCACTTCGAGTTCCCAAATGACAGGGTCTCCCTGGATACTATGTCCCCTACTCCGGGCACTTCTGTCTTCTTTTCCAATGACAGTGACTGAAAAATATGATACAAAAGTAGCAGAATTGTTCAAATGAAGTCCTTTGGGCTTTTGGACAACTCTAGGGGAGGTTGGCAATTGCAAGAGCGTTTGGAGGGGAGACCCAACCCCATGGGTGAGACACGGGGCCCAGGTGAATTCACTAACCCCCCTGTGTTAACAAAAGCCGGCCTCAGTTTCCCTCAGTCATTAAAAGGAAACAGAGTTTGAGGAAAAGAAAAGTGGTTTAATTTTTCACAAATGAGGAGGGCAGTGACTCAGTTCTGTTGAGCAGGGCCACCACACTGCTCTTTGGCAGGGTGCAGGGTTGTTTATACAAAGGGAAACAAATGTGGGGGATGGGCACGGGTCTGCAAGGGGGAAGCTGCTGGGCTCAGCATGGACTGGAGATGGAGTGGGCAGCAGATGCTTTCTCAGCAACTCCTGTTTAACTCCCTTTTCCTTGGGACAAGGCAAACCTGTCAAACTAGGGAAGAGCAATCGCAAGGAGTAGGGAAAGGCAAACGTGTTAATGGTTATCTGAGAGACCAATCCAGTCATGAAGGAGACAAAGTTGTCACGCAAGGGGGAAAGACAAACTTGCCAATGCTTACCTGAGAAACCTGTCATCTGTAAGTCTATCACTGTGCTCCGCAGGCCCGGCCTGACCTCAGTTGCCTACGGCCTTTGATCTGCAGGAGTCACACCCAGCACCCAGCTCAGGCCACCCTGCAACTTCACCTCCTTGTTGCAAGCCCCACCCCTTATTGAGATGATGACGCCTTTTTCACAAAGTGTCTGTCGCTGCTGTCATGCTCACCCGTGTCTGCTATAGAGGAAGTGAGACGGGGAAACTGCGCAGGCTCCTCCATCACGCTAAGACCAGCTGCTGCTCTCAGGGCCCAGCAGAACAAACACCAGGGCTGGGGATGACGGGTTGGTGGTTCCTCACCCACCTGCTCAAGGCTGACGACATAAAACAAAAACAGCACAAGGGGAGAAGCACCCATGACAGGATTCATCAACTTGGGAAGAAAAAGTAGACATGCAGGAAGGAGGCCAGGAGTCATGTCCTTCCAGGGACCAAGGTCAAAAGTGAAGCCACTTTTGATAAGTTCACGGCTTCTCCACAGACATTCCATCCTCACTAGAGATGTAAATGCTGGAACTGCACCATTTAACTGCTCCATATTGCCAGCAGCATAATTGCCAAATGCCAAGAAATCTAATAGCCAAAGCTCAGCTCAGCCCCTTTCCCCACTGGCCCACACTCAGGGGTTGCATCTGGAAAGCTCCAACTTCTATCCTCAAGTTGGCCATGAGAAACACCCACTGGCTCAAAGGTTGCTTTTCATGGCTACTCACAGTTACAGAAGGAGACACCAGGTAGAGTAGGGGTGGAAGTTGACCCCACTGGAGAGCCAGGGCTGCCTGGGGTCCTGTGGGCTGTGGGAGTCTGGAAACACATGCATGCTTGTGCAGGAATGGACGTATGAGTGTGAGTTGTTGCATCTGTCAGTGGTGGACAGGAGTGTACAGCTGTGCGGCCACCTCTGGGCATCTGTGCTCTTCATGGTGGAGGTCTGTCTGCATCTGTGTATTTGTGTGACCTGGTGAATATTTGTCCATTGTGCAGACCTGTGTGCAGGAGGCTTGTACCTGTGTGTGCTTAGGGGCATGAGTGCCCCAGTCTGTTTGTAATATTTGCATATCTCTTTATTATCTGATTGTTCTTATTTGTGATATTCCTGAATTTACTTGTTCATATCTATTTTCTTCTTTGTGTCTGTCTGGGTCTTTCACAGTAGTTGCCTATGTCAGTGTGTGTGTGTGTGTATACATGAACACAAACACACACAAATCTCCATATTCATCTCTGTCTGCCCTATGGGCTACATCTGGGACCCACATCGTGTATGTCTTTGTGTATTTTTCTCCACAAGGTATCTGAAGTACAGATTTGTGTTAGCTTGTGTTCACGGCCTTATGACTGAGTCCTCTTGTGATTCCCAGTGTGTCCTGTGATCTCATGTCGCGCAGTTCCGTAAAATGTGTGTCTAGAAATGGGCACCACCCAGAGAAGCTGTCCAAGGCCTTTATCCAAAGGATGTAAAACTCTAACAAACCATTGATATACAGAGATGTGCACCTGCTCATTGCAGCGCTATTTACCGCAGTCAAGTGCTCGCTGACAGATGAGTTCTCAGAGTCACATGTCAAGTCCTCACCTGCTAATCTCCTTCCAGTGGCCTAGGGCATATATGGAGGAGGAGTGATACTTTTTTGTTGAGGTTTAGCTCACAGAGAAAGAACTACTAGTACACATGAATGCATCTGTCTAACAAGGGAAAGGAACTATATTGGCTGTTGGGTTCTGGTGAAGATGCTGCACTGCACGTCAGATGTCCTCACTGAATATGAACAAGACCCGGCCCTCCAGTAGGCCCCACAGAGGTTTCTCCAAATTCCCCTCCTCATGGAACCTAACTTTACCTCAAACCTAAGTGGGTTGCATCCTTGAGGAAACAAAGAGATTAAGAGTCCTCCAGGAACAGCTTTTGAGAAAAAGACTTTAATGCAGAAAGCCAGTAGTGCTGCAAGAGATCAATGTTACATAAAATGAAGAGATGGGTTGTAAGTAAGTAACATCTAAGGCTGGTGGATACATTTCAGGGGGAGTCTATGAGCCGAGGTTTCCCCACACCAAGAAGAATTCCCTGTCACCAGCAGGATGTGCAAGAACCCAACTGAATCCTGCTCAGTTCTGCCATTGTCTACCTAGAGATGTCACAGGACTCATTCTCCCAAGATTGGCCTCCTCTCATCCACCATCACCATCCAGGCTCTTACCTGTGCTCCTGTTCAACCATTGGAGATCTGAAGTTCCTGAGATCCCCACCTCAGACTTATGTGCTAGCCAGAAGTCCAGTTTGCTGCTATCTGTGTCCTGACCACAACTGTTCTCATAAATCAGAGTTTCTACAACTTTCCTCAGGTGCAATTCATTTGCTCCAGCTGCTCACAGAATTCAGAATCTCAGAGAGCTTTAATTCACCACATCACTGATTTATTACAAAGTGTAGACCTTAGAAACAGCCAGATGGAGGAGCTGAGCAGTGTAAGGTATGGAGAAGGCACAAAACTTCTACCCCTGGGGCCCTCCCTGGGGGCGCAGCTGGTTAAAGCACAGCACTGAAAAGCTAAAGCCCCGTGTGCATGAGTTCCATCCCCGCCCCGGAGGTGACCCACATGGCTGGCAGACCTCTTCTGATGTGCCCGCTCTCCCCTCAGCAGTGTACTTTGTCAGTAGGACTGTTCTGCTCCCCATTCTGTCTCTGGTGAATCCTCTCACTGCCCCTGCACCTCTGGCCTGTACCCCACTTCTGTAGGCAAAAATAAATGAATATTAAAAAAAAAACCCAAACTGTCTCATTTAATGACAAAATTATATTTTCTTTATAATTCACAAGAAAACACACACTGGTCTTTGAAGATCTGAATATTTAGGAGAAAATAATAATCTGTGGGCCTTGTCTTCTTGTGATTACGGGGATAAAAGGAAGATGGGGAAACACTGAAGCTGGGGGATTTGCAGGCCAGACACTGAGAATTGCTGAGATAAATGAAGATGGGCGAACAGGGGGAGGATGGATAAACACAGACGCCCACAACACCACTAACGCATGCAGCACCATGTGAGGGGCAAAGTCTGGTGTCATGGTCCTGTGCTCTGGGGCTCTGGGGTACCCTTTTCTCAACAAACCCCTCCCCTGAACTCAGAGAGGACCCACAGATGTCAGAGTATCAATCTAACAGTTAACATGAGAAAATAATCACCTGAACCCACATCTAGGTGACTAGTGTCATTTCCAAGCAACCTCAAGGTTTTCTGCTGCTTTCCTGTAAAAAGATGGAGAAGGGGCTCCCTTGTGGCTCAGTGGGCTTAGTCTCAGCACGATGAAGGTATCAGAGCCACTGCAACATGAGTTCAATCCCTGGCCAGGGAGCTGTTTATCCAAACCCCCACCCCCACCCCCGAGCAACAGACCTCTCATGTCTTCCCTGCTGCTTCCCTCAGCGTGTGTTTTGGTCAGTCTGCCTGTTCTGTCCCCCACCTTGTCTCTGGGGAATCCTCACAGCCCTGCACCTCTGGCCTCCAACCCAGTTCTTCAACACTCTGAAAGGGGCTTAGTTGAGGCTTCACTTCCCTCAATACTCTGTCTGGGGAAGCCTAGGCTAGAGCAGGCCTGTTCCTCGGCACTGAGCCACAATCCCCTCTAACAAGACACAGTCATGAGCTCCCCTATGAGAAATGACATGCTCAGAACCCCACGCTGGGTACCCAACTTGCTTGTCACCAGGGTCCCAGCCCAGATGACAGACACAGGACAAGCCCTCTAATGCTCATTCACATACATGCAAATGAGACACTCATTTCTTCAGGAAACTGCCCAAAGTCACACACCTGACACATAGACAGAAGCCGAATCCCCCCTCCTGTGCTGGGACCAGCACTAGACCTGGGCCAGGAACAGGGGACAGTTCCACTGGCCTGTGGGCCAGAGCACAGGCAGAGAGCAGCTGTCTGCAAACAAGTGACCAGAGATACCTTGGCCCAGGTTAAGAGTTCAGGGATTTCTGACAGTCAGAAGAGGGCCCATAAGCTGATGGTAGGGTCTGGCCCTTCCCTCCACCAGGAAGGGGTCACCTTACTTCCTCTTATCTTCCATCCCAACAGCCATTACAGGACATGTGAGTATGAGCCACATCCCAAATCAAGTGTCTCAGAAGCCTGGGGGGGCCATGTGCTGGGGCAGCAGGATCACCCTGTGGCCTTCAGACAGCCCCTGGAGGAAGCTCCAATGGGCCACCGGGGAGCTAAGAGTGCTGAGGGCAGCCCCCTGAGCCCAGCCCCTCACACCACAGATGCCAGCTGCATGCCTTTCTGGCTCCCACCCTCACAGAGGTGGGTCCCTGCTCCTCACTCAGGCCACTTGGGAGCCTCTAGAGGTTCACATCTGTCATCTTAGAGCAACTTTCTCACTCTCCAATGTGGTGAGAAAATACAAAGCAGCAAAGAAAAACAGAATGATAGGTTCATTTGGGAAAGAAAATTCACTGAAGAAGACCAGTATTTGCAGAGTGAATTCACAGAGCCTCTTGCCAGGAGGGGAGGCAGAGAATTAGAAATGGAGGGAACCGCAGGCTTGGGTGGGGCCTGATGGACGAGAGGCCCCGGTGAGCTGCTGACCCTCCCTGAGCCTCACACAGGTGAGATGTGGGTGAGGCCCGGGAGAGAAGCCCAGACCCTCACTCAGCACCCCACTGTCAGTCACATGTCCACTGACGACAGACATGCGTCCTCAGAAACGCGTCAGAATCTGCGTGTGGCCCAGTGTCGTGACACAGCCTGGAGTGCTCAGGCTGCACCGCCCGGGTCACAGCCCCTCCATCGGGACAGTGGCTCAGCGTCCACTGTAATCCTGCAGCCAGCGTCACTGAGTCCCCAGAGCCGCCTGCTGCAGCAGGAGCCCCAGGCAGGCGAGGGGCTGCTCCCGCAAAGCACGTGCAGTCCCTGTGCTGACGCCCATCACAGCGCCTGAACCCCTGGGGGGCTGCGTGGGAGAGACACTGCTACCAGATGCAGGGGACGCTAAACCGGCCAAGGTCGTGCTGCCCACACTTTACCAAATACTGTCTGGGTTCTTCACCCAGGTCCACAATTGCAGGGCTGCCCAGGTTTAGGAAAAACAAGTTACTTACTTTACCCAAGATCGTGTCCAGGACTGTGCTGCACTAAGACCCTTATGGTGGTGTCTGCCCACCACTGGGGTGTGCAGCTCCCCTCCCACACAATAACCCGTGTGTCTTA
Organism: Condylura cristata; assembly: GCF_000260355.1. NCBI lineage: Eukaryota > Metazoa > Chordata > Mammalia > Eulipotyphla > Talpidae > Condylura > Condylura cristata. The sequence continues at coordinate 28,817,403 of NW_004567125.1, read as the reverse complement.
GATGCTGTCTTCCTGCCTCTGCCCACCCGGGGCACAGGGCACTCAGTCGCGGGCCAGGTTCCAAATCACGAGGACAGCAGAGGACACCATAGGAGACACTCCAGGAGCTGCAGAGCTCTTAGCACAGCCTGGACCCTGCCATATTTGTATGATCTTGAAAAAATGTTTTCATTAAACAGATTAATTGATAAGGATACAATAGCTAGGAAAGTCGAGGATCTTCGAAATTGACTTTAAACGTTTCTTATATTGTGCTTTACTAATGAAATCCAAGGTAACAGGCGAGAAACTAAGGAACTGCAGCAAAGCTGAGGCCAGCTGTGCCCACCAACTCCAGGCACCTGCTCCCCACAGACAGCGCTCAGCTCCACAAGCGAGTGTGTGCGTGTCCCAGGAGCCGAAACCTTGGGCTCTGCACGTGTCGCTCTTTTCAGGTTGCCCAGCAGGAGATGATGGCTCTGGATATTGGGTGAGTTGGTTCTCCGTGTTCTCCTTTCCCTCCTTCTCTGCGCTTAGACCAGACTGCACACTGCTGTCTCCCCACAGGTCCTGGCGCGTGAGTCGGAGAGGGAGCTGGAGGAGCAGCGCAGGGAAGCCGCCTTCTTGCCAGGCAGGTGCAGGATGTGCTCAATCTGCTTCAGGGTGGGTGTGAGGTCTTCAACCACACACTTTCAGGTCGAATAAAAGAACTTGGTGTTGGCATTTGGACTGACCCACAATACTGTTCTATCTTCCGTTAGGGATAGTAGAAAATATAAATTTTATTTGAAGGCCTTCAAGGAGGAAGCAACGGCTGCAGCACCTGGGAGGCGGAATAGACCGGGGCCAGGTAGGAATCACTTGTGAGGCTCCTTGTGATGCTTCATTCCCTCCTGAAACCAAACCAAGCGCTTCTTGTCCTGTGAAATCAGCATCTTGTCTGGACAAACCCAAGCAGCTGTCAGTAAACGGTTGTTTCAGGGGAGCCAGGTCACTGACATATAGGCCCCCACCACCTACATTGTCCTCGGAGTCTGCGCCCATTTTTATATTGGTGTAAGCGCATCCCATTGTGTTAATACTTATGCGATGCCTGCTGTCCTATGGAAGGCCTTTCATGTGGAGACTGAAAGTCTGAATAATCTACCTGTGTCCTCCGGAAAAGAATCCGCCTCTTCTTGTGGATGTGTGTTGTTATTATCCCATTATGATTTTATTTATTTTTATACCTATCCTGAAATGGCAATTAGTCTTGATAAGCAATTGAGAGTCCAGCTCTATGAGACCTGACAAGTTCCCACTGGGTGGTCAAGTTCAGAGAAATCCCTGACCCAAAATCTATGGTAACTTCTTGTCCCCATGGGGCTCTATTATCCCATTATGATTTTATTTATTTTTATACTTATATTGAAATGGCAATTAGTCTTGATAAGCATCAGGGCACCACTGTTTTTCTCTGTGAGAGTTCAACTCTGTGAGCCCTGACATGTTCTTACTCAGTGATCAAGTTCAGAGAAATACCCTGACCCAAGAGTCTATGGTATCTTCTTGTCCCTGACACAAGCTATGCAACTTCTGTCAACTGACAAATTCCAGATGAAAGGGAAAAGCTCTGAAAAATCAGAATTTCCATGCTAACTTATGTTACAACCTCCCTTTTTTGTATAATCATAATATCTAAATATTCTGAGCAACCATCAGTTTACAACTGAATTGCCTTAGCCTCATAAGGCACCGCCTGGCCCAGGCAAGCAAGTTCTGCCCCAGGGTGGGAAATTCCTCTTGAGCTCAAAAGCAATTTTACAATTGGCTGATTAATAAAAACAATTGGCTGTTATAGCAAAATCAATATTGTAAAACAAGGCAGTACTAGAACATATTAAAAAATAACCACAGTTCTTTTACTGCCCAGACGAGAACCCAAATCTCATCACTCTACTGTCTTACTTAAGCTTTCTATTGTTTAGTCTTTAAATGAGGAACTTTACTATATCCCTTTTAGTGATTGATTTATAAGAAAACTTCTCCATCCTAGCCCTCGACTTGATCTTACCCTCTTTCACTTATAGGATGTCTCAATGAGAATGGAGTTCATTAAATAGTAATTAGGGTTAAAGGGATTTTATTTTAGCTAGTCATCACTGGTAAATACAACAATGTTAGCCTTAAATTTTATGAATGTATGTATCTGTTTTAACTTTAATAGGTTAATTTTAAGAATAATAAATGTTATAATCTCAGCTGAAATTCAACAGGACCCCAAATTGTTCTTAGAGAAAAGAGATGATTGTGGTCTCTCAGCTCAATTCATATGCTAATGTTATCTCACTGCTTGCTTGTAATGTATAAATAAAGTTCTGCTGAGACCAGAGCAGGAGAATTCGCACCCAACTCCGACTCCCCTATCTTCCCTGAGCCTGCTCCACTACCCTCCTTCTAGGAATCTCTACT
>NW_004567125.1:28811796-28814153 GCF_000260355.1 Condylura cristata | reverse complement strand
ATCCACTTCGTGACTGATCATGGGCCAGCTCTGTGGAAGACTGCTAAACAGATTCCTTCCTGGACCCAGACCAAATTATTCTGAAGTGTCAGAGGTGACATATTTGTGTTAGAACATGGACTTCGGATATGAACGAGCGAAGACTGAAATCAGGAATGAGCCCCAGTCCAGCTCCCAGCCCTGTCACTGAAGAGCTCTCCTGTGTGGTCCCAGAACTGTCACAGCTGCCACACTCCTCATTGCATCAGGGGACATGCACACTACCCCAGACACTGTAGCACACTTGTGCTGAATCCCACCTTTGTCCTGACAGGAGTCTGAACTTCATGTGCAATTCACACTCCAGGATCATCTGTGAATTGAGCACATGCAGTTGAGCTTGAATAATATCACAGACCCTGATGGCCTGCATAACGATCTGCCCACCTCCTCAGGCTCCAGGCATCCTCAGCCCCAAGGGTCTGGGGGCACCTCCTGTGAAGACAGTCTTTCATCAGGGAGAAAAGCTGAGGGAGAAGGGAGCAGGCAGAGCTGCCTCCCTGAGGAGCTGGGGTGTCTTTTGAGCCCTGGTTTCATCACAGTGTTCTCTGGGTTCTTAGTATACACCCAGCTTCTGTGTGCACAGGCCCAAAGGGGTGACATGCTGATTTGTTAGAGCATTACCTGCGTGGACACAAGGATAGACCCCAGCACCCCCATGTGCAGACACAGGCAGTGACCTGTGGTGCCAGGTGTCTAGGCTGGTGACAGCCACTGAGTACAAGCTACAGCAGGACTTAGGAGAGGGAAAAAATCTGGTCTCTTCCCCTCTCTGTACCTGTGGAGGGGAGGTGCTGAGATGAGTCCCACTTAACTGCTTTCAGCCTCGGTTGCTGCTGCTTTAGTGTCAATCCCACACTCCATTCCTACTAGCCCACAGGGAAACTGCCTCCAAGAACAGGCCTGTCTCCCTCTGGAACAGCCTCTGTGCCTCAACCCCTGCTCATCCCTGTGAGGACAATTACTGGATTTCTCCATCTCCAGCTCCTCCACCCTGGGTTGCCCTGGGACCTTAAAATCCACCTGTACCATTTAGTAAGAGGATCTGAAGAGTCTGAGCTGATCTGAATAGTATATTCATCCCCTTTGTTACTGAGGTGGCAGGAAATGCGGACAGGCTGACCATTCAGCCTCTGCACATTGTGATGGTCCTCCAGCTGCTCAGGACTGACACTGGGGGGTTGGACCACTGCCACAGGAGCAGGAACCAGGTGTCCCTTGTAGAGAAGTCACAGGCTGAGAGAGCAGGTCTATGTACTATGTCTATTGACACCTGCTGGGCTCTGGGAGGGATAAGGTGTACCCCTCAATTTAGGGATTTGAGGTGGTGTATGGAGACAAACTTCAACTAATGACACACAGATGGTGCAGATGGTGACCACCAGGTGGAGGGTCAGGAATGCTCCGAGGAAAAAGCGGGCCTGACTCCCAGATCAGGGTGTGATACGAGGTGGAAGCAGGCAGGAGTTGCCAGTGGGAGATGTTTGGCTCCATTTAGGAGCTGAGGTCACTGTGCCAGGTCAGCAGCTTGAACAGAGAGAAGGGGGGCAGGTGATGCCCCAGCTCCTCCCCACCTATTCAGTGACAAGTAGGGACAATGCAACTGTCCCCCAGAGGTCGTCATCACCCTGAGGGCCTGAGCCACACTCCCGTCAAGAGTCTCTTTGAGGTCGCGCTCTGTGTACAGCAACCCAGTGGTTTGGGCGCGTGGTCTGTGCGTCAGGATGCTCTACTGCTGAGTGAGCCCCCTAACGCTCATGGTGAAGTCAGGACCAGACCAGGGCGGGAGCAGCCTGGGTTTCAGATGAGACACACCCTGGAGCCTCAGCTTGGTCATGTCCTCTCCTCTGTCCATACCCCGCCTCCTCCAGTCTACGACCGGCCTTCAGCTTTTCATCTCCGAAACTGACCGCAGGACACGCCGGGTCACTGTCGGTGTCCCTGTGCTCAGCCTGGCATCAGGTCTCAGTGTGATGGGGGGCCTCAGAGACTCACAGTATCACCTATGAGACAGGACAGAGGGAGTGTGGCCCCTGAGAGGAGATGCCTGTGTGCTCATGCACAGTCTCTGTGCTGTCCCAGGCGCTCGCGGGTGACACTTCATGCTCACAGGTGAACAGGAGGCTCTTCCCAGGCCATCACATGAGGTTTCTTAGAGCCCAATCAGTAAATCGAATCATGAAACCTTCAGCCTCTGACATCTAGATCCCTGAGACTCATATAAAGCCAGGAACTGCTTCCTTCCTGAGCTTCACCTCTACCTGTTCAGCTAGCAATGATCATTGTGAAAATGTGAGTCAGAGACCTGGTCAGAGACC
>NW_004567125.1:28809577-28811160 GCF_000260355.1 Condylura cristata | reverse complement strand
GTGTTGAGACCCTGAGAGCTTGTGACCCAAGTAGATGGCCCTGGCAGGAGGAGACGTGTGTTACAGTAGAGTTGTGTTGTCATTGTCACTTTAGCTCAGAGATGATGTCCTCTCTTGCATTTTGTCTCTGACTTCTATTAGCCCGGGAGATTCCCTACTGTGTCACCTTAATCCCCACATTCCCGTCCTTCCTGGACCATGTATCCTGTCTTGACCCAACACTTGCAAACCCCTCCCTCTGCAGTTGATTCTCAGCTGTCCCAGGCATGGTTAGCCAATGAGGGACATCTGTGGAGGCTCAGCCTCAGAAGAAGCTCCCTCAGGAGCTGAGCGTTGAGCACAGAGCTTTTTGTGGGGCTCAGGGACTCCAATTTCTGAGCCTCACTGACCCTGCATTTGGGGGAATTCCTGCTGGTCTCTATCTTTAGCACACACTTGTAATTCTTTTTCCCATTCTTCCATACAACGTGTCATATTTTTTATTGTACTCCATGGATTTTTCCAGGTATTTGTTGAATATGCAGAACAAGAATGGAGATTTCTTGTTCAGTGTAAGTCTGTAATTATTTTTTCAAATTTTAAGTTCACTCTCAAATATCATAAATTCTGCTATTTAAGTCTTCACGGCCATCCCTGTTGGCGCAACCTGTTAAAGCACAGCACTGCAAGCAAATCTTAGCCCCTTCAGTGCCAGTTCAATCCCCAGCCCCAGGATGACTCACATGGTGCTGCAAACACCTTCTCACCCCATGCTCCCCTCGGCAGTGTATGTTGTCCATCTGCCTGTTCTGCTCCCCACTCTGTCTCTGGTGAATCATCTCACTGACCCTGCACCTCTGGCTAGTACCCCAGTTCTGTACACATAAATAATTAAATCTTTTTAAAAAAATATTTGCAATGTATTTATAAGCAAATCATCTATTACTCACACAGTGTATGATTCCAAAAGTGCTTTCTGGTGAATGAAAGAGGCACAAATTAGAAAAGCAATTTTGCCATTTCTTCTCATGTCTGATCTCTCTCTCTCTTTTTTTTTTAAGATTTATTTATTTATGCATACAGAACTGGGGTACAGGCCAGACGTGCAGGGGTGGTGAGAGGATTCACCAGACAGAGTGGGGAGCTGAACAGGCAGATTGACGAAATACACTGCTGATGGGAGCAGTGGGCGGGTCAGGAGAGGTCTGTCACGCCATGTGGTCACCTCTGGGGCCGGGAACCGAACTCATGCTGAAGTGGCTTTAACTTCTTAGTGCTATGCTTTAACCCACTGTGCCACATGGGAGGGCCCCGATCTCTTATTTTTTCTAATATTACAAACAATCCAGGTTCTAGAAGTCAGTGTGGAATGAGTTTACTAATAAAAAATTGGGTCAATGATGAATGATGATTTAGTCTCTTGTTAAAGGCATGAACTACATTACACATGTTGAACTTCCTTTAGTAAAATGTAAGCAAATCAGTTGATCCAAAATGTCATTTACCTTTATGCTCTGTTTAGGAATGTTCTATAAAATCAAAATTTTAAGTTGGAAATCTTAATTTTTCTTAATTTTAACCTTCAGGGTTTGTTAATTGAACAA
>NW_004567125.1:28807821-28808798 GCF_000260355.1 Condylura cristata | reverse complement strand
GGCAGCTGTGGTGCTGGGGGAAGGCAGACCTCTCAGAGCAGAGGGAGTCTGGGACTGCGGGTCTGAGCGAGAGCTCTCCTGGGTCGTTGACCACTGTAGGGGTGTCCTGGTGTGTTGTGCTCCTCGCAACAGCTTGTGGTGCAGGGACTGTGAGGAATCCGTGGTGCAGGGACTGTGAGGAATCCGGCTGCTGTAGCCTCTAAGAGGTGAGCGGCACTCTACCCAGGAGCGAGGGCCCGTGCTCCCGAGCCTGCCTGCTCAGGGAGGGCGCTCTGCTGCCAGCCCCAGGGAGACTGGAGGAGCCAGTCCATGGGCATTGTCACTTTCGTGTGGAACTGCCAATTTCAGCAAGTAGTGGACAGACAGGACATGTGTGTATACAGGTTTCCATTTTAAGTTTTGGCCCTTGAGGTGATGTAACTATTGGTAATCATTGAATTGTATAACAGTGTAATTTGTAATAAGTGAAAATTAAATAGAGGAAATTTTTCTGATTCATCATTGAAGAAAAGTTAAACAAGGATCTCATCAAGAAAGTGTTTCTTAGATACAAAGTGCCACTAACTAACTTGTTTAGCTTCATGGCTGTCTCAGTGCCAGGTCACATGTCTCTGCCTCTAAGACTCAGGCTGAGCTGACTTTGAGAGGTCATCTCCCTCATTTCAAGTGTTATTGTATCTTTTTCAGTCAGCTTTTAGAAGATCCTGGATACCATCAAACAGGTAAGAAGTGACAACAAACAACTGACAGGAGAACTGAGCAGTGGGTCTCAGAATGCTCTTGGGCTTCCCATTCTCTGTGGTGACTTCACTTTCTTTCACCTCCCTCTGGCAGGGAGTCTCTTTTATGTCTCCTCTTTCTCACTGTTATTCCAATTCATTTTCTCTTTAAACACATCACATTCAAGCAAACTACATAAGTGCATAGTCTTACCTCAGTTCTCGTAAAAGGAATTACACTCCAGAAGGCAGTTTTTT
>NW_004567125.1:28802203-28807161 GCF_000260355.1 Condylura cristata | reverse complement strand
CTGTTGTCGGCACTTTCCAGCACTAATGGCAGGAGGAAGCTCCCAGTTCTGAGACTCAGGATGTTATTTTCCCAGTGAGGCCAGTGTTCCTTCAGTACCACCTTCTACCATGGGAAACACCCAGAGAACGCAGGAGAGGTGAAGATGCAGCGTGTTGGACACCGCCTCTCCCATGATGCTGCAGAGAGGGTTTGCTGTGTGCCCTGGAGCAGCTTCATAGGAAGCGAAAGCTGTTCTGGGGAGACATTCCCAGCTGTCCACATCCTCGCTTGCAGTTTGCCATCACCATCTGTACAACACTAGCTAATCAGAAGCTGCAGGATGGTAGTGTAGGGAACACAGACCCTGGGTTATAAGCAGAAGGGGCCTGTGGAGCTCCCATGTGTAAGCAAAGTCAGGCTGTTCCACTCTGCTTACAGCAGACAAGGTTTGTTGTGAGCACAGTTCAGGTGACCAGAAGCCTCAGTCTGTGACTGGCTCACTGTCCACCCTGTGCTGGGAGGGTCCTTCCCTCCTGGCAGAGCACTGGTCCAGGCGTCACTCACCATCCTTGATGCCTGGCTCAACTGCTTTGAAACCTCCACAGCTTCTGAATCCTATTCTCACCTACACTTGATACGGTTCCAGGTTTGTTTTTCTATTTTATTTTATTTTGCAAATTTACTATGCCCAAGCACTATCTTTCTGACTTCATGCAGTTACAGTGTACCAACATGAACATTATTCCTTATCTCTGTCTTTCGCTCACAGGCTGTAAGTTGCTCCCAGGCCACACAGAGTGTCTAGATCCTGGAGACAGTGCAAGGAAGGTGAGTGGCTATGGAAAGGAAACCCCCAAGCCTGCCAGGGCGTTTGCACTGGGGAGGGAAAGGTTGGCGTCCTGCCAACCTTTTCAACCGGTTCTCTGTTTTGTCCTCTCCCAGTCCCTGGGCTCACACACCAGGAATTTTTTCTTTTGCAGAAATTACAAGAAAATTAACAGAAGACTGTACCTTTAGAGAGGAAAGGAGACTGGACAAGTTATTGGCCTTAAGAACACTGCAAGAAAAAAAAATATCATTTATCACCAGAATAATGGCCACTGAAAAGTAAGTTGTTTGTGTGTGAAGGTTACAAATAGGCTGTCTGGATGTGTGTGAGCCACAGGCCATCATGCATCACTGCATTTTTTTGAAAATGTTTTATTACAGGGTAGCCCAGTAGCCCAGAGTGGACTGGGCCGCCTGTCTGTGGGGCCTCACCTGTGCGCTCCTAATTCAGTTATTTACCTGCTAGCTCTGCCTTTGGCCCTTGCAGTTCTCTCCCTGGTACTTCTGGGAGTTGTTGTTTCCAGTCACTAGAGTAGAGGATCGAACCCAGAAAGCTGGAGTAGAGTGTGGGGTCCACAAGACTGCAGAGTTCCTTTAGGACATCCTTCCCCTTGACAGTTTCACTCTGTTTTACCAGATTCTTGCAGTGTAGTATCTTTCCTGCCCTTCCTACATTTATATGCATTATTTGAATATTTCTTTCTATTCTAATTGTTTCTCATTCTTGCCTGCAGTATTGCAGTAGAAGAGGAACCATCAGTATTTATCCCCCTCAATCTGGATTCTTTAACTGGACTCTAGGCTTCCAATCCACCACTTAGTCCTGTCAAACCCTGTGTCAGGTCCTTGTTTATTGCTGCCAAGTATTGAGCCAAATCTATTTCAAAATGTTTGCTACCATTGAAAAACAGTGTTTATTTCTGACAGAAGGTCAGAAGGGTCAGCCGTTGTCCTCCCTTTCATACAGCCTCAGCTTCACTCTTCACCGGGGAACCAGCCCTGTGAAGGCCAGGACATTGCTTGTGCATCTTTGCTCTGAGCCAGTAACTGCCCTGGGTCCAGCCAAACCTGTAGCTGTCAGGGCTCAGCTTTGCTGGCAGATCCCGGTCTCCCTCGTTTGCCTTCTAAGCCCAGGCAGGCAGAGAGAGGACCTCAGTGGGTGTGTGCAGGTCAGTGTCTGGGCCAGACTGCAGGGAGTCAGCCTGGGCCCCGGCCCCCTCCCAGGCTGGCCTTCCTCCTGGCCTTCCCTCTCTCCCTCTGGCCCTGGACTACTGGGATGCATAAGGTTTTCTGAGTTCAGTTTGATGTATTCTGTTCTGTCTATTATATCTTTTTCTCTCTCTCTTTTTTTATTCTTAGGGATAACTCATGAAATATGCATCTCCTAATCGATGTTCCAGATTAAAATTTTTCATGATCTTTCCTTAAGACTCAGCTGTTGTGTTATTCCTCGCGAAGCCTGCACTGCTGAAAGTGGTGGGGACACCAATTTTCCCATTCTGTGATTCTGTATTCTGTGGGCAGTAAAAGTGGCCTGACCACAGTTTATTTCAGGAACTCAACGAAACGAGAAGTATTGCAGTCACTACAGAAAGCAGTTGGTGCAGAAACACTATGGCAGCTAGAAGCGAGTACCTGTTCTTTTCTCTCGTTAGCATTGGCTTGGTCCCTGGCCCTCGGATTCTTTTATTTTATGTGTATAAATATATAGTTCATCTATGTCAGCATGAGCTAAACAGTCTAAGGGTGGCAGAGCAGAGGAAGCATTCTCAGCACTCTCTTTGCTGCCCACCCTGGCCATGATCAGGGTCATGGTGAAGGAAACTGACACCCTAAAGCTGTTTGCTGCCCATGGGAAACTGCTTCCTGGAGATAATACCCTGAGGATGGGACACTTCCCATCATTTATAGTTCAGTAAATACTAGCAGCACTAAGGTGGACCTTTTCTCTCACGAGGTGTTTGCAGTAGGAGGCAAGGCTGCACGCCAGAGCCCGAGGACTGGCAGGGCTGATGTTAGAGTGTTAGAGCAGCAGTGGCCTGTGACTCTGTCTTGATGGCTGCTTATCCAGGATAACACAACTGGGCTTCAGAATCAGGCTTCCCTCAGAGGAATGAATTGGGCTGGATCCCCGTGTATTTCAATGGATCGTAGAAATTTCATGTGCACATTTCCACTTTGAAAGAAAACAGCTTCAACTTCTCAACATGGGAGCTCCCCATGTGCTTGTGTTAATGACTTAAAAACAATGAGCTGGGTAAAGACTCTGAAACCAGGCCAAGTTTGCAGAGGAAATGGTGAGGCCAGAGTGGGTGGGGGCTTTGCCCTCTAGCCCTGCTTTGAGAAAGGCAGATTCCCTGAACGCTGCTGGGCCTCACCTCTCTTTTTTCCAAACCACGATGCTGAAGTGGAAACAGTGGACACGAATTAATAAGGAACATCAGCTTAAAGCTTTTGAGACCAAACTTCAAATAATTGTTGAAGAAATCGAAAATTACAAGTGAGTTCACATAGTAGATGCCAGCAGGTCAAAAGCCCTACCTTTTTGCTTTGAACTTATTATGTTTTGTATTTAGTGGCATCAGCAAAGGTTCAAAGTCATGTAGAGAACAAGTTCATGGAAGAAGAGTTGTTTTGTGAAAAACAAAATAAAATGAATTATCTAAGATTTCCTGATGCCCCCAATGTTCTGTAGCAAGTTTGTTCATACAAATGTCACAGCATTCCTAACAACCACAAGAAAGGGTCAGGTATGCCTCAGGGAACAAAAGAATGGATTTACAGGTCAGGATGAACCAGGGAAGAGGTGAGAGTGGGAGATAACTCCATGTAGGAGTTGGGTCACCCTTCCAGGCCTGCAGCTTGAGCAGAGAGAGGTGACAGGTTAGTTCCCAGCTCTTCCCTACCTGTTCAGTGACAGATGTGAATAACGTGACTGTCCCCAGAGGTCCATGGGGGCCTGATCCCCACTCCAGGCAAAGCACTGGCTCTGAGGTCCTATTCTGTGTGCAGCTGCACTGATGTTTGAATGCATTGTCTGCTTCAAGATGCTCTGTGTGCTGAGTGTGCTCCATGATATTAATGGTGAAGCCAGGACCACATAGGAGGGCAGCTGCCTGGACTCCATCTGATTCACATTCTGGGGGAGTCCTAGGTTGGCCAGCCCCTGACCTGCTGGACCTCTCTCTCTACCCTCCTGCCACCTCTGACCCTGCCTTGCCTGTCAGCTTTGCATCTTCCCAAACTGACCTCAGGACACCTGGGCTCACAGTGGCCTGTTGTCCTTTGCTCAACGCTGGCATCCTGTCTCAGTGTGGGCTGGGTGACTCTGAGCCTCAGCCTCACATGTTGACTGAGAAACTGGACAAGAGGGAATGAGGTCTCTGAGAGGAGACGTGGGTGTTCAGTCCTTGTAGTGTTCCAGGTACTCGTGGGTCACGCCTCATGCTCATAGTGAACAGTAGGTTCTTTTCAGACTTTCACAGGATGTTTCTTCAAGCCCAATCAGTAAATCGAATCATCCAACCTCGAGACTGTGACATCTAGATCCCTGAGACTGATATAAGCCAGGAACTGATTTCCTCCTGAGCTTCGCTTCTACCCGATTAGCTAGCAATGATAATTGTGAAAATGTGTGAGTTAGAGACCTAGGTCAGAGGTCAGAAAGCAATTATCTTCCCTGCAGGGGACACTCGGATGTAGCCACAAAAGAAAGGGCTCATCATGGTCCAGAGGTGAACACAGACTCATATAAAAGTGAAGTGCACAGTAACTTAATCCCCAATGCTTTGCTTTTCAGGTCAATAAGCCATTTGGAAAGGCCTCTGAGCCACCACAGCCCGTGGCAATAGTAGACTCAGATCAGGCTCGTGCCACACTATCTGATTGTTCTCCATGCCCATCCTGTCCCTTCTTCTCTTAAGTGTCACCCCAATAAACTTCCCAGTTGTTCCTGAGTCTCAGCGTCTGCATCGGGGTAAATGACACCCCTGTAGTGCCCATGGTGAGAGTCTGTACACACAACCCTTGCCTGGCAGTTGACAGGGGTGGAGCGTGGGTCAGGGCTGATATTGTTTAAGACATGAGCATTTTAAAGGGAATTCAAATTCACTAGTCAAAATTAAATATCCCTTTCTGTCTCCAACTTTT
>NW_004567125.1:28797961-28801393 GCF_000260355.1 Condylura cristata | reverse complement strand
TGGTTCCTTCGCCTCTACTGGGGTACTGTGCACTCTGTTCTCAGTGACAGCCATCTTGGAGATATCCCCAGGGATAATTGACTCTAGTCCTGATGAGGATGTCAGCCTGGATTCTGGCCAGATTGTGTCCCCTGCCATGTACGTCATCATCTTTGTCACTGGCCTGGTGAACCAAACAGCAAGGTTGAGTAACATCACAACTTCCCGAATGCAGGACAGAAAATAAACTGAATGTCACTGAGTTGCTGTCTTGGAAGAGGGAGTGTGAAGCTGTGAATAGACCTTCATAACACTTTGAGTAAAATGCAAGACCAGAGAAAGGGACCGGGGTCGACATGGTGAAGGTGTGGCTCATTTCTACTCCTCTCCCCTTTGACTGTGAGATCACTGGGCTGTGAGGAGACTGGACCAGATGCAGGTTTCCAGGAGCTTCACCCACCTGTGCAGCTGAACATGGGCAGGATGGGTTTGGGGAAGAGCTGATCCAGGCTGGGGAGCCCACCCAAAGCCACATCACACTTGGACAGAAGACACCTGGGGAATTTGGAAGTTGAGGAGGTGGTCTTCCTGATGGAGCACTCCACACATATGTGGGGGGAAGAAGAGCTTGGAGGCTAAAGAGTGCGGAGGCAACAGGGCACACCATCTCCCAAAATAGCAATGTCAGGGTGGGTACGTAGGTGGCAGCTGAGCCAGGGCATGGTTGGGGGTGGGGGTGACAGCTGAGCCTCCACAGAGGAGGAAGTTGTGATGCCCCACAGCGGCTAGCATGTGAAAGTGCTGAGGGAAGTCTGGTGGCTCTGTGGGTTCCACTCCCTCTATGTCACATGGACCCTCAGTACTTCTTATGTGACATCATTTGTAGCAGGGCTACTCTCCCTGTTAGAGTGGCACAACTCTGTGTGACAGAGGGAGAGAAGTAAGACAGTTGTGAGAGTCACCCTGGGTGTACTGGGTGACATCTCTCAGCCCAGGTTGCAGGATCTCCTGGAGCACCATGCTCAGGCATGATTTCCCCAGGACAATGACTTACTAGATTTCTGACCCACACTTGACCTGGTGAGGAAGACCCCCCCCCCCATCAGGATATTTTGTTCAGTACCATTTATTTCTGGATTAAAACAAGGTCTAGAAAATGTTTTGTCAATGAGTACATGAATGAGCTCATACAGGGACTCCATCCACATGGTCCTCTTAATGGAATTTTACTGCATCAGTGCTACTCATGGGTGGATCCCGTTTTCCTTAATCTTCTGAGAAATGATGTTGCCATCATTCTAGATACCCCAAAATCCACATCCACATACACAATAGTGCTGCAGGCATGTGCTGTGGTGACCCTATTCAATGGCAATTCTCTCAAACCTTTGGTTTTTGAAATCTAGTTTCCAGAAGTCAGCAACTGTGTCCGTAAAATGCTTTTGGCAAATACTATCTGAGAAGTGGACTCCACTCTGCAAATACTACATTACAGGAGGACACAGGCAGTGTTCTGACAGCTTTTATAGAGATGGCAGACAGGCTGAGTCCCAAGCAGAGCCTCTGAGATCAGGCTCATGTCCCCCTCTGCACCAGCACAGACACAGGGTGGGGGAGCTGTGCCCCCTCATCCACTCTGAGCTGGGGCCACCCATAAGTTATAACTGGCAACAGTTGAAACCCCACAGCCTTCTCTGGTGACCAAATAGCACTTCCTCTTCACCAAGCCTCCCTGGGGTTGTGAAGAGGTGGGAGAGTTTACCTGACAAAACAAAGTTTGTCAGTGTAGGACAGTTGGATATTGTTTCACTTACCATAATCCCTAAAGCAAAAATTTAAATTAATACCAGCCTAGGCTCTTGAAATCCTTGGAATAGAAGGAACATACCTCAACATGATAAAAGCCATATATGACAAACCCACACCCAATATTATCCTCAGAGAAAAGCTAAAAGCCTTTCTTTTGAGATCAGGAATAAGACAAGGGTGTTGACTATCACCACTGCTCTTCAACAAAAAATTGGAAGTTCTAGCCAGAGCAATAAGACAGGTAAAAGATATAAAAGGAATCCAAATAGGGAAAGAAGAAGTAAAACTGTCCTTATTTGCAGATGATATGTTAATTTACATGGAAAACCACAAAAACTCCACAGAGAAACTAATCAAAACCATCAAACAGTTTAGCTAGGTAGCAGGATAGAAAATCAACACACAAAATTCAGAGACCTTCTTATACACAAACAATTAATCAGAAGAAGCAGAAATTAAAAAAAATCCTCTTTTCAATTAAACAAAAAAAATAAAATACCTAGGAATCAACCTAACAAAAGAGGTAAAAAACCTATATAAAAAAATTAGAAAATACTGTTAAAAGAAATACAAGAAGACACCATGAAATGGAAAGACATCACCTGCTCATGGATTGGGAGAACTAACATCATCAAAATGGCTATCCTGCCAAGAGCGATATACAGATTTAATGTCATCCCAATAAAAGTCTCAATAACATTCTTCAAAGAAATAGAAAAAATATTGATGAGATTCATATGGGACCACAAAAGACCTCAAATAGCCAAAACCTTCATGACTAAGACAAAAGAAAATGGAGGCATTACAAGCCCAAACTTCAAGCTATACTACAAAGCCATAATAATCAAAACTGCATGGTACTGGAATAAGAACAGACATATAGACTAGTGGATTCGAATAGAAAATCCAGATATAAATCCACAGATTTATGGGTAGCTAATCTTTGACAAAGGAGCAAAGATGTTACAATGGAACAAAGAAAGTTTGTTCAGCAAATGGTGCTGGGAAGA
The DNA here is from genome assembly GCF_000260355.1 of Condylura cristata. Classification (NCBI taxonomy): domain Eukaryota; kingdom Metazoa; phylum Chordata; class Mammalia; order Eulipotyphla; family Talpidae; genus Condylura; species Condylura cristata. The sequence continues at coordinate 28,798,595 of NW_004567125.1, read as the reverse complement.
CTGGGAAGCTACATGAAAAAAAAAAAAAGATGAAAAAAAAAGATGAAACTAGATCATTACCTCACACCAAACACAAAAATCAACTCGAAGTGGATTAAAGACCTAGACATAAGCACGGAACCCATAAAATACCTGGAAGCAAAGATGGGCAAAACACTACATGACATAGACTTCAGTAACATCTTTGAAGATATAACACCCTGTGCAACGTTAATTAAGGCAAGGATAAGTACATGGGAGTACATCAAGTTAAAGAACTTCTATACAGAAAAAGAGACATTACGAAAAACAAACATCCCACTGATTGGTAAAAAATTTTCTCACACAAAACTAGAGATAAAGGATCAATCACAAAGATATACAAAGAAGAGATGAAACTCAACAAAAATAAACAACCCCATTAAAAAATGGGCAGAAGAGCTAAAAAGACATTTCTCCAAAGAGGAAATGCAAATGGACAACAAGCATATGAAAAAATGTTCAACATCACAATGAGATACCACCTCACCCTAGTGAGAATGGCACATCTCAAAACAACTAGCAACAACAAATGTTGGCAAGGGTGTGGAGAAAAAGGAACTCTCCTGCACTGCTGGTGGGAATGCAAACTAGTACAACCACTATGGAAAGCTGT
>NW_004567125.1:28776319-28797420 GCF_000260355.1 Condylura cristata | reverse complement strand
TATATAAACTATAATATATAGACATACATACATACATAATATATATACCTATAATATATGCATACATATACATGCATGTATGTGTGTATATATACATATATAACTATATATACAACACACATATACATATATGCGTATATATGTAACACATATACACATATATGCATACATGTGTGTGGTATATATATATGCATATATATATGTGTGTGTGTGTGTGTGTATATATCTGGGACACTGGGAAAATAACAGGAGATGTTAGGTCATTCTGGCTTATCTTCTGACCCTGGTCTCTATGTGTCTGCCAGCACATTAGTGGCAGTTTTTAAAATAAACTGTCATGTTCCGGTTGGAGATGCCAGAGAAACTGTCTTGTGGACACTGAATTTCATAGGTTCTATTGCGACTGGGAATCAGCTTGATAAATGAAGAAGAGAAAGCTGAAAAATAGAGTAAAGGGTGTTTTTATTTGATACTAATATTTTGGTGAGGAAATATAATTATTACTTAGCATTTGTAAAGTTGTAATTGATATTTATGGGATTGTGTTTAAAATATTATAATTATACAGTGTTATAATTATCTATTTCATTCAACACTCAAGAGTAAGATTTATTTGTTTTTCTGGCCATTGTCAGCAAGACCCAGTCAAGAGAACAGGATTGACCTGACTAGAGCACCCAAAGAGCCACCTGTTGAATAAACTTGGCCTTGAGAGTTTCAGTGACTTCTAATAGCACCAGCAGGGGCCCCGCGGTCACCACCAGTAGAAATAACGTTGTTTCTTTTCTTATGCCACAAGAGGGCGCCCACACTCTCCCGTTCTCATCAAAGCCTCTTTATTGCTGCAAGAGCCTGCATTTCAGACTCAAGGACATGGGACAGCTTCCACAATTAGAACCTCAGCTCCATTTCTGGCAGACTTATCAACGTGAGACAGATGCTGTGGAGGTTTCATGTATGAGTGAGAAGATTTCTATGGTGTTAAGTGGTGAGACGGGAGCTCTGTGTGGTCTCTCAAGGACATTTGTCAGTGAGCCTCACAGAAGCCTCCATTTGGGGACTTTTCCTGATGTTTTATTTTTCATTTTCACTTCCAATATTTGCACAAAATTTACTTTATAAAATGCTCATTGACTGAGACGTTTGAAGACTAAATCAGAAACCCTGTGGTTTATTAACATTATTATTTTTAGCTTTATAGAGATTGGGGAGTTTTTTCTTAGGAAATATCTGCTACAAATTCAGAGCAATTGGGTATGTGTACACTAAATATAGTTAACTGGAATAAAAGTGATGATGATAAAGTATTTATTATATCAACTGAGGATTCCAACCTCAGAGAGGAGACTTGCAAAACAGAGTCCCAGTCACTCAACCCTCTTCCCCATATGGTTTGGTTTGACAAGATATTTAGATCGATGGTTTTTTTTTTTTTTTTTTTTTTTTAGAAAAGCAGAGCGACAAGTTTGAGACAAGTTCATGGTGGAAACAATTTTTTTAAAGGCTTTTTTTCTTAGGGACATAGTTAATTTCCAGACAGATAGCTTGCCTTAAACTCATTATCTCTGTTAGGTAATTCAGGAGATAAAAAGTCCATCAGGGCCCTACCTGGTGGTGCAACTAGTTAAGCGCAGTACTATGAAGTCACAAATGCCTCCTGGCTGGGGAGGTGACATAGTGTGGCAGACCTCTCCTGACCCACCCACTGCATCCCTCAACAGTGTAGTTTGTCAGTCTGCCTATTCTGCTTCCCACTGTCTCTGATGAACCCTCTCACTGTCCCCGTACCTCTGGCCCCGTACCCCAGTTCTGTATGCATAAATAAATCCTTAAAAAAAAAAAGTCCATCATAAGAAAATAACAGCTTGGTCAGATGACCAGATGCTGTGGAATGTTCCTGGGGTGGGGGCAGGAGGTTCCAGCTTATTGTAGGATACCACAACACATGTGTTACACGTGCTGACTGCTCTGCCCATCTTTTCTTTTTCTTTGCCCCAAATTAGATTTTCATTCATAATACTAAATACCAGAACTTTCTGGGAATGAGCTAGAACCCCCAAGCCAAGTGTCATTAGAACTCCACACCAAGGCAAAGGGGAAAATGCCCTCCAGTTTGTACATGCTTTTATTAATTTTCAGTGGTTTATTTTTGCATCAAGATTGAAGTAGTTGAAAAGTAGTGAAAACTTAAGGTGTCATAAACATTGCTTTAAATTTCAATGTTTAAAATAATAGAATTTATTATAAGTACTTTCCTATCTTTAAAAGTAACTCATGAATATTTGAAAAATATACTTAGGGAAAAAATATACTGTTAGCAAAATGACTTCTTAGACACAGAGGACCAGTTGAGAGTTACCATAATGCAAGGGGGTTGGGAGTTGGATAAGTGTATGGTGGTAGATGCAAACTAGACTTTTGGAGGGAATCATTATGCTTAACATAGCTGCTGTGCACCTGGAACATGTAATGTCATAAATCAATGTGACTTCAGTTTAAACACACACACACACACACACACACACACACACACGTTAGGTTATCTCCTTGCCACTTGAGAAGTTTGTCATGATTATTTCTCAACTTACAGAAGCCCCACTCACCCCCCACTGTGACTATTCTTGTTAAAATAAATTGTCAAGACCACGTCTAACCTTGGAAAAGATTGTACTAACAAAATTTGTGAATCAGTTTTAGAAAAAAAGCATGATGGTGTCTTTTAATTTATTTGAATGACTGCTTGCATCCCGATTTGCACATTTCCAATTTCCTTTCTCTTTGGTTTATGCATGTGGATATTATATTCATGTATCTTCCTAAGTTTTACGTTCATCACACATGCTTTCAAAACTTCTTTTGGGCCTCCCTGGTGGCACAGGGGTAAAAGACAGCCGTATCCCTAGCCACTGCAAGACGAATTTGAACCCTGGCCAAGGAGGGAGGTGACCCACATGGCATAGCAGACCTCTCCTATCTTGCCCTCTGCTCCCCTCAGCAGTGTCCTTTGTCAGTCTGCCTGCCCCTGTTCTGATCCCCACTCTGTCTCTGGTGAATCCTCTCACTGCCTCTGCTCTTCTGGCCTATACCCCAATTCTGTATGCATAAATAATCTTAAAAAAAATCTATTTGTATAATTTGATTTCATCCTAGGGTATTTCTTCACTTGCTATTTTATGTAGGTATAAATATTGACTATAGAACTATGAGATATGAGGCCATCCCATATGTTCACTGAATTTGAAGTATATAGCCTATGTATGTTTTAAAGGTTTGCATACTTGAATTCAAAGAAGAATTTGAATTAAATGAAGGATATGCACTGAGTAAGATGCTAATGGACATAAACATTTTTGGAAACAAATAATGGTGTCCATCTTTTTACACAACTGCCATAGTTACATGTTTTAGAACAGTGTTTTTTTTTTCTAATTTAATTATAATTTTATAAATCAAAACATTTTTCTGATCTGCTACTTTCATTCCAGTGTTCTCACATGTGCCAACCCTCGTAATGGAAGCATTTCCTCACAAGGGGCTGGATGTGACCTACCATCATTAACTAAGGAGAACTGCTTTTCTTTTTATATGCTCAATAATGTTTTGGGTGTAATAGCATTCACAGGTAGCCTTTCGAATTGTTTTTGAATTTATACACAAATAATCCCAGATCACACCTGTCATTATTTATGTACCTATGTGCTTAGGTGTAGCAACATTATAACCCACAATTCTGAAACATTTTAGTGTTAGGGCTTTCAAGTCAAACTGCTGAGAGACCCATACCCATGCTCCTTTTCTACGTCCCCTCCAGTTCACCTGTACTGCTGGGTAGCAGTGCTAGGTTCCTCTTTTATTTTTAAACATATTTATTGAAATATACATAAATTATATCATTGTTCATTTTGTACAGTGTTCAACTTTTCCTCTCAGATATACTCCCCATAAAATGCCTGCCACCAAATCACCCATCAACTGTCACCATAGTTTCTTGTGCTTTTCCCTCCCTGATTTGATCCTTCACCCCCACCTTCCCCTGCTGTATATCTCTACTTTATATTTTGCCTATTGGTCTTCCTTTTTTCTTTCCCTACCCCTTGTTTGGTTTCCCTATATACCCCATCAAACTAAAAAGCTTCTGTAGAGAAAAAGAGACAATAATCAAGACAAAGAGACAACATACAGATTGGGAGAAAATACTTGCACTCCACACAACTGGTAAGAGACTGGTATCAATGATCTACAAAAAGCTTACAGAACTCAACAAAAAAAAAAATAAAGAATCCAAGCACAAATTGTACAGAAGAGCTAAAATGACACTTCTCCAAAGAGGAAATGCAAATGGCTAACACATATATGAAAATATGATCTACATTCCTTATAATCAAAACCACAATGAGATACCAACTCACCCCAATAAGAATGACCCACGTCAAAAAAAACAAAAAATGAACAACAACAAAACAACTAACAACAAATGCTGGTGAAGATGTGGAGAAAAAGAAGCCCTTTATATTGCTGGTGGAGTGCAAACTGGTCCAACTACTATGGAAAACTGCATGGAATGTCCTCAAATTACTAAAATAGAGTTTCCATATGACCCAGCAATTCCACTCCTAGGGATCTAGCCAAAAGACACAAAAACATTAATTCAAATAGAAACCTGCACACATATGTTCATTACAGCACTATTTACAATAGTTGAGATATGGAAACAATCTAAATGTCCAAAAACAGGTGAATGAATCGAGAAAATGTGGTATATACATGCTGGGAGATTTCATGCTGTGAGGGACTCCTCTCATCAAACCTGTCAGACTTTCCCAAATAAAGTTTGTTTCCTCTCCCCACTACCACTTGATCACAACTTATTTCTTTAGCTAGAAACTCCTTGACTTGCCATAACCTTCCAATGTGCTTATTTATTTTTGTGAATTGGAATTGTCTGACTCTGCTGTGTTACTGCTAAAATGCATGCATGGGAAGGAAATTAAATCAACGATTCTTTGGAAAAAAAAATGAGAAAGTTGCAATGAATCATCTGACCATGTGTATTTTTGGTCATTGCTGATATTGCCTTCGTTCATGTGGCAGTAGTAGTATTTGTCCAGTTCCACCCTTACCCATAGCATTACTTCTCTCTGAAGAAATCACAATATGCACATCTCAAAGAGTGGAACTTACATATAACCTTGAGGACTGAGTATCTACATTAATAGTACAGCGTACTATTAATAAATTATAAATAATTTTCATTAAAGTATTTATTTCTGTGTGGACTTATGGAAGCTTGTATTTTCTACACTAATGCAAAACTACTGTATTTTACTGCTTAATGGCTTTGGCCATTGAGTTTGCTTTCAGTTGATTCTTTAATATGCCTACAGGACATACTGAGAAAAGCCTAGATGATCCTCTTGGAGAGACTGACCCTTTTGGTACAATGTCATTATAAATGATAATCAAAAGTTAAGTTATACTAATTTGCATACAGATGCATTTATTTCATATAAGTAAAAACACATATATAAATAAAAAATAGTGTTATCTCATAGTATGAATAAATCCAGTCAGTGATTAACATTTACACACAATACAAAGTCATAGTTATTGAGCTTGAATTGTTAAATATTCTAAAAAGAAACTACACTTGTAAAAAAGGCATGTAAGATGCTTGGTCAGGAATATCTAAAAATAAGTATATGTTCTTACATTTGCATTAGGAAATTTATACTGATAGAAAATGCAGCTCAGTATACTACTATATAATTAACATTATTAACCTAACAAACATATCAGGACAGCCTCATGCAGTCAAATAACTGCAACTTTGAGTATCAGTTAGTCTCTGTGCTTTTAAATCCAGTTGCCATGGCATTGCAAATAGCTTCAGCTCAGAAATTCTTGCGTTTTTTAAGCACAAACTAGGCAGTGGGTTTGCTTAGAAATTCCTTGTTGAAGAATCTTCTTGCTTCAATGTTACTGAGGGAAACAGAACAACGAGATGGATTTTGTCTTCTATATTCAATGCTTTCAATAATGGCATTCTGTATCACCTACAGAGAGAAGCAAAACAGATCAATTAGTTCTGCTCTGAACTCACTCAAACATTTTCTTGGTCAAAACAAAAACTGAATTGATCTTTTAATCATAGTATTCTCTTAGAAAGAGAGACACCTTGGGGTCTTACCTGTGTTTATTATTTCAACCCTAGATGAAAGAGTGAAGATGGTGAAAGAGTGAAGTTGCCAAGCTCCCCTTGGCCTCCCAAAAACATATTCACAACCAGACTACACTGAGACAGAATAACTCCTGAATGATGTAAAGATGACTTCTGTAGGCATCAAGAGGGCTTTCATGCAGGAAGTGTGTAGGAAATACTGTAATTTAACTGTCCATAGAGTGATACCAGAGGGAGAGAATGTTGCTATACAGAGTCTCTGCTATTGTTGAGGGTTCACAGCTCATTGGGGACTTTAAAACTCCAAACACTATATTACAGAAAGGATGCACAAAGCTGGTATGTGGGATGGAGGGTGTTCTATCAGAGAACAGGTGCAGAGAGTAAGCAGGCAGAGACCTCTGGCAGAACACTGCAAGAGTAGGCAGATTCCTGCAAATCCAGAGAATATACCACTGGATTAGCAACAGGGTACCCTGAGCTGGAGAATGAAATATCTTGCACCACTAAACTGGTGAGCTGAGAACAGAGATGTTCTTGGTGACTGCCAGTGTGCAGTCTCTGTAAGTTGGTGACTGTTGGTCTGAACCTACGTCTCTCAAAGGAGAATAACTGGAACCTGAATATCCAGGGAAGGCTAGCCTGGAATGCCTGTTTCCTTATAAAGACGCTATTTTCTGCAGCCTGGAGCTGTGCATGTGAAGCACCTGTCTCCCCCCTCTGGGGGCCGAAGCTGAGATAAGCAGTATTACTAAGCAAAATTCCAAACAACTGGGTCCCAGACATGAAGCAAGTGCCCAAAAGCAAGTTCCATACTTGAAAGGCAGAGAATAAATCCTGGACTGTGACCATTTAAACTCTAATCTCTTCACAGTGCTACTGTTCAACCACATCTTGGAAGTTGAGGCATATAGGAGTGTTCGTGATGGAGAGGAAACTGTACCCCCAAATTGGGTATCTGAACACTTGCAGCACATTAGAAGCTTGAACTATTGGAGGCACCTTTTGGCATCTTTTTTTCCCAGTTCCTATTGACTACCTCTTACTGGCACTAGTGTCCCTGTCATTCAAACAGGTGCAGAAGCTCTAGTTTATGAAACAATAGACACACAAAGATCCTAAGTAAAAAACAAAACAAAAAAAACAAAAAGAAAACAGGCTTATACTAAGCTACCTGTAGGCATGGTTTAGGGTCAGTTTATAAATGCCAGAAAGAAACCTCCTTATCTTAATCCATAATGAACAAATAGAATACCATATCACAAATGCTGGATTAATGAAGATTGGAGAGAAAGAAGAACAGATCAAAAATACTACAGTGAAAAAAAATTCCAAAAGATGTCTTGATATAGAAGAAATGTGGAATCTGATGTGTTTAAAGTAAATTATAAGCAGTTACAAAAAGTTATTTCTCGATGAAATTAAAACAACAGATCAACAAAAACAAGACTATAAAAGGTATGAATAGAAAGTATGAGACCGTTACAAATATAATTAAAGATTTTAAACAGTGCTGTAACTGAATTAAGAAATACAGTTCTGGGCCCCAATAGTAGACAAATGCAAATAACAGAGAGAATCAATGAATTGAATGTGTGATGGCAGGAAACACACACCCACAAACAGCGAAAAGAAAAATGAATTTAATAAAGTTAATAGTGTAGGAGCTCTGTGGGGTGATTTAATGAGAAATAATATCCATATTATGAAAGTCCCAGGAGACTAGAGAAGTGCATAAAACATCTATTTGTTGACATAAAAATAGCCAAGAATTTTCCTAAGCAGAGGGAAAAAAGCAGAGTTCCTGACCCAAGAGGTCAAAAGAGTAACAAGCAAGTCCAAACACAGACACATGAAGACACATAAAGATCAAACTGCTGAAATAAGTAACATAGGAACCAAAAAGACCATGTGAAAGAAAATTTAAAAAATCAACACATCTTTTGAGAGGCTAACAAAGAAGAGAGAAAACATGAGTAAACAAAAATGAGGAAGGGGAAATTACTCAGAGAACATAGAAGTGCAGAAGGTCCTAAGAGATTACTACACAACTACAGATCAACAAACTCAACAACCTTGAAGAAATGAATGAACCTCCAGAATGATATTGTTTATTAAAACTACACCAGGAAGAAACAGAAATGCTGGGGAAAAAAAAAATCATTGTCATGAAATTGAGTGAGTAATCAAAAATCTCCTCAAAACCAAAACCCAGGATCAGTTTTAGAAGGAATATTTTTTAAACTTATGAAGTAGAGGTTCTGCCCATCTTACTCAAACTATTCCTAAAAATCCAGTAAGGAATGAATCCTAATATTAACATTCTTGTTTTCCAAGCCAACCATTATTCTAATGCAAAAACTGAATATCCTGAAAGTTATTAATATAAAACTTTCAACAAAATACTACCAAATGAATTCAACAACCAATTACAAAGACCATGAGCAAGTGGGACTTAACCAGGGATGATACACAAGTCAATCAATGAAATATACTACCTTAACCAAACACATGATAAAAAAATCACACGATAATATAGAGATAGATAGGGAGAAATCCTATGACAAGATACAAGAACCATTTATGACAAAAACTCTGAACAAGTTGGGAATAGAAGGAAACTAACTCGATATAATAAAGATCAAATAGCACAAACTTACAGCTAATTTAATACGTAAAGGTGGAAAACTAAAAGCTTTCCCTTTAAGATCAGGAACAAGACAAAGATACACACTGTCATCACTTTTGTTTAATTTAATTAGAGGTTTTAACTTATCATATGATAATAAGAAATAGAAAAAATCCAGACTGGGAAAAAGAAGTGAAGTGATCATTATTTACAGGTGAGCTGGTATAATAGAAAATCCTAGAGACCCATCAAGAAACCATGGATTTGTAACAATATATGAACACAAGAAATGGGCGATTACAAAATTAACATGAAAATTAGTTGTGTTTTTATTTACAAATCATGAACAAGAAGAAAAAAGAAATTAGGAAATAGTAATGCTTTAGAATTGTAGTTAGATGACTGTGGGGGAAAACTGAGATATGTAATATCAACCACAGCTTTTAGCAACTCAAAATCATCATGCCTTAAGCTATGACATCACTTCCCTAGTTCTGTCTCATTAGAAATACAACTTCAAAACAGGGATTAGAGCATCTATTAGGAAGCACCAGACACAAAATTTTGCCCCAGAACTCAGGCAGGCTTCATGAATAACACAAAACTCAAACTTGCAAATGCCTCTCTAGTAGGAGAATTTCCCACTATTTTTAGAAGGTTTCAACTTACAGATAATAGAAGAGATAATATGCTACTGGAAAATATTATTATCATAGTGGCTGCTTCTATTGATTGTGCCTCACCTGCCAAACCCTGAAATTATTTTATTTAATCCTCATTCCAATCTTATAAGATACATATCATTGTTTCTCTCACAAGTGGAGAAAGTCACATTTAGAAAAGTCATCCAAATGTCCAATATCACTCAGCCCAGACAGCAAGCAAGGTTAGAACAACCAATTTGTAAGGCTCCAAAGCACCTGTGAGGACAGCTCCATGTTTATCACTACACCCCATGTGTACACCAGGCTTCTAAATCCAACAGAAAATCAGAACACAAAAGGCTACCATAGTTAAAGCACTGAGGTGGTGAGGGGGGACAGGAACTTGGCAGGGGGGCCGAGGGAAAGCAGACACCAGATGCTGATGGGGAGCCAGTCATTGTCAGTGAGTGAGCAGAAGCAGAGCCAAAGCTGTCTCAAGCTGGACCGGAACTATAGCTGTCAGATGCAGGGTGGCCTTTTCAAATGAGTATTGCAGTTAGAATGTGATTTGAAGATGAATATCTGCACTAAGTGGTTGTGGCCACATAGCTGAAAGCTGTTGTATGGGACTGGCAGCCAAGTGTCTGCATTAGAAGTGCTCATATTCCCAGTGCAAGAAAACAGATACGTGGTTGCTGAGGCTGGAGTGAGTAACCCACTCTATTCAGCTGGTGCACACATAAATGAGAGATGTAGCTGGTGGGGTCTTGTGAGCTCTTCAGCATTTGGCCTCAGCAGTTTAATTGCTCTTTATTATCTTATAAAAAAAGATTTGATGCTGACAAAATATGTTTTCTTTGTTAAAATCAGGGGTGTAGTGTGGCAGAGGTAGGATGGAAGGGGAAACACCAAAGGAGAAATAAAATATCAGTGAACACTAGAGACCTTGCCAGGGTGCAACATACTTGTGTGTACATAATCAACTCTCACTTGAACACAAGATCATATCATTTAAGAGGAAACCTATAGTCATTCATTCATAGAAATATTACTTAGAGCCTAGGCAACTATTACCTATACAGACTTGTCTATTATTTTTTAATGCTGGGAATTTATAAGTTTTGGGGGGTGCCACCATGGTGGTACAGGCTGTAGGCACTCATAGGTGAGGGTCCCATTTAATGAGAACCTTCTGCCTGCAGGGCATGGCTCACACACCAGCTGGCTAAAGACGCACTCACTACTGTCACAATGACAGGGACTGAGACCTTGTTCCAGAAATGAGGAAAACAAGGCACAATAGGCTGAAACATTACAGCAGTGATATTACATGTTTTCTTTTAAAGAGATGTCAAACATGGAGCCCCTCTGGGGTTGAAAAGTGAACCAAAATGTGACCTTGCTTCTCCATGTTGTTCTTGGAGACAAAAGTTCTTACAAGCAATTAAAAACCTGCCTGGTAAAATGGCTTGTTGAGAAGCAACATTTGAAGCATTGTAAGTGAGGGCAGTTATTTCAGAATTCAGTGTATTTTTTGTTTAGGCTTTAACTTTTTCACTTCTGTGTCAAACTATTTTGAAGAATGTATGTAAATATATAAATAGAACTATATCATGTATAGCAAAGAGCTTAGCAGGTTTTATATAAAACAGCAGAAAAACAATGAGAGAAATGTAGTTAAGTTACATGTATATCTATAAATATACTGTATAATGCATGTTATATATTATATACACTCAGATATAAATATATGTATGCATGTATACAGATAAACTTTCATATATATACAGGTCTACTTACACACACACACACACACACACACACACACACACACCCCTTTTATTTTACGAACTCCAACAGTGTGTTTATATATTCTTTCAATCTGCTTAAGGACAACTGAACAAGCCCTAATACATTTTATCCCCAGGAATAAATAGTTTTGAGTTTATTGACCTCATACTAGAAAAAACAGAATTACTGTGATATTATCTTTTAGTTTTCCTTTAAGAGCATGGAGCTCTATAACACAGAATATTAATTTGAGAATGTTTTTTCTCAATACTCTAATACTGTTTTTCCCTGAATATTCACCATCACCACAGAAATAATGTAGCACATAGATTTCAGATATCATCTGCTTGTAAGACAAAAGGAAAAAGAGGAATAAATATATTTAGAAAATTATACCATAAACGTCAATAAGTGTATTTTATACAAAGAGCCTCATGTTATCCACGAACAAAGGCTGACAAGTGTTTTAGACTTGCAGGAAATGAAGCTTATTGGGGAAAATTGCTGTAAGCATGTTGACTAAACAACAAATGATGATCTAACTGAAAACTGTACATGATTGGTCAGTACTAGTCTCTCGGCCAACCAAACACTGAGCAGACTAGATGCCCGAATTCTACTAGTTTACCAACATAGTCAAATCTGATATAATCAGAAAACCCTTCCCATACTGTGTCCACACTCCAGCAAGTCAGTCATGACAGCATCTATTTCCATGGTTATTTTTTTTTTAAAGATTTATTTATTCATACAGAACTGGGGTACAGGCCAGAGATGCGGAGGGTGGGAGAACCCACCAGAGACAGAGTGGGGAGCAGAATAGGCAGATCGAGAAGGTACACTGCTGAAGGGAGCAGCGGGCGGGTCAGGAGAGGTCTGCCACACAATGTGGATCTCCTTTGGGGTAGGCGGGGATCGAACTCATGAGGAAGTGGTTTAAGCTTCTCAGTGCTGTGCTTTAACCTGCTGCGCCATCAGGGAGGGCCCGGTTATTCTTTTTTTTAATGTGTAAAATCCCATTACATTAGTGAGGTTGGGTTTTTACAACCAATAATGCTTTGTTGGACACTGTGATTCATGAACACAGATTTCTAAGGTCATCATCCAGATATATTGAAAACCTGACCACCCAGAGAATACATTTTGTGAAAGATGACACACCCAGGGCTTATCCCTACAGCTTGAATTCCAGTTACACAACAGAGCTCCCAGATGGTGAGTTAGAGATGAAAGAATTTCTTGTTAGTATGGAATGGAATCTTTTGAGCAGATGCAGTAGTGATAGGAATGACTGATAAATGGAGAGAATGATTTGTTTCTAAAGTTTCTAAAGCAAAGTGTACTAGATATCTCAAAGGCTAAAAATGGGAAGGCTGCCACTTTTGGTGACATTCCCCAAACCCACGAAAGATATTTAAAAGCAAGAAAAATTCCTTAAAATTTGTAAACTATTTTTTCCCCCCAGATTAACCATACTATGATGAACACACTAGATCCTTTGGAGAAAAAAGCTGCACATTAAGTAATCCTTCAAACAGTAGTACAAATGTGGGCTTTGCCAATTTAGAAGCATTCATTTTCTTATGTGTGAATTTTATAGGGTTCTACTGGAAATTAAGAAAATAAGTAATGGAAAATAAAATGGGACTTTTGTTTCACTTTAAATTAATTCCAAAGGGACATTGCTATCCATGTTTCGGGAAATAATTGTCCTTGTCAGTGGCCACAGGGATACTTACATCAATGTTATTCAGGGTATTGAAGTGCATCAGATCATGCAGCCTTTTGAATGCTTGATTTGGATATTGAAAGTTGAAAGTGGAAAATGGTGAATCAGGATCATCAAAAATATCAAAATCTGCTATTTCTTTCTCTTCCTTAGTTTCTCTGGGAACACCTAAACAGCAAAAGCATCTCAAATGAAGTTATGGTAAAAGCTATAAAAGTATCTCTAAAATCTAGGGAATGAAATAAACACAACATTGGAAGCCTCCCAGGAATCACATAACCTGTGTAGACACTATTAGGCTCTATCTAAATTCACTGGACTTGATCATTTCTGTGTGTTCTGATATGGTAACTTCAAATTGCCAATATTTGCACCTCTGTGCCCACAGGCTTTCTTTATCTCCCTGCAAGTGTTCCACTTGCAAGCAACAGGCTGGAAATTCCAGTTAACAGTGCTTTGTCCCAGGAAATATTCAACCAAAGACGCTAAGAAGTTAGTACAAAAATATCCAAGATCAATATCCCCTCTTTCTATGTCAGTGGGAAGGACAATCTGGACCATGTGAGCTCTTACATTTCCTAGAGTTCTCCAGTAGGATCAAGTTCTTGTGTGGCAGACTTAATACAACTTTTGTATGTCCTTCCTTCATCACTTCTCCACATCTTCACTCAGTTCCTTCCTTCACCCAAATAAACTAAGCGCACTAGATTTCTTTTCTCAGAATCTTCTTCTGGGACAATACAAACCACACTATCTAGTTGTCTTCATGCCACACAACTCCCCTCCACAGTCTTGCTTGAAGATTAACAGTGACAGAAAATTCTCTAGATCTCCAGTTAATACACAGTTGAAAAACTATTGGATTTTGGAAAAGTCATGGTGCATTTTTGTTTGAAAAACAGAAAAAAAACTTTTAAAAAAGTCATGACTTTTCTGGCAGTCCAATAAAATGGCCAATCAATTTGTCTTTCTTTCTCTGTTGTTGAAGCAGGTCTCAGAATAACCTCCATTTCTCCTTATCCTTTCTCTGTCTTTTTTCACTGAGTAAAAAGTTACTTTCTGTTCCATAGTCTACTCTCAAAGCTTCTGTAGCTATAAGTTTTGTGTCTCTTTTCACAATATTTTCTGGTCCTAAAATAATGTGGTTTTTAGGCCTTTAGCATTTTACTTATCAATCCCTACATCTCCTTCTGGATTTAGAAAGGTCTACAGACTTCTCTGGATGTGGTGAGACAGAACAACTATACCATAGGCTGGATCCTCTTTTGCTATGAAAATCTGAAATTACTAGCTATAATATGCTGCTAGATTACACTGATCTGTGGTCAGCTGAAATGTTTTCTTTTGAAAGGGTTCCCACACAAGGATGAGATTTAAAGATGTAACAACCCTCATGGGGAGGCCACTGAGCAATTAAAACAAACATAGTCTGAGGTTTGGGAGTACAATTCTAGACATTCTTACTGAGCTAGTTGTTAATCCTTCAATTTCTGGATTATGAAGAACTCAGAGATTCTTGGGGCATAAAAGTGGGGGAGTACTTGGGGTGTCAGGATAGCAGCTATATATATGAAGGTAAGGGAAGCATTCAATATTGCAATAGCTGGGATAGTGTAAACCAGCTTAATGTTGATCTTACTCCTTTCCCAGATTTTTATATATACAACTCCCAACATACCTGGAGCCTTGAACTTCCTGAAGTTGATGTTAGCCAGAACAAAATGGATGATAGTTGGGCAATCTTTCTCCATATCCGGATTCTTAGGCTTAAAGACGTAGCATTCCTTCAGTCCTTCTCGATCAAACACGTGAGGATCAATCTTTGGGAAGGGTAGCTTGTTCATTTTAGCCCACTTTTCTGCAAGCAGAAGTTCCTATGGGAGGAGGAGAAAGATACATTTGGGAATCATTAGGCTTTTTGCTCAGTTGTTCAGGCAAACATTCAGTGGTCTACTACAAGCAAGCAGTGTGCTCCTTCCTAGGATAAACAGTCACCCTGTTTTCCAGAAACTCATCAATGTCAAAATATTTAAAAGTACTCTATAAACAAATTTGCTATGGTCATGTCAATTCTTGGCTCTGAGTTAGCTCATTAAGAAAATTAAAAATCATCAATAAACTGAACCAGATGAGATTATGTTGACATGACTATAGTTTGGGGGCATTTATAAATTATGTGAGTGGTTTTTTTTTTTAAAGATTTATTTATTTGTGCATACAGAACTGGAGTACAGGCCAGAGACTCAGGGGTGGCGAGAGGCTTCACCAGAGACAGAGTGGGGAGCAGAACAGGCAGATGGATGAAGTACACTGCTGAGGGGAGCAGCAGGAGAAGGTCAGGAGAAGTCTGCCACGCCATGTGATCACCTCGGGGCAGGCAGGAATAGAACTCAAGCGGAAGTGGTTTCAGCTTCTTAGTGCAGTGCTTTAACCCACTGCACCACCAGGGAGGGCCTGTGAGTGTTTTTTAACCCTCTGGAGTCCTTTGACTAACCTGATGAAGCAGAATGGGGGACACTTGGTTAATGAATATGCGTGTGTCTACTCTGCAAAATGAATAAACTCTAATACATTTTGTAAGTACCAATTTATTTGAGTTACTCTCAGTCACTTTTTTTGGCTTCTATTTATGAAAGGAAACTTATTTTCTACCTCAGTGTTGTTGATTGATGTGTAGTGGCCAAGGGAAAGCCAGACAGAGCTACACGGAGTAAAGTTAGAGGGTATCCAGATTGCACAATAGTGTCTACATATTAGCCCCTTGTCCCTAAGTAGACTGTCTTCACCTGAGAGAGAAGGCAACTAGACACACTCACAGCAGCTGCAGGTCAGCTGCTAATGTGAAACGTGACTAAGACATACATATTTGTTGTCAACCCATGTTTGCCTCTTTCTGAAGCAAGGCTGACCAGGGCACACACAAGCAATACATTTAAACAAGAGAACATAAATTAACACAGAGAGGTACAATGGAAAGAATTTAAATACAGTTAAAGAGCCCTTCCTGGATGTGCAAACAGGCTAAAGCACAGCACTTAGCAGCTAGCCACTTCAGTGTGAGTTCAATCCCCAGCCCCAGAGCTGATTCACATAGTGAGGCAGACCTCTCCTGACCCCCCAGAGCTGATTCACATAGTGAGGCAGACCTCTCCTGACCCTCCCGCTGTTCCCCTCAGCAGTGTACTTCATCAATCTGCCTGTTCTGCTCTTCACTCTGTCTATGGTGAATCCTCTCACTGCCCATCACCTCTGGCTTCCACCCTGGTCCTGTATGCATAAATAAATAAATATTTTTTAAAAATTAAAAAATATATAGTTAAAAGGGAATGGAAGGGCCCTCCCTGGTGGCACAGTGGGTTAAAGCACAGAATTAAGAAACTAAAGCCACTTCAGCATGAGTTCCATCCTCACCCCAGAGGTGATCCACATGGTGTAGCAGACCTCTCCTGACCCACCCCTGCTCCCCTCAGCAGTGTACTTCATCAGTCAGCTGGTTCTGCTCCTCACTCTGTCTTTGGTGAATCCTTTCATGGCCCCTGCACCTCTGGCCTGTACCCCAGTTCTGTATGCATAAATAAATAAATCTTAAAAAAAAAAAAAAGAACAAGACAAATAAGAAGCAAACTCTTATGGTAGGAAAAGCATTGGGGCCAGATGCCTGGGTTATATTGTGAGTTCTGATTTTGGGGGCATTTATTAATATCAACACTCATATCTCAAGCATAAAATAGGGATGTAAAGATAACAATACACATAAGATTGCTATTATAATTAGTACTTATAAAGTATTCAGAAGAGTGTCTGTTGCATAGTATACACTATTTGACATTTGATAAATAAATACCAATAGAAAGTAAAAGAGATAGAAGAGAAATGAGGAAAGAAAAAAGGAATGTGGAAAACAGGAACGGTATAGATAAATTCCTGGAGATAGGAGGTTTTAGAAAAATAGCCATTAATTACAATTTTAACTTTTGTTTTATCATCACCACACAGACTCAATTAATAAAAATCAATGATTGCCATTCTGAGCTCTGAAGTAGGACATGGTGACATAAAACTCTTGTTATGGGATGACAGCCTAGTAGGTGAGAGATAGTAATCAAATAACTTCAGGCTTAAAACTGTGATAAATGCTATAGAAAAACCATATATTCTTGAGATTTTATTGAAACTTGGACTATAACTTCTGAACTTAGATTAATTGATTCAACAGATTTTCCAGATCACCAGCTATGTTCTGGGCACCTGCTATGCTGAGTCCTTGGAGACTACAACCAATGGGAGAGACTGTGCGTGTGACACTGCAGGATGACAGAGAGGGGAATGTGATGCTTGGCTGCAGCCGTGGCTCTACAGTAGAAAAGACCCACTTCATATATGGACGACTTGGCTTGCCAGCTCGGTGATAGGAGACAAACTGTTTAACTCATATAGCCCAAAAGGAAAGGAGTGATTTTGTGGACTGAAGTATACACTGTGATAGTGGGGGGTAACATGTAACAACAAGCAAACAAACAGGACCAGAGACTTTCCCTCAAACAACAGATGCCAACCCCATCGCAGGGGCAGTTCACCTTGTTCCTTCTTTCTCAGCAACCACTGTCAGAGAAAGTTAATGCTATTAGGGGCCCTCCCTGGTGGCGCAACATTAAAGCACAGCTCTACAAAGCTAGCCACAGCCACTTCAAGCTCAAGTTTGATCCCCGGCCAGGAGGTGATCCACATGGTGCAGGAGACTTCTGGCCTGCCTGCTACTCCCCTCAGCAGTATATTTCAGTTGCTCTACCTGGTCTGCTCCCCACTCTGTCTCTGGTGAATCTTTTCATCCCCACATCTCTGGCCTATACTCCAGTTCTATATGCATAAATAAATAAATCTTAAAAAAAAAAGAAAGTAAATGCTATTATTTTCCTCTAGATTGCTGTGAGGATTAAGCAAAGTAATGTATTAAAATCTCTCTCAGTGAGAAAACAAGTACTTTGAGATAATACCTTATATTTAGAGAAAAAATATATTTTTCATTGAACTTCCACTGTTGGATGCTTTTGAAGTATTGTGAATTTTAAGTGTATCAATTCTCAGTGCCATTTACAAGGAAGTAATCATTGGGAGCGCAAAGGATGTAATATATCTTAAACATCTCTTTCATAAATTGTTATATATCACTGAACATCTCATGCCTATAAACAACTTTTTGTTTAAAACTTGAGAACACTTTTATCCCTGACTCCATTCTGCCCCCTGAAACTTTAATTTATTCAGCTTACTATTTCTGGTCTAGCATTGCCCACAGTTACTCATTTGAGATTATTCAACATAAAAATAAAACCAAAGGTTCACCCCTGTGAATCAATTGCGTGCAAAGAAAGAAAAGAAAGCCTTTTAGTGTTTGCAAACATGACTCAAAGGTATGACCAATGATGTGTGGGGCTGTGTGGAGAAAGAGGAAAAGGGAATTATATGAGGTAAAACATGAAGCTATTTTTAGATTGCTCTTCCAACCCTGGAATCAGGAAGCAACAGAAACTTTCCCTTTTCTCAGACAAATCTGTTGTGGAACTCATGAAAACTGATGACGACAAACAGTGATTACAGGATGGAAAAACCATCTCTTCTTTGATGTCTCATTTATCTGGAAAGACTGGAAAACAGACAAACTATGAGTGGAGCAGACAGTTCGAAAGGTTTCTAGAAGAATGTGGTGAGTAAAAATAACAGCTGTACTACCAGCTAGAGTGATATGCCAGAGCTGCGTACAACTGTGCTCTGTTACAACCATCCACTGTGGCTGCTATTTGGTACCTCCGATATTCCACACAGATGTGGACGAATTCATGGCAAATTTACATAGCACTTAAACTGAAATGATTTTCTGTGGAGATAAAAAATTTCCAGTATCCTTCAAAGGGGCGCTTTGTAAGATGTTTATGCTTAATTTTGAGTACCAAAATACCTTTTTTCCCCTTTTTATTGAGGCATAATTGATATATTATATTCTATTAATTTCAAGTGAACAACATATGGACTTAACATTTGTATGTATTGTGAAATTGTCACTGCAAATCTGTCACCAAATATAGTTATATGTTGTTCTTCTTTTGAGAAATTTTTAAAACTACTCTCAACAATTTTCAAATATTTAATAAAGTATTCTTAACATAGATAATAATAAACAAAGTGATTATATATATAGTCAGTAATGACTATAAGCTTAGTCACCCATGCTGTACCTTATTACAGAAACAACTGAAAGGAGAGGAAAAAAAATCATTAAATGGCACAGAAATAGTGATATATTCAAACTACAGTGACAAATGGCATGTATGTGCCATTTTATTTATTTACATATATAGATAAATACATGTGCATAACTATATAATATGCAAATATGTGTTTAAATATGTAAATTAACCTCTTTGTGTGTATTATAAATTAGCTTTGCTCTAAGTTTTTTCTTTACACAAATGCAAGATATGTACCTTCCAAGATATTTATTTATTTTAAATAGATTTATTTATTTATTTATACAGAATTGGGGTACAGGCCAGAGATGCAGGGTGGTGAGAGGCATCACCTGAGACAGCAGGGGTGGGGGGGCGGGTAGAACAGGCAGATGGAGGAAGTACACTGCTGAGGGGGAGCAGGGGGGGGTCAGGAGAGGTCTGCCGTGCCATGTGGGTCACCTCCAGGGCGGGGATCAAACTGATACTGAAGTGTCTTTAGCTTCTTAGTGCTGTGCTTTAACCTGCTGCACCACCAGGGAGGACCCGATATTTATTATTTTTTAAGACCTATTTTTAGATTTAGGAGAGGTATGGAACACAAATTATTAAGTAAATTTATAGAATCTTTAAACAATATCAAAGCAATTAATGTAAGGGGCAATGGATAGAAAATACAATGTAGAATTCATTGTTCTGTAGTGATGTTCACTCTCACTTCCAATAAAAAGCATGTTGCCTTATTTGACATGACAATAGGTATAAAAATAATGTTTTCCATCTAATAACATGTAGAATTTACATAGCACTTTATAATTCTTGTTTTTCACTAACAGTTTACTACACACTCACAAAATATGTAAGAAATTAACATGAGATATATCTACTCAATCTGAGACATCTGATTCTCAGTGACCAATGTAGGTGTAGAGGGTTGAATGGTGGCCATATAAAAAAAATAAGATCAAAAGAAATTATATTCATTATATGTTTGAATCAATGTGTTTGACTGGTAGTTGTGCAGGTCCAATTAACTGCTAACAATTAGGGTGAAAAGAGATTATTATATTGTATTTCTAGCCAAGTAGGCTTGTTTTGGTTGAATATTCCTTCTTTTAAACTTATTTAAATTTAAAAAAACATGATGCTGAAAAACATATAAAAAAATAAGACCATGCTTTATTGCTCCTTATGCCCCTCTAGGAATTATATATTAAATTTATTTTAAAAAGGAGGTTTTGCAAATGTAATTAGGGTCCGAAGATGAGATTACTGTGGAGTATCTAGGTAGATTATAAATGTAATGACAAATGCCCTTAGAAGGGACAACCAGAAGTCACACACAGAGAGACCATCATGTGAATGGAGGCTGAGAGTAGAGTTAAGTAGCCACATATCAAGAAAATTCTGGAATTACCAGAAATAGAAAAAGGTAGAAAAGAATCCTCCAGTGGAGCCTTTGGAAGGAGTGCTGCTCTGAGGGTATCTTGATTCTGGCTTTCAGAACTATCAGAGAACATATTAGTGCTGTTTTAAGCCCCTATGCTTGTGGTAATTTGTTAAGGCAGCTCCAGGAAACTGATACAAGATGTAAGTCTATAAATGCTGCACATAATAACATGACCTTCAATAGGCATGCCCAGGTAGCTAGCAGTTGAACTAGTTTGACCATGATGTTGTCAACCAAACTAAGAATCAAAAGAAAGTCAGATGGGAACTAATAAAACAGTGGTCATGCTCTAATATCAGCAAATAAGTCAAGTTAGTGTGAAAAAATACAGGTTCTCTTCCCATTATCTGTGGTTTATATGGAATTTTGACCTTGAGTGAACTGTAGGGTGATAAAATTAATTTAGATACATTACTTCTGTCATTTTTGAAGATTGGTTCATCTCATACTTTCCTC
>NW_004567125.1:28771010-28772159 GCF_000260355.1 Condylura cristata | reverse complement strand
TCTGCAAGCATCATATACTGCATCTTCATGGTTAGTAAGCATGTAATTTGAGACTGGCCTTGAAGAAAATAATCTAGGCAACATATTGGGTGTGCATGTTCTATCTACCCCTTATCTCAGCAGGGCCCTAGGCATTGAACAAGATAGATACAAAGTTTGCTATGATAAAATTTACATTCTGAGTACACTACCTAGAAGTCAGGAACTAAATATACAAAAAGAAAGTTCAGGCAGTGAGAAATGCAAGAAGAAAAGAACAGAGGGTGTTAGTCAGGCAAGAATTTACTGAGCAAGAAACCTGGGGTTGAGACCACTATAGTTAATATAGAATTGTACATCTAAAGTTTTGAGGGGTATTTTTTTTCTAAGGAAGAGAGAAGAACTAGAACAATGGCTCTTAGACAGAATAAGGCATGTTCCAGGAGCAGCAAGGAGGTGAGTGGAATCAGATACCAATGGGTCTAAAGGAATTAGGAGATAGAGATGATTAAGCTCATGAAAAAATATCGATAACAAGATGCTCTTCATATTTATATGTAATACTCCTAACTCACTTCCCAGGGAAAAGAAATGTGATTAGAGTCAAATTTGAGTTGAATAAAATGACACACAATTGCCTTGTTCTGTCCCTTTGGCCTCACATCTGTTGCTCTTGCCTTATTAGGAAGAAGATGGGTGACACAGAAGCAGGACTGGCAGAGAAGCAGAGTGAAGGTGTGACGCTAAACAAGCAGTGTGATCTTTGAATAAGCTATTACACCCAATCAGCGAGTATCTGCCTAATGAATCAACAAAAACTAGAGGGTCAGACCAAACTGTATAGGTTTATAGAATCACTTATTTAATATAGCTATTACCCATCAATGGAATTGTGAGCATTAGGTAAAAACAATCACTGCAATATATAGGAAAATAGAAGTAGCCAGAATCTGAGCAAGTTAGTTTACTCCCTGTATTTCTTAATAAAGGAATAATGCCTCTAATAATTTCATCTAGTGTTATTTATTATACTTTAAGAGCAAGAGATCAAAAGTGAAGGCAAGTATTTTCACTCTTATTTAAATCTACAGTCCTCAACAACAATAAAAGCTGAAATTAAAACACCAATGAACAAATTAAATTTAATCAATGTAAATTTAAACAGTTGTT
>NW_004567125.1:28767405-28770090 GCF_000260355.1 Condylura cristata | reverse complement strand
CATTAAAACCATGCTAATATTTGTATTTGATCACAATTGAACATCCAGAATTAAAAACATGTCAACAGGTTTTTGTTTTTTTTAAAGCATGATTTCCCCTAATAATATTAACTATAATAATGCACAAATATCTTTCTTTGGCTTCATAAAATTGGTGCTTTTTAAAATTTTTGCTAAAAGACTGAAACAGGCCAACTCTCTCATACTTGGTTTGATTTGCCCCTTTTCATCATCCAAACTGCTAGTCTACTTATTTCCTCTTAGAAATTCAAGATTACATTTGAGAGAAAATCATTACATGGCTGTATTGGCAGGTAGTTGGACACCATGGTTCCAAACTTATAGATGTATTGACAGAATGTGCTCTTGCTAAACTTATCTCACATAGGGTATAGTTTTGCAAGATATGAACAGATGTTCTTTACATAAAATCCACTATCAAATAGGTTTGAGAAGTACAAGACTCAGTAGCTTAAAGTAACACCCATTTATGTGATGTATTCCTATTTTCTTCACGAGACCTTGGATTAGCAAGATGTTACTTGGGCCTCAAATATGTACCACTGTTATTTCTATTTTATAAGTAAACTGAGACTTATGCAAATTTAACAGCTTAATGATGTCCATTTGGGACACAAACATGAGCCAGTCTCCTTTAAAATACTATGCTCAAGACATATTTAAGTAGGATTTCTCGTACTCAGAGTAGCCCATTACTTATAAAAAGGTTGTGAGGTTGTTGGTTTTTCTGAATTTATCTGAACCTGATCCTAACTTGTTGTATAACTTGTACAAAAATGTCATGCAGAGATTTGAAAAATCCAGCTATGAAAGAATATTCTTCTACAACTTAAAGTACACATGGTCTCCAAACTTGTGAACAAGTTCAATGAGTTCCTTGATAGGTAGGGAAAGATTCTATTTTTTAATTACGTAGGACTTCCTTAAAGCAGTTCAGCTAGGGATATTTGTGTTATTCATTTCATAAACACATCACACAGATTCAGTCTACAATTTACAAATATTTAGATGTCTGTATTTTGAACTCTGGTCTAAATTAAGACAAATCTTCAATTCTTATTCCAGATGGTGTGTATCTCACAATCCACATAAGCACAAAAGTAAACAGGAAAGAAGTCACATGACTAATGGACAAATTCTCCACACATACAATTATTAAAAATAAACAAATGAGAAGGATTTCATCATTTCACCAGTTCTTTTGTTTTTAAAAGATTGTCTGCAAAGTAACAGACACAACTGTTTTTTAATATTTTAGGTTGAGAGATTGTTCTATTAATTCTAAGATGTTCAATTTTTAACCTGTATATACAAAAATCATCACAGGATAAACTAAACTGCAAGATTTTAATAGTATAGCATCTAGATTAGAAATCTTTCTTCTGCATGGGAGATGCAAAAATAAAATAGTAACTTTAATGAATATTTTAATCAAATTATGGTATGAGTTTAAATAAAGATTTTTTTTACTCAAATGATCAGAGTTTATAACAAACATTTTAACTTTTTATTTCATGCACAATTATTACAAAATTGGAAATAACCAGAAGAAGATGAAGAGGAACTACCTTAGTAAAGGCTTTGCCTGAGAAAACACTAACTCAATAAATTCAGTCTCAAATAAGTCATTTTTAGTCAACAATAAATTTGAAACAAATCCATCACTGACCTGATGTATTTTGACAAAAATCAACACACTATAAACAATTTTCAATTAGATAAATACAAAAGCTGCATGGAAAGAATATTAATAAGATATATACTAAAAAATGATCATTCATTTAGTAAAAATTTAGGTTAAAACATTAGAAAATATCCCAATGAAAGAAATATTTAGTGTACATAATACTATATTTTGAGATAATTAATATTTTGTTTTTCCTAACATTACTTTATGAAAACTATTTGTGATTCTTCTTTCTAAGAGCACAAAATAAACATCAGATTAGGTAATGTGTAACTATTACTCTCCAAACACAACACAGAGAGCACGGGAGGTGTACATTTGAACTGACTTACAGTTTCACCAAATCAAGCATGTTGGTTTCAGTTTTTGTTTACTAAGGTTTATAAGTCCCTTCCTTCATGAATCAAAGCTTTTTAATTTTATGAAGGTAAGGATTACTTCTACCTTGCTGAACCCCTAGAACCAAGTAATTCTATAAATAATGTGTGAGTATAAGATGAGCATAGGAAAGAAGAAAAATGAGAATGCAGGGTAATTTGAATAAAAGGAGGGAAAAAGATTAGCAACTTAATCCCACAAAAAATACAGGGTACCCAGTTAAATGTAAATTTCAGAGAAACAATTTTTCAGCACAAGTATGTCCGACATATTTTAAACTTCAAATTTAACTGGGCAACCAGTTCTTTACTCAGTGGTGATAACACCTTGGAATCTACATCAAATATTGCAAAACTACCAGGAAGTTGTTAAATGTTAATATGAAGCACAGAATGCAGGCTGCGTAAACCACAGAAGTCTGTGTTGGGTGATGTCATCAAAATAATAATGTAAAACAGATGTAATAAAGTACACACAAAGGAAACTTCCAGTTTTACATCAGCAAGACAATGACTAACCAAATAAAGGCCTACATGGATGAGCATGTGAACAGAAGGGAAAGGCTTCTGGGCACCTGAGAGGCCCATGTCCCAATGCTA
>NW_004567125.1:28759988-28766445 GCF_000260355.1 Condylura cristata | reverse complement strand
AAAAAAAAACAGGGATAATTAATGGTTTTGTAATAGCCCTTAAGTTCAAACACCACCACCACCAAAGCAACAATGAAATCTAAAGTTAAATCCTAATTTTCATGACTTAAAAATAAAAAAAAATACAAAAGTTTTTTATAGCTATGATTTTCAAAGAATAGTAAAAAATCTTTCAGTAAAAATCCAAATTACATTTTTGTGGCATCCTGTCAATGTTTGTAGACAGAATAACTGAGAAATGACATTTGGACAGTTAAGGAAAAAAATGATGATATGAAGTACAAACACTGAAGATCTGATAATAATCAGAATAAGTATTACATAGTAACTAGTCACCAAAGCAGTTCACTTTTAATCTGGAGCCTGCACAGAAGTGAAGAATAAAGAGAATTATTCCTGGGAATTTGGGTAGGGGACAAATATGAAAATGAGTAGGTTCGTTACTATGTGACCTTGAGAAGTCACCTAACCTTTCTCAGGACCTGTAAGACAGAGTGGTCGTCTGACGGACACCACAGACTGGCGAGCTCAGCTCACCTCAGCCCCTAAGCTGCGTTATTGCCCAGGTGTGGACTATAAGCCACGGTATTCAGATTCCCTTACAGCTTTGATCCACTGGGACATGTTCTTTGCCAAGGAGAAATGCTCATGTGAGATGTGAGTGGGGAAAGGAGATAGAGGCTATGTTTCTGGGGAGATGTTTCTGAAGTATTTTTGGAGTCATTCATTCCTGTATGCTCTGTCTGAAGCCTGTTCCTCTAAGCCTTGGAACAATTTTGTAAGCATCTAACCCCCTACTTTAGATCCCTTTCAGTTAAAGATAGTAGAGAGTTTCTATTTTCTGAAAGTGAACCTTGACTCACACAGACAAGATCTAAGGACCCCTCTCATTATGTTCTGTCAACCATTTCCTGTGCCATGGATTGTAATTTCTTTCCCAAACCAGAAATTCAAAACCCTGCACACATTCAATGCATGTTGCTGTAGTTCAATATAAATAAGTAAATCATGACAACAGTGACAATGTCTCTCTCTGTTAATGCACTGAAGATCTCCTGAATTAGCTGCCATGGATAATATTTTAGGTACTTACCTGCCACAGCGGCATCCAACTCATCTTCATCCACGGATTCCTGTGTGGTAAAGTCTTGCAAAGGAGACAGTGGGTAGGAGGTATTGAGATTCAAGCCCAACATGAAGTTGTGCACTTTCCCAGCTCGGCCTTCTCTGGTATTGAATAAAGTTGAATCACTCACCAAGGCCATTAACATACGCTGGACCCAACTTGCTTGATTATCATTTTGATACTCCCTTTCAGCTTCTTCATTTTCAGTGCCTTAAAAAAAAAAAAAAAAAAAAAAGGAAAAACAAAAAATGAATTCCCATATCCACTTTTCTTTTTAAAAAAGATGTTCTTTGGACAACTGAGTGTTAAAATAAACCAGAAAGCTCTGTGGATTTTTATTTATTTTTTTTTAAAGATTTATTTATTTATTCATACAGAACTGGGGACAGGCCAGAGATGCAGAGGATGAGAAGATTCACCAGGGACAGAGTAGGGAGCAGAACAGGCAGATCGAAGAAGTACACTGCTGAGGGGAGCAGCGGGAGGGTCAGGAGAGGTCTGCCATGCCATGTGGGTCACCTCCGGGGCAGGCGGGGTCGGACTCATGTGGAAGTGGCTTAAGCTTCTTAGTGCTGTGCTTTAACCTGCTGCGCCACCAGGGAGGGCCCGAGGATTTTTATTTAACAAACAATTATTGTTGCAAATTAACAGGGCAAATATTTCAGTTAATCTTGTTTCATTCTTAAATTGTTCTCACTTTACCCTTTATTGACGATATGCCAAAGGTTATTTTTAAGTTGTAAATGGATATGTGTTTTCTTGACATAGACTAGTGCTTTTTCTTGAATAGACTAGTGTTTTTTGGTAGTGTTTTTAAGTTTCTCAGATGTAAGACAAAACAACTAGTATAGGTAATCAAATGTGCTGATGACCTCTAGCAATTAGTAGTTTACAGACCATTCGCACACCTACTTGATAGTCTCTAAATTGACACATACTTGGTTCTAGAAATGCCAGGCAGATGCAGTCTATATCCTTTGTACTGCCTAACTTCTGCTGTTGAAGCTAAAAGGGATAAGCTAAATTAAATAAGCCAGAAGAGAAAAATAAATACAAGCTGGTGTCACTTATATGTGGAATACAGAGCAATTGAAGAAAAGATCAGACGAAGACAAACTTTAGGACCAGCCCTTGAAAGCTGACCACAGATCTAAGGCATCCAAGAGGGGAGAGGTGAGAGGGAGCAGAGAGCATCAGGGACGGTGGAGGAGGACTGTGGGGTGCTTTGGTGATGGGAGGGCTACAGTGACCACACCTGAGGGGGGACATTTTATATTGTTAAAATATTAACCAGGACATGAAACAGTGGTGCATCACTCTGGAAAAAAAAAAAAAAAAAAAGAAGTATTTAAAAAGATAAAGGGTACCATAATGAAAAGAAAAAGAGACTTGAAATAAAGATTTAAGCAATTAAAATAATTTAAATGTAAAGGATGAAGGAACCCTAATTAAGGCTTGCTTCCCTCCTGGGGTAAGGTTCTCCTGGATTCCTACCTAAGGAGCAGGGCTACTTACTGTGTCTAATGAGGCAAATGGCTGGTTGCATAAGGAAGTACAGTGTGACAGGCTAACGGGGAACACAGTTCAGAACACCCATTATGGGCAAGGCTGTGTGGGGCTTAAAGCTCTGCCTAGGGGTAGATTTCCTTTTTGCAAATTTGCACAGGTGACTGCTCACTGCCAAGCTGTATTTCCTAGGAAAGACACCTTTTCTAATTTTTAAAACCCACAAAGAAGTAGCAAACCAGCTCTGAGAAAAGAATTTGAATTTCAGTGATAATCTGGCAAGGATAAAGTGATCTCTCCAGTATCTGTATAACACGGCTGGTAAAATTTTTTAAGTTTTGGACAAGAAAACATTGAATATCTTCCTAACTCTAGATGATCAGATCTAAAATAATATAATAGGACATGTTCAATCATTTGTTATAAAATCTGTTTGATGAGTAGAAACAATTGTAGAAATGACAGTGTCAAAATATTCTATACACCCCATTTTACATAACATGTGCAGCAAATATTCCAGATCTTGGTGTTACCCTGCCTGACTCCATCACTGACTGTCGTTAGCCACACCAAACTGAAACTGCCCAGCCAAAATGTGAAAGGACCCATTTATCCTGCAAAGTAATATATACAACAAAGTTCTGGGTAATTCTACCCCTATCCATCATTGTCCCCCTTCCTAAGAGGCAGAGTGTTGGTAATAGAGTAAGTCTCAGGAATGGAGTTAGAAATCACATGTAATTTAATAATAAAATTTCAATTTTTAAAGACATGTAAAAAGGTTCCCAAATCATGATTTCATACTAAGAAGCCTGGTGCTCTAGATAAGACTGAAAACAGAATTCAGAATTTCCACCATAGCAGTTCTTCATTTGTTTAATTGTAATATTTTTGAGATATTAAAAAGACAAGAATAAGGGATATCTATGTGCCTCCTATTTTACTGTATTTACAACAGTTGATTCTCTTTGTAGGAAGTTACAACTCTATCACTTCGGTGCTTTAGAAGACCACCAACCATTAGCACCTTCAGTGAGAAAATTGGATGTAGTGAGTGAGATCCTCTCCTACGGGATTTCTGCTAGACAAGGTCTCGGCTCTCTGACTTACCTTTGGGTTCATGTGATTCATCATCGCTGTCTGAGCTATCATGACTCACAATATGCTTTGCTGTAATATTTTCTGTGGAAAGAAAAAAAATCAGTTCAAGGGTCTCAGGTGTCAACACTCACAATTTACTGCAAGGAAGTAATCTGAGCCAGAATCACAGAGTAAATTCCACCAGACTTGAATGGAAAGTGAGATGAACTTAGAATTATTAGAATACTAGTTTTTTTTCAAAATTCTCAATGAAGAACTTTTTTTTGAACATGAAAAACTTAGTTTAAAACATAATCATTCACACATTTAAGGGGAGAAATCTTGTTTATCTTAATCTGATAAGAGTAACTTAACTGTAGGAAACTCTATGTTATACCTAAAGTATATAATTTTAATTACATATGGTATACATGAAGATAAAAGCAGGGTTAAACTAAAAAGTATACTGGGTTACAGACTAGTAGACCAAAATGGGTGAAAGTTACTAATATACTTATCTTTCTCAACAAGAATTAAAGTTGTCTGATGAAATGCGATTTCTTTTTGTTCTTGATAATTAGTGCAGTTACAAAAAATATAGCCACAAACCTTTAAAACAGATAGGCATAGAACCCAGTATCATAACCTTTTTTTTTTTTTTTTTTAAAGATTTACTTATTTATTCGTACAGAACTGGGGTACAGGCCAGAGGCTCAGGGGCGGTGAGAGGCTTCACCAGAGACAGAGTGGGGAACAGGACAGGCAGATCGACGAAGTACACTGCTGAGGGGAGCAGCGGGCGGGTCAGGAGAGGTCTGCTACACCATGTGGATCTCCTCTAGGGCAGGCGGGAATTGAACTCATGTGGAAGTGGCTTAAGCTTCTTTGTGCTGTGCTTTAACCCGCTGCACCACCAGAGAGGGCCCACCTTTTTTTTTTTTTTAATAAAAAGTACCTAAATTATGGACCACACAGATGATTTATAATCATCATTTGTAGAAAAACCAAACTTTCTTTGGATACTTATGTGAAAATATTTTTGTAAAGTGATGCTTTCTCTATAAGTTCATAGAGTTAAAAATTTTATTTTTAAAGATTATCAGTTTCCCCATATATTCTGTGTATTTATTATACTCACACAGTGCTATGCTGACAGATTACCAAGACTGGATAAGGAAGGGTTGATAAATCCTTGAGGAGATTGACTAACATTATTTTTTTAACTTTACACAGCTAATTCTACTGGCAGGATTGCACATATAAAATTCAATAAAAGAAAATGTCCATGAGTCAATATTATTAGACATTTTATTTTATGATTATTACAGAAAGTAATTCTGCTGTAGAGAGGAGGGCAATATTAAGAAACTATTTACTGCAAGGCCTCCCTAGTGGTCTAGGGGTTTAATCTGAATGTTACCACTGCTATGGCTTGAGTTTCAGTCTCCCCCTCCCTCCAACTTAGCTCACAGGGCACAGCAGACCTCTTCTATCTAACTGTCGTTCTTCTTAGCAGTGTGTTTCAATAAATACATCTGTTCAGCCCACTCTGTCTCTGGTGAATCTTCTCACACCTCTACTCTGGTATCTCTGGCCTATACACCAGTTCTTCTATGCGTAAATAAATAAATCTTTAAAAAAAGAGAAATCATCTGTTCCAGATATCACATGCAACAGATGTATCCCTAGTTCTACATGCATTTGGGCATGACAAACATTTCCTTCCTAAAGCATTTCTTTCTTCTTTATTCTTTGTGAATATATTTGATATTCTCTTTTAAGGTAATAGTTTACCAAAGTTCTATGTTTTTTTAGGAACATTTCATAATATGAATATCTAAATATTCTGTATTTATCCATTTTCTATCACAGTATAATTTATAATTCCATCTAATGAAAAGCATAGGTGGCTCATATTCAAGACTCCTTGAGAAGGCAACAACTTTCATTTAGTTATCTCCTTTTTCAGGAGGACGAAGAAAACCTCAAATCACCTCTGAACGCCCCTCTATGAGGTAGACTTTAGTCAGCAAGTGGATATTAAGAGTCACCAGAGTCCTCTAATCCCCTCATTACCCCTAAGGTCTCCTTCTTACTTAATCTGAGATAACAGGCTTCCTGTTGGCTGGGAATCTCAGATACCACCTGCCCCAAATGTGACATAAATAAAAAGCTGTCAACCACTGGCCTCTGAGGGAAGCTTGGAACAAGAGTCTGGGGAATAAAACTCCACCTTTTCCCTGGCCTTCTGCCACTGTCTCACCCACCTCAGAGGTGTTATTGTAGCTCTATTTGCTTCCTGACTGAGGAGGAAAAGATAACCTCTATTCTTATCCGGATTACCCAGCAGAGAAGGAAACAAAGCGAAGCAGACTCAGAGTATGGGGTACTTTCTTCTTTTTTCTCAGAAATCGTCACATAATTTAGAGAAAGTTCAGTGTTTCTACAAAATCAGTGTCAAAAACAGGATATTCATCTGGGAAATAATGGTTATTAAAATAAACCAAAGCAACACATTTTAGAACTGTAGCTGTCCTTCCGATAATGTTCCTCTGTAGTCAGTACCAGGCAGGCTTTGGAGTTCTACCAACTATGGCTGCTTCTAACTGATGGATGCCCACAGGACAGCAGCCAATTCAAGCATAAAGTGCTTTTGTTAACAGTTTTTATTATTTATTTATTTATTTATCTATCTATCTATCTATCTATCTATCTATCTATCTATCTATCTATCTATCTATCTAT
>NW_004567125.1:28733612-28759828 GCF_000260355.1 Condylura cristata | reverse complement strand
CCTCCGGGGCAGGCGGGAATCGAACTCATGCGGAGGTGGCTTTAGCTTCTCAGTGCAGTGCTTTAACCCGCTGCGCCACCAGGGAGGGCCCTATTATTTATTTTTTAAAAAAACTTTGACTTAAGTGCAATCTTAGATCACTTTTTCAATGCTTTATTGAGAAATACCACAAAATACAACTAATGCTGTTGAAAATATTAACACTGGGCCTCCCTGGTGGCCGAGGAGTTGTCTCAGTGCTGTCACCATTAATACCTGAGTTTGATCCCTGGCCAGGGAGCTGACCCACTTGGCAGGCCTCTTCTGTGTTGGCCACTTACTCCTCTCAGCAGTATATATATCAGTAAATCTGCCTGTTCTGCTCTCCACTTTGTATCTGGTGAACCCTCTTACTCCCTGCACCTCTGACCTACACCCCAGTTCTTCTATGCAAAAATAAATAAAATTTCCTTTTAAAAAAAGAAAGAATTGCAAAAATTTACTGCACTAAATATATTAATTTAATGCCAATTGTAAATATATTACAACTGTATTCTTTTTTACATAATTTTGCAAACCTTTAATTAAATCAACTGCTGGTTTCTAGTGTCAGTCACAATACACATGGCAAGGGAGAATCTGAAAATGTATTGATATGTGTTTTTGTGTGTGTGTGTGTGTGTGCTTTAAATCAAATTTATTCATGTTCCTCTCCCATATAGGTTCCTATAGTTCCTGAACTGGTCTTCATAAAGTTTTCCAAGTTTTGTAAATATTATTTCTTTGTTTTTAAAAGATTTATTTATATATGCATACAGAACTGGGGTACAGGCCAGAGGTGCAGGTGCAGTGAGAGGATTCACCATAGACAGAGTGGGGAACAGGACAGGCAGATTGACAAAGTACACTGCTGAGGGGAGCAGCGGGTAAGACAGGAGAGTTTTGCTGCACCATGCGGATCACTTCCTGAGCCGTGGGTAGAACTCATACTGAAGCGCCTGCAGCTAGCTTGCTGTGTTGCATCCTACCCGCTGTGCCACCAGGGAAGGCCCGTAAATATTATTTCTAATCATGGGAAAATGTGGTTATTTTTAAGAAAGCCATTTATGTTATTTTACTAGACGTGATACACTTTTCCCTTCCTTTTGGTATGAATTAGCTATAACAAGTTAAGAAGATTCTATTAAGAAAGTATTTAAGAGAGAAGCAAATTGACAGCCATGTATTTAAGTTCAACTACTGATGAATTTAATCTTTAAAGAGCTACCCTATTTGATGTAGTATTCTCTAAAAAAATATCAATACTTAATGTGTAGATGTATAGTGAATAAAAGGAATCAAGCATGAGTAAAAATTTATTCTTAGGAATCAAAATTGTTATGAATCTCAATGTCAGGATAACACTTATATGTGTGTTTGTGTGTATATGTTATTTTTAGGAATTTTTAAGTAAATTAAACCAAATTATTGATAACTTTAGAGTAATTACAATTTTTTTGCAACTAAATTTCCTCTATATACATTAATGAAATCTATAATATAACACAGTTGTTATCAATGTATACATTTTTTGTAATACCTAATTCTTCCTCCATTGTGCATCCTTTATTTTGTGACCCAGAAACTCCCAAGACTCTGTTGAACAGTATAGAAAAGGCACTGCCCCAGACACCTAAAATAAAATAAAAACAAAAAAATCTTAGAATGCACACAGATTTAAGTAGTCAAGCAAACTAGTGGTAGATTTTGATCACTTACCCATTAAGAAATGCAGGGGGTTTTCTTCATATTTCTTCACAACTGTTCCCATAAAAAATTTGCTTCCAAATAAGTCAGGAGCCATAAAAGTACCATATTTAGCCATGCCAATCTCATATGGACTAAATTCAACCCAGTCTGAAAAATTATAAATGTCACAAAAATAAATAAAATGAATAAAGACATTCCAGGTACATAATTTGCAATTATTTGACTGGCCATGTTGGAAAATAAAGGTGAAAAATAATTCCAATATATATTTTATTTGACCAAGCATATCAAATCATTATGATTTCAACTTGTAATCAACACAACTAAAAAAAATATTTTTCATAAAAATTATTCCATTAATAGGAAAATGCTGCAGGATGTACACAGTTAAAGGTAATTTCAACAATGACATGACCATTCTTTCTTTTATATAACATTAAGAAGATGTATCTATACACAATGAAATACTAAGCAAATATTAAAAAAAAGATGAACTCTTGTCATTTGGGTTACATGGATGGAACTGAAGGAGATTATACAAAGTGTAAAAAGGCAGAAGGAGAAAGACAAATACTAGATGGCCTTATTTATATGTAGACTACAGAGACAAAAAACAGAGGGTCAGACAAAACCAAACCTAGAAACCTAACTGTAGAATTAAGGGTATCAGAGGAGAGTAGAGAGCAAAATGTGAAAGGGTCCAAAGGACGACGGTGGAGGACTGTGGGAGCCTTAGTGGTAGGCATGGTGTGATAACATACACTTAAAGAGGTGTAATTCTGTATCTCTAATCATATACAGTGTTGTAACCAATGTGACTTCAGTAAAATTAATAACATAGACAGGAAACAGCAAATATATAACCAATTGTCCATTATATTTATGGCACTTATAGAAGTTATGGGGATCTTACAAATGAAGAAGATAGAATATAAGATTCCTTCTAACTTGCAAAATTGACTAACTTTTGTAAAGAGGGAGGAGTCCCCTTGGTCTACAGTACAGGACTGTGGGTGCCTTGGTGGTGGGTGAGGTATGGTAATATGCATCTAAATTGGTGTGAATCTATACACCTAAATCATGTATAGTGTTGTAAAACAATGGAAAACAATGTTACCTTAACTTAAAAAGTTCAACAAATACCATATGACTATAAAAATGAAGTAATCAGGAAAAACCAAGACATCTTTTGTGAAGTCCATCTTAATTCTAAAGTACGGAAAATTGAAAACTGCTGACTCAGATATAAAGTACAGGAAGGTGATAGACTAAATTTTCTCATAATGCACACAGTTTATAAAAATGGAAGAAAGTGTTTTCTAACACTTACCTTTTTCTCATATTTAATTTTGTTTATTCTATTTTTCACACACAAGATTACACTAAGTGTTTACGTTGAATGTCTAAGTATTTTATTTTACTACTGAAGTATCTATAATACATATGTTTATTAAATACAATTTACTGATGATGTTACTTTCAAAATGAAAGTATTATATTGCCTCAGCAAGGTAGTGAGGTGGAAGAGTAAAAATTATTTAACAATTAAAACAACTAACATTTATTTGTTTAAAATCCATAAAGGGGAAAGTGTTTAAAATTATTCTAAAAGGGAAGGAAGACATTCTCGAATATTGTGGGAGCAAAGTTGCTGATACCATTTCTGTAAAATAAAATAATTTGGTTCTTTGATTTTTTAAAATACAACTCAGAAATATTTTGACTTTTTTGGAATACTTCTTTTCAAATGAAGCAAATTTTAAAGAAATAAAATACCAACATGTCTTTATTCAAGTTTACTTCTTTTTCTCAAGTAAAACTAGAGTCTTCCTAATATGAAGTTATGGGTGTCTGATCTGAGTACTAATTCAAATGACTAATGTTTGATGGCTTTGTTCAACTCTGCTGGAAGAAACTGCTTGAACCTCCTTATCACACCAGCTTAAACAATGAAGGTTAATTGAAAGCGTACTGTTCAGTTCAGTAACAATATCTCAGTTGGACACCAAGTCCAAATCAGACACACTCAGATCCAAAGACTACCAACTGAACATAAAACATCCTTGTCTCAAAATATTCCCAAATTATCGCTCACTAAAGTATTATTTATCCTTTAATGACTTGAGTCAGATTTTTCCCAGAATGACTAGTGACGAAAGTTCAGAAACAAAGAGACTACTGTGAAAATGCTGGAACAGTCATAACTTCAATAACAAACGTTTACATCTTTATGTGTCTATCACATTCAGTTTTATAGAAGCTTATGTGATTGTCTTAACTACTCTGTAAGACAAACCTAATGTTTATTAATATTCTCCATAATGAGGAAAACAAGAATCAGAATTCAATGACCTCCCCATAGTTTTTCAGTTCAGAAGCAGAACAAGGCTTCCAAATTAGTCTGCTGTTTTTATGGCCATATCCTAACATTTCTGTAGTAAAAAAGTGACTACTTGGTCATCTGTGGATTTGACTAGCAAACGAGTGGGATTTAAAAAACAATTTCAAGAACCAAGATGTCATAAGGCAATAGCTATGGGGAAAAAAACAAAAAACAAAAAAACCCAAAGAACAATTTCACCATAGCACATCATTGTTACACTCTTCCTGTGACCCCAGGCTAGCCCAGGTCTTCACTCTCCCTATGACCCCACAGTAGTCAGGTGTGTTTTCTCACTGTTGTTAGGCCTAAGGGTCATCCTGGGTTGCCACTGCACACCTCTTCCCATCCAGTGCTAACATCTGCCATTCATAAGTGTAGTCTATTCATCCTTAAGATCCAGACCTCTGGTTTTTCTCAAACAGCTTTAATAGAACAGCTTTCATAAAACACATTGTTGAGATTTACTAGACACTTAATTCTGGTCTGTTACTTTTTAAAATATATGCTATATCCATATCCACTTGTGCCTACTTAAATAGTTACTATACATCCCTGGAATAGATAAGGTCATATAGAATGGGGACAAAATACTGTGAAAGGGGTGGAGGATTGGCTTGTATCTGGCCTGCTCCTTCTAGAAACAGATATTTTAATAAAAATAACAAAGGACTTTTGAGACCCAAGTTCTCAGCTCTGCTACTCACTTTTTTATGTGCACACATCATTTAATCTTTCAGAGATCTGTACCTTCTTTTGTAAAATAAAACTAAATACACCCCTCTCCTTGGTGGCAGTAAAAAGTGAGTAAGATAATAAATGCTTTCTGAGCCATAAACATGATACATATTTTAGTCATGTAATGATGCGGTGTTGTAAACAAATGTTACTGCAATAAAAAGAAAAAAAATAACAATTGAGAAAAACTTGCCTAATGGATAAATTTCAGGTGTACCATTTTATAAACTATTTAAAAAATTCTTGCCTGAGAATATCTCTTGAGAAAAAAAGTGAGAATTTAAAAATTGCAAAAGAACTCTGGATATAAATCTGTTAAAGTGCATGGGCATGCTGTTCACAATGATTTTAATTTTCTCTTTTTTAAAATAATTTATTTATTTATGCATACAGAACTGGGGAACAGGCCAGAGGTGCGGGGGCACTAGAGGATTCACTAGAGACAGAGTAGGGAGCAGAGCAGGCAGCTCGACGAAGTACACTGTTGAGGGGAGCAGAGGGTGAGACAGGCGAGGTCTGCTGCATCATGTATCACCTCCGGGATGGGGATCGAACTTGCACTAAAGCAGCTGTGGCTATCTTGCATTGAGTGCTGCATCCCAACCTGCTGTGCCACCAAGGAGGGCCCTCACAATGATTTTTAAGCGATGGTGTGATGGATGCATAGATATTTTTCCTAAAAATATTATGCATCCTACCAGGCATGGAAAGAAATGTTATCACACTGCAGGTTGGGACTGGCAGAGGCCTCTCAGAAGGATGGTTTCACATAGCTTTAGAACACCCAAAAGAATAGAAGCCTTCATAGAAACTAGTATTAACCACTGAGATTTAACAAAATGAGGTATCTAGTTCACCAGCCACAAGTATAGAATAAGAGTTTTTAGGTACTGAATTGTAGAAATTGGAATAGTGCTTTGGGTATGAACATATAACAAATTACTCAAATTCAATGGAAAATATCCAACAAGCAAAAACTATTCATGGTCTAAAATCCAGTGAAGGAGTCTTTACATACCTGCAAACATCAGCTCTGAGACATCAGGCTTAACATGGAGACACGTGAAGAGAGGTAAGGGACATTGTGCAGCATTGACTTTTTCCTTCAAGCTGCTCAAGGTAGTGTTCATTCTCTGCCCACAGAGGAAAGAAATGGTTTTAGGTTATAAGGATAGAGATCCATAACACACAATCAAAATATTTATTTTTCTGGTCACTTCAAAATTCTCTGAGTCTAAAAAACACACAAAAGTATGCTCTATGGAAGTCACTGTCCTCATTTTAAAAACAATCATAACTCTAAGGACTATGTCTACTGTAAAACTGGAGAATTATCTGGCAAGTTTGGAGCCAGGAAATTAGCCCCCAGATTCCCTACCACAGGCTCTATCTCGACCCTGTTTTATCTTCAGATGAAATGTCACGCCACCATCATGTGTCAGTGGATTTATTCCATGTGATTCACTTCCTTTTCTGACTCTCCAAGCAGCTTCCCCTCTTCCTCTATTTTGTAAAAAAATATTTTTAT
Source organism: Condylura cristata (assembly GCF_000260355.1). Classification (NCBI taxonomy): domain Eukaryota; kingdom Metazoa; phylum Chordata; class Mammalia; order Eulipotyphla; family Talpidae; genus Condylura; species Condylura cristata. Next base: position 28,753,454 of record NW_004567125.1, on the reverse strand, counting down.
TCATCTGCTCATCTAATAAGATTATCATGGGGTTGGAAGGAAATGGACAGTTAGGTGTTTGTTGCATTTTTTCCAGGAAAAGGAAAATCACTTCTCTGCATCAACGCTGATAACAGGATGAACTCATAACTCCAGTTTGAAATGTAGAGTTCTGTCTGGCAGGGAGTGTGCATAGCTCAGAACACATAGTTGAAAGAATAGGGTGATTCAAATGTCTTTTACAAAATGTGTCACATTTTGTTTTATGTGGTTGACACAGTCTATTTGCATTAAAATGATTGTAGATGGAGCCCTTGCTTACATTGTGAATTAGTGTTTCTCCTATTAACATTCCAAAGATGTCAGTGAAGGTGACAGGCTGACCAGAACTTTTCTTTTTCCATAAAGACTCCACGTATCTTTTAATTTTCTGTGGTGTGAGAAGTAAAAGAGGATTGTAGCTAACGTTTTTCATTAGCTCTTCATTTATCTCATCTGGCCCTTTCTCTGGAAAATCAGGGTGAGAATATAAGGTTGACATATACCTGTAAAGGAAATAAATGACAATTGGTAAAAATAAAGTAAGGGAAGCAAGTATTCTGCCATATAAGAAATAAAGAACTGAAGAACAGGGGGACTGTTTGGTTAATTTGATTATCTGATTGAAGATATCCAAGGAAAGAATGCATCAATTGGGAAGAAGTTGGTCTACAATGGAAGCAAGATAGAGGACAGCCTCAGAGGAAACACTGGAATTTCCATGCACAGTCAGGAGAAGATACCCACCAGGCCACTGTTCACTGTCTACTGTACAGAAATGGACATCTCATTTAGATGTCTTTTACAAAATGTGTCACATTGTGTTTTATATGGTTGACACAGTCTATTTGTATTAAAATGATTGTAGACTGAGCCCTTGCTTACATTGTGAATTAGTGTTTCTCCTATTAACATTCCAGTGAAGATGACAGGCTGTCCAGAACTTTTCTTTTTCCATAAAGACTCCACATATCTTTTAATTTTCTGTGGTGTAAGAAGTAAAAGAGGATTTGAGTCATGAAGCAAACTGACTCAACTGGATAGACTTCCAGTCAAACAATCTGATAATTTGATGAACTATCCACACCAACAAGGATTTGCTTTGTAGGACCTCATTATACCCTGCAGTTTATGTTCATGTTGGTGTAATGATACTGGTTTATTGTTAAGGACATACTAAAAAAATGAAAAATCAAACATGCTTTTGAGTCTATATGGTGATTGGTTTTGGAGGTATTCAAGATATGTTTCATTCATTATGAAAACTCTTCAAAGTTCTTGTTCTTGTTGCCAAGAATAGTTTCTACCTCCATGGACCACTGGTTTGCCCTTCGCTTAATAAAATGCATATTATGTAACTGAATATAATTTGGATTTTGCCTTGAATACTAGAAAACTTAAACCTAGGCTTGTTTCTAATGTCTCCCAAAGTTGTAGGTCATAACACTAGCTTTTAATCTATTTTATCATTAGATTTTTAAACTTCATTTCACTTATATCTTTATTGTGTGTATTCCAGTTTTACTTCATAATAAGATATATTGAGTCCACTCTTAATAAGACAAAGTAAAAATTCGAGAAGAATCAAAAAGCTAATGACAGTAGCGATCAATTATTTTAAATAGTAGGTGAAAAGGAAATGATATAATTACTTGGCGAATGGAAGTTACTATTCTTAACTATGCAGAAGGATGACATAATGACTCAAATCTCATTTACATGATTATCTGTATCTGATGCTCTGTCATCTGTATTTGACTGATCTTTAAATGAATCAAATCATGATAAAAAAAAAAAAAAACTTCTGCATTATGATTATCCTTAGCAATCCAGAACACTTTGAAAGCAACAAGGTCTGAAAACTCTTCTTTTCTGTTCCCTTTTTCCCAGTGTTAGTTACTAAATCTAGACCAAGAAAATCCTTTCTTTGGGGCTAGTGGTTTGTCCAAAATCTAGGGCTATGTACCACATAGAGGTTGCACTTTTTTTTATATATATATAACAGTTTATTTTACATCATTTTGTACATTTTTTTTTTCATCTCAATTGTAATCCCCGCAGATTTCCCATCACCAAGTCACCCATGTGCCATCACCATAGTCCCGTGTACTTCCCTCCATTTTTTATCCCATTTCCCACTCCACCCCCACAAAATGTCTCTGGTATATGGCTGTTCATTATTCTTATTATTTTCTCGCCTGGTCCATTATACTCCTGCTATGAGCAAAACCATCCGGTATTTTTCTTTCTCTTTCTGGCTTATCTCACTAAGCATTTCCAGCTCCATCCAAGTTGCTGCAAAAGACATGTGTTTCTTTTTTTTTTTTTGGTTGCTGAGTAAAATTCCATTGTATATATGTACCACATCTTTTTAATCCAGTCATTTGAGGTAGAACTTTTTAAGAGACCAAAATGTAGAGGTTATCAATTCAATCCTCCCCCTTCCCTCCAGCTTTCTCTTCTTCTTTCCCTCCCTCCTGATATAACTGGCTTGAAAATACAAGCTCTACCAAAAGACAGAAAGGCCTAGGATACCACAACCATTGCCACTGGGTAAATGTTTTCTGTTCAGCATATTTGAATCCATATTCATTAAAATCTGTAAGTGTGAATTGACAGACCTTTCCTAATGTCCTTATGGCAGCATCCAAGGCTTGAATTTTGACTTTGGTGATAGCTAAATATGCAGTGGTAGGCATTGGCTACCTCTTGTTTCTTTGATTGCACCAGAGCAGGATTCAGCTATTGCTATTTTCTGTGTGTAAGCTATGATTAAAAGCACATAACTATCACTCTGATTTTAAACTTTACTAATATATGGGTAAATAATTTACCAATTACACAAAAGTTGTTTCAAAAGTTGTCTTAAATGTAGAAGAACCTCTATAGTAGTTAATTTATGAATGAAAAAGTCTTTCATTTATGTCTCAATGTGAAAATATTTGCTTCTAATTTTTCATTTCATTACATGATAGAATATCTCATTCTCTCTCTTCAGTTAATTATAAAAATTAAAAAGCTAAATCATGCCAGAGAAGAGAAAATTCTTAGTTTAGTCCCCTGTTCAGTGTTTTAAATATCACTGACTGGCCTCTTAGGATTTGACGAATGAGAATCTCTGTGCTTATAAAGTGATAGAGGTGATTTTCATACACAGCTAATATTTGGAATGACTTGAGAAGATTCTTGTGTTAGTCAAGCAAATATCCAGAAATCTTAAAGAAATTCCTGGTGAATTTTTCCCACAAATGCAGTTACTGACAAAGTCTTAATTTAGTCATCAAACATGGTAAGTGGGAGAGATAATTAGTGAACAAGACTAGTACAATATTGTTTTCTCTAACATACATCTTGACCTTTTAACCCATCACCTCTTGTGTGACAGTTACTAAACTTGTTTTATTTTTCAAAGTTCCAGGAATTCTTCAGACCTTTAAACTAACTAAATCCCCCAGAAAAAAATTCCCTACATGAAGTGGGAACAGAGAAAGAGAAATACATTATAATTTCATTCATAGGCGGAATCTAGCAAGATCAAACAAAGAATCAGACAAAGGTGACCAACCCATGAAAACAGACAGCAAGTTTGAGACATTCAGGAGGGGAAAGAGATGCGAGGGGGAGAGTAGGAAACAGGATAGATGAGCATATTTGACTGTGGTGGAGATCTATAGGTGCTTTGGAGGTGGGAAAACTATGGTGGTCACATCTGAGGGGAGAAATCTTATACTATAAAAAAATAAACAAGTATGTTTAAAAAAATGAAAGTAAATAATGAAGAATTAGAGAATAAAAATAAAATAAGAAAAATACATATCCTAAAGGCTCTTTTCTCCAAATGCATTTTAGTCAGTTTAATGAATTAGCTCCATAGTGTGTGGATATGGAGCTGTTTCCATTTTCTTCTAGGCGGGAATGCCGTGCACACATAGAACTTAGTATCCAATTTAATGCCGTGCACACATAGAACTTAGTATCCAATAGCCCCTCAAGATAACACAAATAAACAGCTGTACTGAAGAGGAACTGTGCCAAACAAGAAAAAAACAGGATCACTCTCCTCCCAGTCCTCCTGGTCTTACATATACTTTTATATAAGTGAATGACAAACATCATCCAAAAGTAATTTCAGAAATAAATGAAATAGCGGTTACAGGGAAGTTTTATCCTACGTGAAATTCTCTCTTGTGATCACAAAAATCTTTTTGGGAGGTCCGGGGTTTCTCAGATATTTCCGTATTACCTTATGTGTGCCAAGTAATGGTCATATATCAGCAGACTGTAAAAACTTACACAACACAAGTGTGTAATTTGTTTTTCCAAGTCTTTCCGAATTCCTGCCTTTGAACTTTTTACCTTCTCACCTATACTTTTCAAGTGAGAACTGTTAATGTGAATCATCCTGGCTGGCTTTCCTTCCGTCTCAGGAAGTGTCTCTTCTCTTCATGGCTAACAGCTTCACCAGACTTTCCATCTGCCCGGTCTCTGATCTTTCCTATCCATGATCCAGTTGTACATCTGTTGTTCTATACTACTTTCTTCACCTTAGACCACAGAAATGCTCAAGTCCTAAATTCTGAAAGCAAAACCAAAACCCTTTCCTTAGTCTTAGATTTTGTTTCTTAAAAAACAAATTGTTCTTACTAAGTTTACTTTTGACCTTTCTCTCTACTGTTCTAGTAGCTTCTTATGCTTATAATTTCATGATGAAAAGTGTCCCTTATTTTTGTTTTGTAATGAATCTTTTTAAAACTGCAAAGATTTCCAACTCCATATTACTACTGCTAATAAAATATTTACTTCCTCCTGCCTACCCTTGAGTTCTGGAAGTTGTTTTTTTTTTAATACCTAATTCTCTTGTCTGATGGCTTTTTTGAAGTGTTCATTGAGGTTTCCTTTCCCTCTCTGGTTCACTAATGTTTGGGATGTTCTAGAATTCCTTGATGTAAGTGTTGGTGGGAATAACTGATTTGGATATAAGTTGGTAACTTTACCAAAGGTGGATGAGAAGGTATAATGGGACAAAAAGGAGTTTTGGCAGAAAATTCACATTAAGGAGAATAGTAGTACAAGTCAAAAAGGTATACGTGAAGGAGGGAGCAACTAAGAGAAGATTTTTTAAAAGACATAATAGGAGTGAGCTGAAAGAAAGAAAAGCAAGATGTGAGTATTTTAATCTCCAACCACATTCTCCCTGACTTCCAAGAAAAATAAAGAAGAATAAGAAAAGACACCCTTTTATTTGCAAAATAGGTGGTCTTTGGGTGATAATCTAACTTATGAAACCTAGAATGAGTAGACTTTCACGCTATTATTATAGACCTTCTATTATAGACTATTTTAGAAAGTCTATTTTCTGCTGTAGACTTTCACTTTCAAAAAGTGGAATAAATAAGAGAAAACTAATCTCGGGGGAATCAGACACTAAGGATAGAATAAAATTTATGTATATATAAACATGTGCCTGTAATATTGAAATGATTGGGCTATCACGCTTAAAATTCTTTTAATTAGACTTGGTTTCAGAATCCTGACAGCATTATGTAAGCTCTATAAATCTAACCAAAGCAATGACGGCAGCTCTAGCCAAGTCCAAACACACACTATTATATACCCAAACCAGCACTCCAAGTCTGGTTTTTCCTTTTTCTTTTTTATTATAATTATTATTTTAATAATTTAATAGTTTACTCCAAATCTGGTCTTTCTTTACTGAATTTAAGAAAGTGAGCTTCATGCAGTGTATTTATCAATGACAAACCATAGGGAACTAACAAACAGTTAATACAAAGAAAGAAAACCACTAACAAGTAATAACAAAATACTTGAGCAGGAGAAATAACGTAAAGATCCAAGTTTTCCCATCACATTACTCATTAAACAGGGAGGTGCCTCCTCTTTAAAGACAAGAATAATGATGGACTACACCCTTCTTTCAAAAGAGATAAATCATTTTGAGGGTATACGCAAAAAAAAAGGTGGTAATCATGGTTCCAGGTTTTCGTTACTTAGCTCAAGCATCTGGTTCAAATATTGAAGAAACTATAGATTCTTTAAATGTGGAATATGCACCTGTCTGGAATATGCAACTGTCTAAGGAAAGGCTGTAGATTATTCAAGAAGCCCAGAAAGGGGACTCAGAAGCTTGAGTTTATATGATAACCCTGTTGCTGACCTCACACAAATCACTTGACCTCTGAGTCAAATTCTCTTTACTAGAGAAATAAAGCACCTTCACACCAACATTTAAACATTCTAGCTATCTATAAAACAATATTTTGATAGATGACTTTTACATGTCTGAATGATTAAAAAGCCTTGGAAATCAAAGCAGGCGCCTTGGAAATCAAAGCAGGCATGCTGCAATAAGATGCTACTTGTATTTGGGAAATCGATGCAGAGCTAATATATATGGTTTTCAATGTGCTACGCAAGATAGGGAGAGCAAAAAACATAGAGCAACTTTTCTGAAAACATTTTACATATGGGTGAAAAAAGTTATCTATAGCATACTAAGAAATATATGCATGTTTTAACTATCTCTTCCAATATAGTCAAGCTTAAACATATCTAAAGAATTAATTTCATAATTAGTTAGATACAAATCAGTGAAATGTATTACATTTCTGCATTGAAAGTTTGTTTTCACTCTTCTGTATACTAAATTATCTTGCATTTTATTCTATTTGCCCTAAAGAAAATGAATACCTAGTGAATCACGGAGACTTAAGACATGATTGCTGAAAGATGACAAATCAGCAGATTTAATTAATTATGGGTGGAGTATTTATAGAGACTTATTTTAATTGATAGACATATATTTAACTACATTTTAAATTACAAGCAGGCTTAAAAGGAGAAATTTATGGGTATTTCATTTATGACAAATCACTGTTAGTTATGAATCTGCCTTAAAAACATTTTTAAGGAGTAAACTGCTGTATCAAGCTGGAACACTGAGTAATTTGAAGTCAACATTTAGTTTTATAAATCACCTTTTCCTTTCATCTTGATCAATGATAAACATTTAGGGTAGTATAACAGATATAAAATGTATACTAACCATGTGGAGCCAGAAAGACCAGCAATGTAAGTTGCACAATCCAAAATTCCTGACTCGTACAGTGCCTTCATCACCCCAGAGAACCCCACCATGGCTCGGAACCCGCCACCAGAGCCCAGTATGGCCACCACGGGCACCTGGAATAATGAAACAGAGATCATTTGCAAAGTAAAATCATAAAACATAGCCTTTTAATTTTTATTATATAATCATGAAGTTCACTCACCGTTGGTAGTCTAACTTTTAAAAAGAAAATTATGTTTCCTATAAGAAAACCCAGGCTCAGGTTAATAATGTCTCCTACAATGAAGCGTTCCAGGGTGGGTGGACATAGGGTCCAGAGATGTGGACAATTACCACTAGAGGAATTGGAGGGCAGAATAGACTTCACAGATAAAGTGGGGAGAATCCTGAGCTTGCTTTTTGAAAACACAGTGTCAAAGCATTTTAATTAGTGTACTGATTATTAACAATGCACAAAGATAATGCATTGGACAACCTAAACTTACTCTTAAAGATGCACTATTATTCACAAGGAAGGAAAATGGGAGAGAAGAGTGTTTTGGAAATAGATGCAGGGAGAATCAATGAAGCATGTTTGCTTCAGAGGAAGAGAACTGAAATTCAATAATAAGGGGAGTAGTGGGCCAGGCAAGAGAGGTCTGCTATGCCTTGTGGGTCAACTCCCTGGCTGGGATTGAACTTGTGCTGCAGTGGCTGCCTATAGCTTCATAGTGCTGAGACTTATCTCCTGCACCTCACCCTCAGGGAGGGCCCTGCCTTTTCACATTCTTAATCTCTCATGAGTGTACAATGGGGTTTTCCAGAAATTAGATGAAATGTGACATAACAACTGTCTGAATACAAGAGAATGAGATTCCAGCTGTATTTTGTTAAGGCAAATAATAATGATATTTATAAAAATGTAAAACAATGTCATTTTTCTCACAGTTTTTTGCTTAGGAACAATTATTTCCATAAACAATTATTTCTATTAATATGAACTGGACTTACTTAAATAAATACATGCTCTAATAGATTTTTCTCAGTTTTAGTATGACGAATACTAATATATATATATATATATATATATGACCTATCTGAATAACAACTCTTGGGAGTTTCCAATGTTTAAAGTGTATAAAGAATTTCTGAGACCACGGAGTTAATCTTGCACTAGGATATCTAAAACTAAAGAAAAAAGTTGACTTGTCAAGAAAATGTGAGCTTAGTACTAGTGAGGAAACTTTCACTCTCTTTATTTCTTTTCATGCTCCAAAATCCTCAAGAGGAGATCATTATAATTTCTGTTTCTCAAACAAGGAGTTAAGCACATAGAGTACCTTGTTCACATTCAGTTAATAAGTCAGGTGTTATCTCCACCAACATTCATGTTCATTCCTCTTATATTGTTCAAAAAGAAAGGAAAATCTTTACTGAGAGAAATCATTTGATATTCATCCAAACTATTATTTCAGATTCATGTTCACTTCAATTGATATCAGCACAATTTATACAATCAATGTAGGCTTGAAATGTGGATATTTTAATAGGCTTAGTCATTCTGAAATAACTTTCAAAGAAATAACTGGGGAGTTATAGGTGCAGCTGTTAGTTCTGGCTGTACATCTAAAAGATTCAAACAATGCTGTTGAGAGTTGATAGACTATATTTAGACCTAAAGGCACCCATATTTGGGTGGTATCATTTTTGTGACATTAATATTTCTCATACTTCTTTCATATGATGACAGAAAATGAATAGGGATGCAAAAAACCCTGGTTTTTTTGTTTGTTTGTTTGTTTTTAATTAAAATGCTTTGCTACTTGGGCTTACAGGTAATTTTCTTTCTTACAAAAGAAATTCTACATGCTCAAGGATTTGTTTACATTTTCAAAGATTTTAAGGTCTGATAATTATATAAAGATATATTTGTCACCTTGGCTCCTGCATTAGTCAAAATTTTCCATAACACAGAATCAGTAGGATTTACTTTTTTATCTATCTATTTATTTATCTATCTTCCTACCTACCTATCATCGTCAACATCATCATCATCATAATCAATTTACTTACTAGAATTTACTCATGTGATTTTGAAAACAACATGTACAAATCTGTAACATGAATCAACAGACTTTATACTTAGAAGAGTCAATTGTGTGGTTCTACTACAAAGCAGTCTGCTGGAGAAATTCCCTCTTACTTGGGAGGTTGGTCTAATTTTTTGTTCAGGTCTTCAATTGATTGAATGAGGCTCACCCACCATGTGGATAGCAATCCCTTATGTAAATGACACTGACTGGAATGTTTATTCATGAGAAAGATCTCCTCCAAGTTGACACATAAGCTAACTGTCACAAGCCCACCACTTTTAACTTGGCACCAATATGCATGTCCTTAAGCCACAATTAATCTCTAAGTAAATATAATAACAAGGTCATACTTCTGGCTAACATGATATCATTGCCCTGTGTACAACCGGAAATGTACTAATCTTTCTCCAGAAGAAGATGCAATTGGCCTTTGATGACATTTATTCCTCTGGATGTATCATTAAGTTAAACATGAATCTCTGTGTACACACACACATACACACACACACACACACACACACACACATAATCATGACAAACTAAGAAAAATTAAATACTCATGCCAATAACTATTCTTATTTCTAAACTAGTGACATGGTCATAGCTAACATTTTCAGGTATCTTCTTAAACCACCCATTCTGCATCCCCTTTACCTTCATCAAACACCTTGACTGGTCATGAGCAGGGTAATACTCTTTTTAGTAGCCTGACCTCTGACTAAAGTCAATGGAAAACTACAAACCCAGGACAGCTAAAGGCCTAGACCCTTTAGTAGTGGAGTCACCCATGAAGGTAAAAAAAACATGATCCACTGAGGTCATTTGGGCCAGTTTCCCATGTAACTTAGCTGTATCTTCAGGACATGTTCGACCCTATTTCATACATAGCACTTCATTTAATGTTAGTGTTGCTATGTACATCCAACTTCACAGATGGACTGGCTGAATAATACTCAGTTCATGATGGGCAACTCAGATCAAATGGTAACTTGGTGCTAGATGGTAAAATGCATCACTCTGTAAAAGAACACCCAGTAGGTGTCCTAACAGTCATCAGTAGTACAAAGCTATTGTACTTATTGGACCTGCACCAAATCTTAAGTGCCTGTTCAACAATTTACCTATGGGGGCTGCCAAAGGCCACTATCTGCCTTGGACACTTCAGGCATAATGAACCCAGATGATCAGGAGGCTCAAGTGGCAGAGCAGCTTGCATAGCCAATGAACCTCCTGTTATTCTGGGATGATTTTCAGATAACTTGGTACAGAGTAACACACTCCAAAGAGAGGCCCACTCAGCATTGTGCCTCTGTTATGGTTGTAGGAGGGGACAGAGACAACAACTTATCCTTGCTCATGGTAGGAATTTTGATATACCCCACATCAGTGGATCCCTAGAAATTTCATTGAAGTGGAAGGCTCTGAATTTATGTTGGGTTTATTTCCTACTAACTTACCAATATGTATGTCTGAAGTACATGCTGCTATATCCAATTAGCAAACTGTCATTAGTGTAATGGATATGTGTGATATCTTAGGGAAGGGAGAGGTGATCAAGACTCCTGTGGACTAATTATGCAAAAGGATACAGAGTTAATATATCCCTGAGGTAGGAAAGAAAAGCTACAAGCAAACTATTTCTGGTGGAATTTTTATAACAGGGTGAAGAAAAATCAATGTTACCAGGCCAATAGCTATAAACTAGGGACCAGAGGATGAATAATTTGCTCAAAGAAATTCTGATGCAGCAGCTATAATTGGAGCTGCATACTACTTAAGCTTATGATAATCCATGTCATTCTCTAAGGTCCTTGCGTTTTCTCAACAGGCCAAACAGGCAGGTTGACTAGGGATGTGGTTGGAATCACCACTCTTGTATTTTAACTTTTTCTTTAGAGATTTATTGGATGTATTTATGCATATAAGAGTTGGGAGGAGGCCACAGGTATGGGGGGGAGAGGTTATATGTTGCGGGGGGGTGGTGAGAGGATTCACCACAGGTAGCTCTACTGAGGGGAGCAGCAGGTGAGACAGGAGAAGAGATCTGCTGCGCCATGTGGGTCAGCTCCACACTCAGGGATCCAACTTGTCCATAGCTTCATAGTGCTAAGACTTAACCCCTTGTGCCCCCAGGGTGACCCCTCTTGCAATTTTCAAGTCCTTAATGTTAATGTGAATTTTTAGGATGTTAGTTTTGTTTCTGGCTTACTATTTTCATATCTCACCATGATAGCCCTCACCCCACAGGTCAGAGAACTATTGTGGGGATTCTTCAGTAGGTAAGGATCTACCCCAGTGATGAATCCTGGAACTGGAAAAATATTGCAGGAGGGGATCAGGAACTTACTGAGCTCACTGTGAGGGGGACTTGAGCTATAGTCGGAAGCAGAAGAAAACAATATTCTAGATGAGGGAAACAGATAAAGGAATAACAATTCTTATTGACAACTTAAGGGTGATTCCTAGTACTTCCATCAGAAACTGCTTTGCCTCCCACTCACCTCCAGATGATCTCTTTTTTTCTCTAGTCTTTCACTTATATACTTTCATTTACCTGATAAACTTAAGAACAGAATAAATTTAGAAAATGCAAAAAGTCTACTTCATACTCTTATTTTCATCTAATGCTAGCTATTTGTCCAAGTTGATGTATATATCCCTTATATTCTGCCTAGAAAGGAAATATTCTCCCTTGCAGTTCTATGAAGATTGGAATAAAATTTTCTTCTCTCATTACCCTCTTCTTCTAATCTAGATGTTATTCACCTAACCCACTCTTCTCTGTTATGTTCACACACTTGAGGACACAGGAACTGTAGAGCATTTCACTTTAGCTAAGAGACTATTATTTGTAAACTTTACCTAAGATACTATTCCTGGGAAGCTTTATCTTATTTGAGAGGAAGAAAAATTTTAACTGTGGCCTCTGAACAATCAGAATATGTTGAAAATCTACATGCATAAAGTCTTACAAGTCTTACTCTTAGCACTTTCTTCCAACCAAAATTGATACTAATCAAGAGACTATTCCAAAAATCCTTTTGAATTGCACAGCAACAAAGTATAAAGAAAAGGGAGTTGTAAATATGTCCCAGATGTTTTGCAGCCCTCTTTCTGGCCTAGCAGGCAAGGGAGCAAAAACATCTGCATAGTTTTAAAGTCAGAGTAGGTTCTGTTCTTTGAAAGTCACTAGAATTTGAGGTCTGTGGGTAAACCAACCTTTCAGCCTCTGCTAATGGTGAACTAAAGGAGATTTTAACAGGAGGGATAGAGCCTTTGCATTTCCATAATACATTTTTTAGAAGTCAAAAAGTGTCTAAACCCCAACCTTTGCCCTGCTCTGCACACTGATGGAATTTACATTTCTTCATGATAACTTAGGAAATCAAAAGATCTAAATTTACAGACAAAAACCAGATGCGTCTGTCAAGAATAATTAGACTTCTACCATCAGTGACTCACAGTTCTTTTTACTCCTTCAACACTTGCTGCAATGTAACAAGATACATATATATATACACTTACCTTAAGCTTGTGGTTATTAGAGCAGTTCTGACAGAAGAAAATCTATTCAAACTGTCCACTTTGATTATCTAATACAGTCTTTGTGTAACTATCATGGAGACTTACTTTAATTAACAAGATGGTTTGAATAAATTACTTCAAGCAAACATAAAAAAGGTGGAGGAAATGCAGTTGATGGCTGTGTAAACACTCACAAGATCTCTCAAATCAACTCAAGCTGGGCCAAGAATGACATATTTTAGAAGGACTCCCACCCAAGAGATTAAAAGCAACAAAACATTTAAAACTATTGTATTATTAGAAGCCTTAACTATTTGACTAATTTATTATCCAGACAGAAGAGCTAAGGGCAAATTGACAATTATGCCCTGGGGTGCTTTGCAACAGAATAGTAACACTCAAGTATATCTAGAGTAGACATTGTTCTATTGAATAACTTGCCTGTACCTTTCACAGTGCCTGTAGGATGCTTTAAAAACATTCTTCTCATCCTTTGAACCTAGTAAAAGACATTGCCTCCACTTTACAAATTAATACAAAAATAAAACAACTCATCTGAGTTCATATTGCCAGAATTCATTCTACCGCATATTCATTATCTAATAAAATCTTTGGTTAACTATCATGGAGATTTTTATTTCAATTAACAAGATGGTTTGAAGAAATTACTTCAAGTGAACATATAGAACATGGAGGATGTAAGGTCCTAAACTCCATGTTACCTATTTGCTGAAAACTGGGAGCAGAACAGGCAGTTTCTGCACTGAAATTTGAGTAGAACTGCTCTTTTCTTCCTTCCAATCCCCATCCTCCTCCTTCTCTTCTTCCTACAGAAACAGCTACCACAGTCCCTCCTTCCTGCCTTAAGAAGGCCCCTCAGCCACCACTGAATAGAAAGTGAAGGTCTTGGCAGGGAGAACAGGAAAAGGGAGCTGAAGAGATATTTGGCCCAGGAAAGACATGAAATTGGGGAAATATTTCTTGTGTTATGGGAATGGGAGGTGCTGAATACTTCTAAGCTGATTATTTCTACTAACAGGAAAGTCTTTTGCCAAAACCAAGACATCAAAACTTTTAATTCTAGGAATGACTTCCAAAAACATGACTTTAATATTTTTGAAGGCTGTCCCAGAGAAAAAGCATAGTGACCTCATTCCCTATGTGCTGCAGGCCAATTCCTATGATCATTAGGCCATGTTTCATTGTCCCAGGAAGACTCCTTTCCACCAGAGGAGTACCAGAGGCTGTCAAAGCATCTTTCCTTTTGAAAAGGAAAACCTGGGGCCCTTCCTTGTGGCACAAGGGGTTAAAGCACAGCACTACAAAGCTCTCCACAGCCACTGCAGCATGAGTTTGATCCCCAGCCCAGGAAATGACCCACAAGGCATGGCAGACCTCTCCTGTCTTGCCCATTGCTCCCCTCAGCAGTGTATTTCAGTTGATCTACCTGTTCTGCTCCCCTCTCTGTCTCTGGTGAATCCTCTCACCTCCCCCACCCCCATGGCCCAGTTCTTATATGTATAAATAAATAAATCTTTTAAAAAAGGAAAACCCAAGAAAAAGGCCAAGTGAAGGTCTGCACCAATGTGTTTCAGATATTTCTAATTCAGCGATTCAAAAAGGAATTAGGCCAGCACAGGGGGCCAAAAGGGCTCCCTCACCTTGGCCTGCTGATAGCATTCAGGAGGAGGGTGATGTCCAGACCACAGGGCCCCACCCACATTCCTGTTTGTGCAGATTGAGGTTCACCTGGGCCTTGACTTCCTCACCTGTATATCCCACCTTGGCTGTTTTAAGCTACAGCATTCACTTCCCCTACTTCTCTTGGGTATAAATTCTCTCCCTGCACTCCCTTGATGCCGTCCTTCCTCCCGGGGAGTCCCACCTGGCAACTGGCCCCAATAAATTTCTCTTCTCTAAGACCACTTATGGAGGCTCCTTTAGGCAACCTTACAAGAACCTTCTCACCCCAACCTACTTGACCTGTATCTCCTTTCTGACACCAGATTCGGAGTTCTTCTCTTTGGAGCTATCTCACCCCCTGGATGCAATGCTAAAATCCGCATTCTTTCTCACACAACTAGACTCACTAAGCATCTGGCTGGTGCTGGCTGGGAGCCAGGTTAGGGCAGGACTGCAAGTGAACCAGATACAGTACTGTTTCCCTGAAACCCGTGTTCTAATGGAGAAACAGACATTGAATAAATAGCTGTAGAATTAAGGACAATTATGGTAAATAATAAGAACATGCTTAAAGGTGCCACAGAGAATATAATAGAGAGACTTAATTTGGGGGCAGGGGCTGAGGGGGAAAGTCTCAAAAGGGTCTTACTGTACTGATTAAAGATTGGGAGGAGAGCAGGTAACTGAAAAGCAGATGCTGAGGGGCTGGGAGAGGAGGGCCCAGGAGAAGCACTCTGTTGGGAAAACAACATGTTTGGAAAGGTGCCAAATGGGATAGGGGTTGTGTAGAGAGTAGAAGGAAGTGGGGAGGGGCAGTACCTCATGGGGGTTGAAGGAAGGAGTAGAGGATTGGGGATGAACTGCAGCTGAACTAACAATTATCTAAAAAGAAACTGGAGAAAATGATGTGGATCAAAGGTCCTAAAAGCAAAAGAAAGATTTTAAACTTAAGTTTGTTCAATCAAGTTTGCATTTAAAAGATCACCCCGACTACAGTGAGAACAGAAAGGCAGAAGGTGGGTGTGCGGGCAGGCACGATAGTACAGTAGAAGAGAATTTGTGTTCAGAATAGACAAGCATTTGAAATGTGAGGAGCACACAGAAGAAATCAAGGCTGGGTAAATGTTCAGGTCTCAGACTCAGAAGGGGGGTTCTAAGTGGCTGACTGGCACTGGGGGATACCATGTCTTGAGGAGCTCCTAATCTTTGAGGATGCTGAAAGGAAGATGATGTAGCAAAGGAAACCAAAAGGTTGACTAAAACTAGAAGCTAGTAGCAAGAACAGAGAATGTTTCAGAAAGCAGGGAGACATTTGTTAGTTCAGCTGCAGGGTTAGGTAACCCAGGGCAGAAGGTGTGCTTCTGTGTCCACTAGTTAGCCCGGCTGCCGGGTGGAGCAGTGTAATGAGGACAGGAGCCTGAGGGAAGTGAAGCCCAGCATGGTACAGGTCACAAGCAGGCAGGAGGTGCTGCCCTGAGGAGGGAGAGTGGGTGGAAAGAAACATCTGCATAGGCACAGGTGGGCAGAAGGACTGTTACCCCTCTGTGGGGAGAGTATTAGATTTCATCATCTTCTTTCAGTAGAGAAGGGCTCATCTTTGTGGGTGGATGGTTTGTTTCTTAATCTCCATATCTTCACCTTCAGGTCTGTGCTCCTGACATTCCCCATAGCATCTGATAGTTTCTAACCTGATTTAATGGCTATGTTAATCCCTTCTATTCCCCACCTCCTTGTGTGAGTCTTGTGATGCCTCCTTTAAGTTTTTTTTACTCTTATCCTTCATCTGTGTCAGCAGAGAAAGGTCAGCAGAGAAACCTTCTCCCTTCTGGAATTTGCTCCGATTCCTTCAGCTTAAAATATTCCATATGCCAAGTGCCACATTTTGGGGTGGCATGTCCTGAACCCCATCACCATCATCACTACTGGAAGTCACTGTACTGTAAGTCCTTACATCCATTCATTTTTCCCTATTCTTCAAAGAACTTACCAAAGAACTTACCACGTCAATGTGTTATCTGCTTAAATTTCTTTCCTCCCTAGTAGGAACATAAGTTGTAAACAATTTGTTTTGCTGTAAGTTGGAATATATGCTGTAAAGAACTTGTTTTAATGTAACCTGAAGCTTGATGTACAAAAAGGAACAGCTGTGACACACAGCTGCAAGGACTGTAAGGCTCCAGCCACCCTATAGCTTATCAATGAGGAGCAGAAACTCCCAGATGATGGCCAAAATGACTTTAAAAAGCCAGGATTCAGCACAGAGGTTAGAGCACCTCACACTGGCTGTCACCAAGTTGGTCAACCTCTAGGCCTGCTGCCCTCGAAGCACCATCTTGCCCTCTCACTGCAGAGGACAGCTCAGACCTCTTGGACTCCTTGGGACATCAAGGATCTGTTTGTGGATTGGCTGGGGGGACACCCTGCACCAGGGCAAGCTTCTTTGGTTGAGCATCACTCTGGGTTGGCAGTAGAGCCTTCTGGTTGTTAGCACAGCTCCTGCTGGCTCTGGTGACCTCCATGCTCAGTCAGTTGGACTGAGGTACTTGGGGACTTAAGAGTTGGCTTTCCCCAGTATGCTGAATTTGTGTTCATCATAATAAAATACTGTTTAGGAACCAACACTGCCTCAGTGTCATCTGTAAGCCTGTGATAGATGTCTTGTTTTTGCACAAGTAGGTATATGCTTTTTAAAAACGACATCTGATCAATATCTAAATATGGGTAGTAATTGTGATACTCTTCCTAAATAACAATTCCATTTATAAAACACCTTAAATTAAAAAGTGGAAGAAATAAGGCTCAATTTTGGGTGAAAATTGGGAGAAAGCATCCAAACAAAATCACTATTACATTGTAATAACATTTTAAACATTTTTAACTCACATCACGTGTAGAACACAAGCCTGCACTGTTCTTTGGCCCCAGGAGTTTCTTCATGTTCTCCTTTATGTTTTCTTTTCTCTGTTGTCTGAAAATTTTCTCCTGATCACACAGTGCCATACTGAACCGGAGGTCTGGGCAAGAGCTGTGTGCACAATAACAGGCATAGATTTACAACACATAACTTATTACAACCTATATTACAATAACAGGCAATAAACAGTGCTCCCAGTGGCCTTTAATCCATCCATCTCTGACAGTTACACTGATCACACCTCATGGATTCCCTGAAGCTATTTTCTAAGAAAAGAACTAAAACAAGAGTATTAAAAGATGACTCTTAGATCAGATGTCCCAAGGCCGGTTTTCAGAAAACAAGGAATACAAGATGTTTTTAAAAAAAACCAACAGTCTTTGGTATGAAGATATTTATGACAGTAAAAGCTTTGGGAATGTTTCAGAAAAGAAATCTGTTTCACATAGATTTCCCAAGTTTATAAAGAATCACTTCCTCTGTGTCTCTTACCCTTACTACTCTACAAGACAATAAACTCAAAGAGGTTATGTTCGAGGTGCATGTCTGCAGAAATATTAATAAATTACCTTGTCTAATGGATGTCTCCCTGTGACAAAGAAAGGAATTTCTAGTAGAATTATAGACAACCACAAATGGTATCTTAGAATCTTTGAACTATAATCTCTTCTGATAATGACAATTCCTCAGAACACCTAAGCCACACCAGAAACCATATTAGGCATTATACATGCATTACTGCCACAACAATAAGAATAAATAGTGCGGGCCCTCTCTGGTGGCTCAACAGGTTAGAGCGCAGTACTTCAGGGGTACCCAAAGCTGCTTCTGCACCAGTTCAATCCGTGGCCAGAGAGATGACCCACCTGGTGCAGCAGACCTCTCCTGTCTGACCCGCTGCTCCCTTCAGCAGTTTACTTCATCAATCCCCCTGTTCCGTTCCCCAGTCTATCTCTGATGAATCCTCTCATTCCCCCTGAAACTCTGGCCTATACCGCAGTTCTGTATGCATAAATAAATAAATCTTTTTAAAAAGAATAAATATTGCACATCTATGGCTATTATTTCTGAAAATTATTTTTAGTGGTCAAAAAGTCTGAGGCTCTATAATTACAACTGAGACAAAAAAAGTGTACAAATTGAAGAATAATGTAAAAAATATATTTATAAAATAAAAAAAATTCTGAGGCTCTAATGGAAGTCTTTATCACAAGAAGAAAAACTGGGGACAAATGTTAGCCTGACTTACACCACACTGCAATACAGAAATATTGCTTCATTATGGTTTCACCTGAAAGTAATGTAGTATTATATATCATTATGCCTCAATAATTGATATGGGTGCTTTGGTGATGGGAAAACTATGGTGGCCAAATCTCAAGGGAGAAATCCTATAGTTTAAAAGTGAAGAAGTATGTAAAATAATGGTAGTTCAATAAAAAATATATCATAAAAAATAAATAAGCAAATAAATAAAATAGTATGCAAAAACCCACTAATTATCTATGATATAGTATAAACAATACAAAATGTAGAAAGACTATCACTAATAAAATATGATCTTGTTCCATTTATGAGTCCTTTCTCTACGAATGAATTAATCTTAAGTCTATTTATTTTGAATCAGAAATTAAAAATAAGTTCTATTTGGTCATTATATTTCTTCTTTGTGAAATACAGAGCAAGAGAGAGATGTAAATCCTCTGGGCTATGTACAAATAACTTTTTTTTTTTTACTTATTTTTTTTTGATAGCAGTTTATTTTTACATCATTTTGTACATTTTTTTCCATCTCAACTGTAATCCTCGCGGATTTCCTATCACCAAGTCACCCGTGTGCCATCACCATAATCCCGTGCACTTCCCTCCCCCCCCCCCCCCCCCGTTTTTGATCCCATTCCCCTCTCCACCCCCACAAAATGTCTCTGGTATATGGTTGTTCATTATTCTTGTACACTTGTTCTTTTTTAACATTTTTGTTTTTACTGACATTGAATACTTTTGATATGTGTAATTAACTGTACTCTCCTTTGTACTTTTTTTGGGGGTATTTATTTTTCATATTTAGTGAATAAATATACTCTTTCTAGTTTCTATGAGATTAATTTTTATATTTTCTGCTTTTCATCTCTCAAAAACATTTTTTAGTAAAAAGAACGATGTTTGGATGCAGCTTATTTATTCCCAATGGCTAGCAGTCATTCTAAGTACTTTAAGAAAAATAAAATCCATCTTTTCCCTATTGAAATGAAATGTCACATTTAGCTGTTTGCTAAATCCTCATATGCTTCTATTTCTAGTCTTTAACCTGTTCCTTTGATTTACCTTTCTCACACAAGAAAAACCAAGTGAATAAGAATTGTACAACGTGAAAATGCAGATTAAATTGATAATATAGATTTAATATAATGTAAATATACCTATACAAAAATACACATAAACCAGCAAAGATTATGTAAATTTGAAGAAGAAAGTAAATGCAAATACCTTTAAAAATGTTAGAATATGCTCAACTTCACTGAATATCGAAGATATGAATATTA
>NW_004567125.1:28732016-28733512 GCF_000260355.1 Condylura cristata | reverse complement strand
CTGCATTTCCTCTTTGGAGAAGTGTCTTTTTAGCTCTTCTGCCCATTTTTTGATGGGGTTGTTTACTTTATTTTTGTTGAGTTTCATCAGTTCTCCGTACAAATAACATTTTAATTACTACTTCCTAAAGAACAAATTTATTAACTCAAGAAGATCTATGGTTATTATTGCAAAATATAAGTATAAATTTCATTTTCATAAAAAATTTTAAACGTGTGAATATTTAATAATTTAAAAAATGTATTGAGGTAACATTTAAAATATTTACGTATCTATTTTCTGGAAAATGTATGTGATAGTGCTATTCTCATACACTTAGAAAAGTGATTGAGCAATGAGCATCAAAAAGAATTATGTATGTGTACTTTGACCAAGTAATTGTATTTTGGGATATCTACGTTAAGTAACTGAAAATTCTGAAAATTTCATTTAACCATATTATTCAATGATAAGGAAGTAGTCATTAAATTATCTATCAAAGATTTGGATTACATAATTATTAAGTCATTTGTTGTGAAAATTATGTAATGAGAGGAAAGAGTAATATAGTGATTAGCATTTTTTAAGCCAAGGTTTGGGGAAAATTCTTCTCCTATGAATATTATTATTATATTAGATTTGGTGTCATTTAACCATTTTAAAAAATAAATATCTCATCTACACAATTGTATTTCTGAATCTCAATTTCTTTTAAATTTCTTTTTATTTATTTACAAGAAATAAATATAAGAACTGGTATACTGTAGGCCAGAGGTGCAGGGTTGGGGTGAGAAGATTCCCCAGAGACAGTGGGGAGCAGAACAGGCAGATGTTGAAATACACTGCTGCAAGGAGCTTCAGGTGAGACAGAAGAGGTCTGCTGTGCATTGTGGGTCACCTCCCTGGCGAGGGAAGAGTGGGGTGGGATTGATCATGGTGTGAAGGCTGGTGATAGCTGGTAGCTTGATAGTGCTGAGACTTCCACCTCTGTATCACCAGGGAGTCCCTGAGGCCCTCTCAGTTTCATTTCCATTTCCTTTTCTGTTCCGCAGAGTAAGCTACTTCCTTAACTTGCTTTTTTCCAATTCTGGTACATTTATTTAAAATTCTACAATATATATGTCTATCTTTACATAATACACAAGATGTTTTTATAGACTTAAATGTGAGTGACAGTATATATTCAGTAAATTATTTTCCCTATTCTGTTTATGAGATTCATTTGTTTATACAAGTAGAACTAGTTCAAAACATTATTACCATTATGGAGCATTTTCATTATAGCCCATGAACAATTACCCATGAACATTAAGGTTGCTTCCATTTTTTGAAACTATCACAAACAATACCACTATATGAACATGTGGAAAATTTTCTTATAAAACTTTCTCTTTAGGGCCCTCCCTGGTGGTGAAACGGGACTAAGCACTAAGAAGTTAAAGCCACTTCAGCATGAGTTCGATCCCCGCCTGCCCCGGAGGTGACCACATGGCGCGGCAGACCTCTCCTGACCCGCT
>NW_004567125.1:28727571-28731916 GCF_000260355.1 Condylura cristata | reverse complement strand
ATAAATCTTTAAAAAAAATTACCTTTAGAAATATTTGATCAGTTGATCTTATTTTACACATGAGTAAAAAAAATAATTAGGAATTTTTCAACCATTAACATAATGGGTAGGGGGTAGATTTAAATCTAGTTTTTATTCTGGGATCCTTGTTTCTTATAATA
Source organism: Condylura cristata (assembly GCF_000260355.1). Lineage (NCBI taxonomy): Eukaryota > Metazoa > Chordata > Mammalia > Eulipotyphla > Talpidae > Condylura > Condylura cristata. Next base: position 28,731,755 of record NW_004567125.1, on the reverse strand, counting down.
TACTATGCTGATCATTACTTAGTATACTAAGTGCAAAAAGCAGAAATAAAAAATCAATCTATGAACAAAGCAATGAATATAGACCTTTAAAGGATATTAGTTCAAAATAGCAGGAAGAAAAATACTTATTTTTTGAATTGTGTCTTTTTTTTATTGGAGGAATGTTGGTATACAATACTGTCTGATTTGGAGGTGTAGGTTCACACCATTTCAGTTGTGTGTGACCACTTCACCATGTCTCAATGGGCCCGTCTACACTTTACGTTCTTCTCATCTCTATCTGGCAGCTCAGTTTTCTAGAGGAAGGGTCCTTTCTAAAAAAGCCCCTGTTCTGAACTCAACTATCTAATCAACAAACTAAATAAATAAATAACAAATAATGATATAAATGATATACTTATGAGTTTTTTTAAATGTCATTAGCTATTAGGAGTGAGTACAAGAAAATGGGAGTAGGCAAGTCCTCTCCAAATGTGGAGGACTCTGGGCACTTCAGGGTGGGAAAGCTACAGTCACTATACCTGAGGAGAAATACTATGCTGTCAAAACAATGGCAAGGATACAAAAATAATGGTACTTCAATGCAATTTAAAAAAATTAAATAAGTATTAGTAAAAAAAAGAGTGCAAGAAAAAGTACATTAAATACATTTTGATATGTTTGAAGTTGTCAGAATTATTATTTCACATATGAAAACATAGCCTTTATCAATTAAAATAGGTCCGTACATCACTCCCATCATTTTCTATCCAATGAAATAAGTGCACTTACCAAACTTCAAGAGACATTTCCAGAATCATTTCAGTGACCTAAAATAGATATATTGGTCAGATTAGATAGTAAATGTACATGTGTTACATAGGATGTAAAGTCAAACTAATTTTTGAGTGCCAGATTTCTTTTAAATGAATAAAACACCTAAAACAAAAAGTAACAGAGTTCGATTAGAAATATATTTCAATGCCTATTTCTTACTATTTGTTATGACATAAGTCACTTAATATTCATGTCCAAAAATAAAACCATGGAAACAGAAAACAGCCATAGCAAGGCAATTCTTATGTTTGTTAATCTTAGCAAACATTAGAATTTTCTTTTCATGGTGCTTTTTTTTTTTCTTTCAGTAAAATGAAGTAGTTCAGTTCCATAATTATTCCCCAATCATAATAGTTGCCTGAAATATAAAAACTATTGAGATATTGCATTAATTATTGAGGAGCTCTCTCTAGGCCTCAAAATCAGAGGCAGAAGAGGCTGGTAAGTTAAAAAAAAAAAAATGTGGATGAAAATTCGCAAGGTGAATGTGATGAGTGTGGGTTGGAGTGTTCAGGACACCAAACCATGCGGGTCAGCAGCACCCAGGAGCCAGTTTACTTGGTCCACTCAAGAAATATCTGCCAATGGGAGATGGGGCTTAGGCTTTAATTTTTTTCAAGACTATATGAACCAACCAAACATATTAGAGGACCCCTCATTCTAATGGGTCCAATTTTGGATTAATGGAAGAAACTGAATAATATCTACAGCACAGAAGAGATATTTAAAGGTGTCCTTTCAGACACTTCAAATATTTTGTGTAGAAAGAACTTCTCACATTATCTCTGCCATTATTCACAAAAAAATATAATTTTAGATTGTTATGAGGACCAAATGAGAAAATGCTTTGGTGATTGCTATATAATTACAAGCAACTTCAATTATTTGTATTATTATATCAATTACCACAGAATATATATTTGTTCAACATCTTCAAGTAGAACAGAATAAAACATGAAGATATTTTTAGAGCCAACATAAAATGGTATAGATTATTGCGGTTCAGTTTTCTTTTTAATTTCTGAGATGGAAAAAAAAAATAGAAGGCACATTCCCAAAAGGTTAAAATAAGTACATTGGTAACTCTCAAGTTAGAATTTAATGAGTAAGAAAAAAGAAAAACTTGCCTCTCCTAGAAAACTGTAAGCTCTGTTGTAAATAGGTCTCGTATATAGGTCTCGTATATAGGTCTCTGTTACTAACTCCTTGCACTGCAACTGGATACAACAGATACTCAGTAAAGATTTGTTGAATTATGGTGCATGTGTATATGTGTGCACATGTGTGTGTGTGTGTGTCAGATCAAGCAATTTCTCTCTCTCTCTCTCTCTTTTTTTTTTGGATCAAGAAATATCTTATTGCTACCAGAGATAAAAATCACGACTGGTCTAACCCACACAGCAACTCCTAAGGATGGAATTTCATTAACTTTTGTTTTTCCAAAGAGCAAATAAATATTACCTTCAAGTTAATAAAATAATATAGAATACCAGTACAAACAGGATTATATATGCCCAGATGAATCATAGTTCAACTATAAGTCAAAAGGTGATTAGCTTTAAAACAATGAAGGTGATTGCTGTCATAAATCAATGAAGCACTGTTCAGACCACATCCCACATGTTATGTCTATTCCCCACTTCCAAATTTCATTTGGAGTTTTTCCCATTGAGGGTTTGGAAAACACTTTGTATTGAATGAGGTTACTTTGGATACTTACTAAGAAAAACATGGGTAAAACATTCTTATTTTCCCTTCCAAAAATAATTACTAAAAGCTGACATCAAAGTAAAACTAGATTTAATATTTTTGTCTACAGAGTAGACAAAAAAAAGTACAGAGTAGACAGTGGAAATTAAATCCATTAAAATGCATTTTTTTCTTATCTTTTTTTTTTTAAAGATTTATTTATTTATACAGAACTGTGGTACAGGCCAGAGATGCGGAGGGTGAGAGGATTCATCAGGAACAGAGTGGGGAGCAAAACAGGCAGATTGACGAAGTACACTGCTGAGGGGAGCAACGGGCGGGTCAGGAGAGGTCTGCTGTGCCATATGGGTCAGCTCTGGGCCTGGGGATAAAACTCATGCTGAAGTGGCTTTAGCTTCTTTGTGCTGCATTTTAATCCGCTGCGCCACCAGGGAGGGCCAAAATGCATTTTTTTCTAACAAATGAAAAGATGTCAAAGCTGAAATGAACTCCCTTATCAAATGTAGACCTTCATGACAGAGTGTTCAGGAAAAAGCTGGCTTCCCAACCGGCATATCCCCAAGCAGCCAAATATTTTAGTATTTAATGTCTGAATATCTCTAATGCCTACTTGTCCTGGAAGCTTAATAAAATAAAGGAAAACCAGCGGAGCTATATTCATGGCCCTACTTAAATGTCACTTCCACATCCATCTACAACATTCTCTTAGCTGAGTCATTCATGACACTAGGCAGATTGACATGACTCTTTAAATGAAGGCCAGCTGAGAGAAAAGAACACACAGGACTTTTCTGTCATCTGGTAGTACTAAAAAAATGTGTTGGCATGGTTCTTGTCACACGGATCGGGTGCCTCAATTCCACATGTTGCTCAAGTGAATTCCTCACAATCAGGGCATTTTAAAGCACCTGCATTAAGTGTACTATGTTCAGGCATATGATGAAGATTGACATTCACAACCTCTCTGCCTCTTTTTAGCTGGAACATGTCATTTGGATAAAAGAGCCACAAAAATATGTACTTCCTGAGTGGCACTGAACGATTATTATGAACTCCTTCCCACAAACTGCATAAAGCATTTCTGCTTTTACAGTATTTCAGATTGCTTCATTATCAAGGCAATTAGGAAAAAAGGTCACCAGAGCTCCTCACTCACTCCAAACCCATGATACTTAGCCAGGAGCCAGAGTAAATGAAAAGAACTCCACTTTTGCAGGAATTGTAAAAAAGTTAGAAGGAGTGTGCTCATCATATATTCTTGAATTCCACAGTGAAAACAATTTCAGATGCTTGCATTAGGAGACATTCAGTTGGAAGAGGGAGGAGAAGAGGGGTGTTAAGAGGAAGAGTCACATCATTTGACTTTTATTGAAAAATTAAAGTTGTTGCTACATGTATGGTTACAAATTACACCTAAAACCAGAAATTCCATATGATTCAGTGTCCCTGCTTCTGGGTATTTATACATAGAAAACACCAATTCAAAGGGATATACATGTTCCCATGCTCATTTGTAGCATTTATTCATAATAGCTAAGGATTAGAAAAAATTTAAGCATTATCAACTTAATTATAAAGATATAAAAGTATGTATAAAACCCAAAGAAACACTAAAAAGACAGACAGACAGACAGACAGAAAGGAAGAAAGAAAGAAAG